>NW_028253564.1:0-476517 GCF_964263255.1 Lissotriton vulgaris
TATGGCACATATATCAACTGCTGGAACAAAATCAGACAATACACCCCCAAAACTCTAAATCAGTTTCTATGGCAAGCTCTTCAGTAGAGGGAGGATTCTCCTGCAATAAGTTATCTTCAGGAGGCTTTAGCATGCACTGGACTCTTGGCCCTTTGGAACACGCAGACCCACCATTCAGCGTTTAGAAATTAGTGTGGCAAAGGCAAGCCCGTCTGCGCCCGTCTGCGCCCGTCCGCGCCCGTCCGCGCCCGGGAGTCGCCAGGAGCCAGGAATCCTGGTCTTTTTTCTTTAAACCAGATCCCCCCTATGAGGCGGACATATTCCTCTAACGAATTAGTAAGGATTAGGTCCTCCCCTTGCTTTGCTGATGGGTTGGGTCTGTGGCCCCTGTGTGAGGGTCCTTTCTCATGTCGGACCTGTGGATTTCAGGCCACCACTGACTGTAAGCCTCTTACCATTACTGGTGTGATTTACACACTATCTCACCCACCCACAGTTAATTCTAGTACTATCCCCACCAACTCACAGCTGGGGTGGAGAGGTTTACTGTGCAATGTGCAATCTCTCCCTAAGCACTCCGCCGAGGTTTGGGATCTCCTCTCCTCGGTGCAGCCTGACTTTGGGTTTCTAACTGAAAACTGGCTGAAACCCCACTCGGTCCCCTCCATAGCTCTTACTGTGCCAGAGGGATACAGATTCATCCGCATAGACAGACAAAATAAAATAGGTGATGGAGTTGCTATTGTGCACAGGGATAACACCATGATAACGTTACTGGAACAACACAGTGACCCAACTATGGAAGTGCTAGTCTTTTGTATTTACCTTTCATCCCGGACAAGTTGGAAGGGAACTCTGGTATACCGTCCTCCCGGCCCGCTAAATAGTTTCCCTCTCCATCTTGTTGAGCTCATCGCCCGTCATGTAATTGCGGGTAGCAATTTTGTGCTACTCAGTGACTTTAATATACATAGTGAGTGTAGCTCCAATGTGGTAGCAGGGACACATGTAACGGAGTTAGCCACTCTTGGGTTAATTAAGCTTAACGAGGGCCCCACACACACAGCGGGTCATACTTTGGACATTGTTTTTTCTAATTCTTCCAAAGTCTCTTGTAATTTCCCTAAGCTCCTCCCCTGGTCTGACCATGCGTCAATTGAATTCTGTATTCAGGCACCTAGGAAGCGGATTCAAGCCAATAAGGACTCTCCTGGCTTTTTTAGACAGTGGAAGAGAGTTACCTCGGAAGGATTTAAAGCTACCTTTGCAGAGCCGCGGATATTAGAATCGGATAACATTGAAGAGGCGCTAGCCAAGTATAACCTAGCCATCTCTAGTGCAGTGGACCAATTAGCTCCCCTGAAATCCCTCTCTAGTACGCCCAGGCTCCCTCAGAACGCCTGGTATTCTCCCCTAATTCGTACGCAGAAACCTATCTGTAGGAAGTATGAAAAACTGTGGCGTCTCACTCATGAGGAGGAGGATAAAGCCCGGTTTTATGTGGCCCTAGCTGAGTACCATGGGAAAATTAGGGTTGGCACGTAAAGATCATATAGCCCTACAATTAGCCCAGGCCAACAATGATCCCAAGGTGCTATACCGCATCCTAAAGTCCTTCACGGACCATAAGGTGTGCGAGAACCCGATGGTCCCTTCGCAAAAATTATGCAATATTAGCACCTTTTTTTCGAAAACAATTGAGACCATATATGATAAAATTGTTCATGCAGAGGAGTACTCTGCCACCATTATGATTCCTGTAGAACCTGGACAGGGAACCACTCAACCGCTAGGTAGCTTTTCCCCGGTGACGCAAGAGGAGACTGTGTCACTGATCCGCTTAGTAAAATGTGGATCACCTCGTGATTTTATGCCGGCAAAAATTACCGCTTCTCTTCCCAGCTACCTGTCCCCCTCCATTGCTCATCTCTTCAATCTCTTCCTGCGAGAAGGATTGGTCCCACAGGAATAGAAGGCAGCACAGGTTATGCCTATTCGGAAGAATTCCAAGGCCCCGCTAAATGAGTTTTCCAATCTCTGTCCTATTTCTCTCCTCCCCTTCCGGGGCAAGCTTTTGGAGAAGCATATAAATACCCATCTCTCCAACCATGTCGAATGGACAGGCAGCCTTGATTCATCTAAATCAAGCTTTCGCCCAAAATAAAGCACAGAATCAGCCCTACTAGAGGTAACCTATAACATCAGGATGACCCTAGATAGAGGCCACTCCACGATTCTGGTGCTGTTGCTTTCAACACGGTTTCCCATGGGATCTTGCTCAGGAGACTGGAGGAGGTTGGACTTAGAGATTCGGCCCTTCAGTGGTTGACGAGTTTTTTATCCTCTCGCTCCCAGGCAGTTAACCATGGCTCTTATTGTTTTGCTGCGACAGAGTTGTCCAAGGGAGTCAAACAGGGCTCTCGTTTGAGCCCCACTTTGTTTAATATTTATGTGGCTCCCTTGGGCCAATCTACTGAGGAACAGTGGGTTTATCCCTGTTTCTTACGATGACGATACCCAACTGCTTTTCCCATTTGCAAGGTTTACCCCATCAGTACAGGCCGCCTTCTCCCTGGGAATGAGAAACATCTTTCAGTGGATGAGGACTATTTTCCTTCAGTGCAATGTGGGGAAAACTGAAATAATGCTTTTTGGGGAAGCACGACTATTGTGGACCCCCGATTGGTGGCCTTCAGACCTAGGTCCCCCTCCCGCACCAAAAACCTGTGTGAAAAACATAGGTGTTCGCCATGAACAGACCTTTACCATGAAAGAGCATACCACTTACACAGCTGGCTAATGTGTCCACGTGTTGGGCCTACTGCGCAGTATCCTTCCTTTGCTTCTTGACTCCTCTAGGAAGATGCTAACCCAGGCACTCATATCAAGCCGCCTGGATTACTGCAATAGCCTTCTGCTGTCCGCCAACGAGGCCGCTCTGGACAGACTACAGGTTGTCCAGAACACGGCAGCTGGTCTGATTCTGAACGCGCCACCAAGGACGGCCTCTCGGCCCCTGCTTGTTCAGCTACATTGGCTCCCGATACGGAAGGGTGTACAGTTTAACCCCTTCCATGCTGATGACGGAACCGCTCCGTCATCAGCTACAGTTGAGCTGTGCTGATGACGGAGCGGTTCCGTCATGGCCCGGCCGCCGCGCCTGCGCGGCGCTGATTTCGCGCCTGCGCGGGCGTTCTAATGAGCGGGGCGGGTCATGACGGAACCGCTCCGTCACCAGCATAGCTCAACCGCGGCTGGTGACGGAGCGGCTCCGTCACCAGCATGCGGCCGCCGCGCCCCTTTAGCGCTGCGGCGGAATAGCCGCCGCAGCGAAGGGGTTAAGGTGTACTGTATCATTCATAAGGCCTTGCTCAATGCCTGCCCTAGTTATCTGGCAGATAAATTTACTCCCTACGTCCCTCAGTGGTCTCTCCGCTCACAATCGAAACATCTGCTACAGTAACTAGAATCAAACGAGTTAGGCAAGGTGGGAAGGCCCTATCCTATTCGGGTCCATGCCACTGGAACAAGCTTCCTGTACAAATAAAACAATGTACGGAACGCCTCCTTTTCAGGAAACCGCTTAAGACCTTTCTGTTCACTTCCGATCCTGAGTTGCTAGGTCTTTCTTACCTGGTCCGTCTACAGCGCAGAGATACCCTTTCGGGGGTCGATTCTGGTGCTTTATAAATAAATAAATAAATCCTTGAAAAAACTGGCGCTGGTGGAGGACAAAGCAGCCTTTTTAGCAAGATTGCACGCCTGGATTACTGTGAACAATTACACAGTCCTAGCTCCTCAAATATACTTCAATTTGGGCTACCCGAAATCTCAGAAATTAAAATTCTTAAAACTTTGCTTTGGCTTGATCCCCTGCCCTTAGAACCTTCCACCATGGAAGAGGGAGCCATCTCAAACATCTTGTAGTCTGTGCAAAAATTGCCAGGGCAACACTATCCATTTATTATGCTCCTGCAAGGAGCTGATACAGGAAAGGAGACAGCTGCCAAGAGTCCCCCTAAATCAAAGGAGTGTTTGCTCAAGGAGACAAGCAGTTTGGCATGCTTTGATCCAGCAACACCTCAATTAAACTGGAGACTAGTGAGATTCCTAGATGCAGCCGAGAAAAAAAAATTCCATCGAACACTTAAAGTCCAACCAGGCTAAGGGGAAGCCGGGACTAATGTGTGAACTATTTTAACCATGACATGAGACTGCCACTATAAGGTCGACTTGGGAAGCTTCCATATAAGCACTTGGACTGGACTCTCAATAACGTGCCCTACTGTTTAACAGCACTGCCCAGACAGAGTAATGAAGCCGGGCAGAATGCACAATTTATATAGAGAGCTATGTGTATGAAGAACAATGCATTTGATATTTAATAGTAATTTAACTGTTTTAAGCTTTTAATGATACATGAATTCTGTATAAGTGTAATTATATTCTCATTATGATTTTATTGTCTTATCTTAAATTTGTACTGCAATGGTTTTAAGTAACTATGCAAATGTAAAAAATTCAAATTCAAATTCAGAAATAGGGGTCAAGCAGAGGCAACAGCAAGAGGGTGGAGTCACAAGGAGTGGAGTCATGAAATGCAGTCTTATTTTTTAAAATCTCGGCCATAATTAAATGGCAACACAGAGAAATGTGACAGGAAATCTGTTTTGGCTTAGCTGTTTGCAAAGGCAGCATTTTAATATATCTTATGGGATTAAAGCACCTGTGCAGAGAGCTTTGTGAGCCCGGTAAATTGCAGGGAAGAATAATGACTGTGAGATAACTCCGATGGTTAATGCAGTCGGGAAATAAATCTGTGTTTTGACGAGTCACTGTTTGGCTCTCAAAGTAGCAATGAGGGTTATGTGTCTCTTGCAAAGCACATCATGCAACATACAGATGACACATTTTAAATTTGATGTAGATAGATAAGGGTTTTAAATTCTGACTTTGTGTTTCTCCCAGCCATTCATGATTAACATTTAGGGTCCGATGTAGGTGGCTCATTACCGGTCGGTAAACCCGAAATTCGGTAAATTTCAGGCTTACCGACCGGTATTGAGCCATTTCCAAAGTAGGTGAGGATTCGGTAAATACAGAATCGGTATTTACTGATTCTGTATTTACCGAATCATTATTTACCGATTCGGTAGGTACCGAATTGGTAAATGGTATGTAGGAAGCACATTTTAGAGTGCTTGTGAGCTTTGAATGAATGAATGAATGAATGAGTGTCTTATAATGCGCAAAACTTAACCCAGAAGGGCATCAAGGCGCAGGCAACAGACAGACATAGAATAACATAAGGGGGATACCATAGAGCTTAATAAGCCAGGGAGAAGAGCCAGGTCTTCAAAAGTTTACGGAAAATCCCTAATGAGTGTTGGCTGGAAAGTTCAGATGGAAGTGAGTTCCATAATTTGGGAGCCAAGATGGAAAATGCTCTTCCTCCCCATCTCACCGTATTAAATCTAGGAACGATGAGCAGATTTCTGGAGGCCGAGCGAAGGGATCGGCTGGGGATATAAGGGCTAACAAGGGATCTGATCCCTTCGGATCCTGATCCAAAGACCGCCCTATGGGCCAGGCAGAGAATTTTAAAAGAGATCCTGGCCTGAATTGGTAGCCAATGGAGAACTTTCCTAGCCCTGGTAGCAGATGTACGCCTAGGCAGGTCAAGCAGCCTCCTGGCAGCGGCATTCTGGACTACCTGGAGGCACTGAAGAGATTTCTTGTTAATGCCTCCATATAGCGCATTACAGTAATCGAGCCTAGAGAAGATCCAGGGCGACCGTTGCCTTTTTGCGCGCATCAGGTGACAGATATGGGGCAATCTTTTTTAGTGTCTGAATGATAGTGCTGCAAGTGGCCACTGTTCTGTTGACCTGGCGGTCAAATGAAAGGGCAGGATCTATAAGTATGCCCAGATTCCTGGCCGAATGAGTAGACTGGGGACAGTCCCCTAGGGAGGCCGGCCACCAGTCCCCCGTCCACAGCTCTTGGCTCCCTCCAAAGACCATGACTTCCGTCTTTTCTCCATTCAGCTTAAGATGGTTACGTATCATCCAGTGCGATACTGCCTCCATGCAAGCTCGAAATTTGAGGGCAGAGTCATTTATCGGCAGGGTGGTGGAGACGATAATTTGAGTATCGTCAGCATACAACAGCACCTGGTACCCAAAAGATCTTACAATCTTAGCAAGTGGGGTCACATAGATGTTGAACAGTACAGGGCTCAAAGCAGAGCCCTGTGGGACCCCACATTGCACCGCCTGGCATGGGGACAAAAATGTGCCCAATTTTACTCTCTGCCGTCTCTGATGAAGGAAAGAGGAGAGGAGAGTCAAGGCACTGCCCTCCACCCCTATCCCCTTTAGCCTGTCGACCAGGATTGAAGGGGACAGGGTATCAAACGCTGCTGTCAGGTCCAACAGAACCAACAACGTGGTCTGTCCTCTGTCAACCTCTAATCTGATATTATTAACCACAACTGTGAGGGCGGACTCAGTGCTATGAGCAGCACGAAACCCATGTTGGGAGACATCCAGCAGGTTCTCACTCTCCAGATAAGAAGCCAAGTGGCGATTGAGATGGGCCTCTAGCATTTTGGCTGGGGCAGGAAGTAAGGAGATGGGTCGATTTTTTTTTAAGACTTCCGGGTTCAGGGAGGCCTTTTTTAGAAGAGGTTTCACAACTGCGGTTTTCCTTGCTGCGGGGAAAACTCCCTTCGGAGACAGCCATATTCATGACCTCCAGCAGAGGGGGAAGGACAACCTCTCTACATGCCTTAAGCGTTTTTAAAGGGCAGGGGGCCAGGGGAGAACAGGACTTAGTAGCGACTAAGAGACAGTTTAGCTCTTCCAATGACAACCTAGGAAAGTTTGTCAAACGGGTGCAGGGTCCTGCTTCGGTCACCTGCTTTAAGGATTCGGTATTTACCAGCAACTGTACGTTGGTGGTAAATACCGAATACTGTTGAAAAAGCTATTCTGCGCATTTTCAACAGTGCCATGTGGCAGACATACATGCCCTTAGGGCATGTATGTGTGCCACATATGCATACATGCACGATTCAGGGGTTCAACGGGGAGTCAATGCCACCCTTGAATGAGTTCCCCCTATTACCGATTCAGTATTTACCGAATCGGTAATAGTGAATGGCTTCCGATTCATTCCTATAGGCCTTCAGGCTCATAGGAATGAATGGGAATTACAGAATCGGTAAATACCGATTCTAAAATACCAAATCTTACCGATTCGGTAAAATTTACCGAATCATTATCTACATCCCATTTACCAATTCTGAAATACCAAATCGGTAAATCGACCTTGAAATCCACATTGTCTGATGTAATGTCCTGTACATTTATTTACCAACTTGTATGATTTATTCAAATGTATAATATCTGTGTGTGATGTGAAGCTCTCTGCCTCCCGACATTAGGTGCTACAAAATAATGATATTAAAAACAAGCATTTGCCATGCGAATGGTTTCTCATTTGTGAAAGGTAAAGTTCTGTAGTAGGGGATCTCTGTGTATAGTCATAATCTAGTGAATAGTCCCGTCCATGTGCGTGGACTCCGGCAATCAAAAATAATCTCTTAAGTTGTCAAAATCATGCAGAAACTGCAAAGACACTTAAGAGAGAATTTAAAGACAAATAATGCAGCCTATATCCACAGGCTACACTGTCCAGTACTTCAACTAGAAATTCCACCAAAAATCACCACACACAGCCCAGCCTGCCAGTTTCTACCATAGAGAAACCTGCCTCCCCCAGTCCCAGACTCAGGAATGATAGAGAGGAAGGTAGGGACAGACAAGCCCCATAGGCTGCCATTATGTGGCTTAAATAGGATACTGTGCCTTTAAGAGAACTTTCCAGACTTCTCCCAGTATCCCAGAATGCATAGCAGGTCCAACTTACTTTCAGTTCTTTTTTCCGGCTCCTGCTTACAGGACCCTGGCATTGAGCTCTCCCTTTTTCAAGGGTTTATTGAATTCGTTTTTGCACTTTTTGACTTTTAAAAGTGCTGTGATTACTGCTTGGTGTTCTCTTCTCACCCTTGTGCTGTTTTTTAGGCGTTTTGGGGCTCCGAAATGCCTGGCCTTTTTGTTAAGTGCCCAGCATGTGAGAGGAAGAAGGCCAAAAGCGACCCCCATGATGTCTGCATCGTGTGCCTTCCAGAAGATCATGGCCCTGAGGAGTGTGTGATCTGCCAGCAACTTTCTGCTAGGACACTCAGGGACAGATTGAAGATCAGGCTGGCTGGCCTGGAGGATAGGCGCCAACGTGCTGCAGGTGGGTCTGGGCAGCCTGGGAGGGATCCCTCTGCCTCTGCTGAGGCCCCTGGGGGGCTCCCCGGGGGCAGGAAGTCCAGCCAACGATCCCATTCTCCGTCGACGTCGAAGGCTTCGACGGCGACGTCGAGAGGGATGACGACGGCGTGCTCCCCGTCTCCCCGGGGCTCCGGGTCGAGACGGCGTGACGACTCGACGGCGAAGGAGAAGCCGACGTCGAAGCCGCCGTCGACGTCATCGTCTTCGTCGACGTCGAGATCTTCATACCGACGCCGAAGACGCAGGGACGTGCATCGGCGCTCGCCGTCGAAGCGGCACCGACGCTCGCCGTCGAGGCGACACCGTCGGTCGTCGTCGAGGCGACACCGCCGATCGTCGTCGAGGCGACACCGCCGATCGACGTCGAGGGGCTCCTCGACGTCGGGAACATCAAGACGACGACGGCGATCGACGCCGAGGGCGGACCGCCCGACGTCGGAAGGACGACGTGAGAGGTCGCGCGAGAGGGGATCGACGTCGAGGAGTCGACGTTCGACGCCGAGGATGAGAGGGTCGACGTCGAGGGGACGACGTTCGACGCCGGAGTCCAGGAAGCGCCGTTCGACGCCGGAAAAGCGTTGTTCTGCGTCCAGCAGACAGCGGTCAGCGTCGAGGAGTAGGTCTCCCTCTCCCAAGCGACGCAGAGGGGGCTCTAGCCCCAGGAGTCACGCCACTTCCAGTGGACGCAAGAGGAAGAGGTCGCCTGCGGATGGGGATGGATCTCCGCACCCGTCCCCTGAAGGTTCACCGGGCTCGGTGTACTCGGAAGTGTACACTCCATCTCGACCCGGGACTCCTCCTCCTCCACCCGTACCGAAGGAGGACCCTCCGCCCGTGCCACCACTTCCTACGGAGGATCCTGCTCCACCTCCGGTCCCACCGCATGGGCCCGCCCCGCGGCCGGTGGTGCCTCCGCCGAGGTCCGCTTCACTGCCTTCACTGCCTGTTCCTCCCAAGGGGACCCCGAAACCGAAGCCCCGGGAGGATCCAAAGAGTCCCCGTGAGAAGCCACGGAAGACCCCTCCTCGCAAACCGAAGGAGCGCCCTAGAGCTGGCAGGTCTCGTTCTCGCTCTAGGCGCAGATCTTCCACGAGGTCGAGACACCGCCATAGGAGGCGCGAATCTCGCTCCCGCACGAGATCGTCTGGGACCAGGGACTATTCACCTACGCTGTCGGGGTCGCCGGACACCAGGGTGTCCCCGATAGATGACCTGGTTGCCTTTCAAGACGTCCTGTTGAGGGGCGTGGCGAAGCTAGGCATTACACTGACAGTGCCTACTCCGAAGACGTCCGTCATTTTCGAGACTCTACATCAGAGGCACATGTCTGGTCCCCTCCTGCCCTTGGTGCCGGGCTTGGAAGAGCCGGCTATGGCGCTGTTTCTCACCCCGGCTGTGACGAGAGCGGCCCCGTCCAGACTACTGAAGAAATACCGGGCTCCGGACTCGGATCCGGCCTTCTTGAGAGCGGAGCCTCCGCCTGACTCCGTCATCGTCACGGCGGCCCGCAAGCAGCACTCCACCACCCCGACCTCCACGGTTCCCCCGGACAAGGAGTCTAGGTGGATGGACTCGGCGGGGCGTAAAATCTGTGGGACTTCCGCGACATCCATGAAAGCGGCGAATGCCACGGCTCTGTTGGGGCGTTACGACCGCGCCCTCTGGGACTCCCTCGAGCGCTTTGCGGAGCATCTACCTCGGGAGCAGCGTGAAGACTTCATGGAGGTCCTGAGTGAGGGGATGCTGGTGGCCAACCAGATAATCAGCGCGGCTGCGGACTCTTCCCTGTTGGCTGCTCACGGGTTCTGCCACGGGATCAACCAACGGCGCCACGCCTGGCTCCGGCTGACGTCCCTGAAACCGGACGCGCAGCAGAGGGTGGCCAATCTGCCGTTTTCCGGGGAGACCCTCTTCGGGAAGCAGGCAGATGATGAAATGGCCCGCATGAAGGCGGAGGCCGAAACACTGACGGCGGTGGGCCTGGAAAAGCCCAAGGAAACCAAGAAGCAGTACCGCCCGTTCCAACGGCGGTTCGGAGGGCAAGGCCGAGGCCGGGGACAGGCTTCGGGGCACTCGCAGCAGCAGCAGCCATTCCGTAAGCCGTTCCAGAAGCGGCAGAAGGGCAGAGGAGGCCAGCAGTCGGCTTCGGCGCCCAAGGGCCAGGCAGGGCCTAGGCCCTAGGAACTTACTTCCCCCGGATCCGTTACCCACTCCGGTAGGGGGAAGCATCCAACTTTTTCTGGCAGAGTGGAGGAAAATTACTCAGGACAAGTGGGTGCTGAATATTGTTTGCAATGGATACAGTCTTCAGTTCACCTGCCCTCCTCCAGCGATTCCCCCGGTCAGCTCGCAGTTTCAGCTGCGCGAGCTTCAGGCGGAGGCGGATATCCTGTTGAGGAAAAGGGCGATAGAGGACGTACCTCTGTCTCAGAGAGGAAGAGGTCTGTACTCCCGGTTCTTTCTGGTTCGCAAGAAGGACAAGAACGAGTTCAGGCCCATTCTGGATTTGCGACAGGCAAACAAGTGGATTCGCAGAGAAAAGTTCTGCATGCTGTCGTTGCACCAGATCTACCCTCAGTTGCAACAGGGAGACTGGCTTTGCACTATAGACCTACAGGATGCTTACTTCCATGTGCCCATTGCACACAAACACAGGAAGTTCCTGCGGTTCCAAGTCGGCACCAATCATTATCAATACACAGTACTCCCATTCGGACTGAAGTCTGCGCCGAGGACATTCTCGAAGTGCATGGCGGTGGTAGCGGCACACCTGAGGAAGAACAAGGTGTTCGTCTACCCGTACTTGGACGATTGGCTGATCAAGGCATCCTCCTTCTCGGAAGCGCGAGCACACTTCCAGAAGACGTGCGTTCTCTTGAACAAGCTGGGGTTGCACATCAACATGGCCAAGTCTGTCCCGACTCCGGTCCAATGCATACAGTACTTGGGAGCCTCCATCAATACGCTGTCAGCAAGCGTGTCTCCTTCGGAAGAGCGACGATTATCACTCCTTCGGAAGGCTCAGGCTCTTATGACGACTCCATCTACAACAGTGAGGACGGTGTCTTCTCTACTGGGATCGATGGCCTCTTGTATCTTCCTGACGCCGCACGCACGGCTGCACATGAGACCGTTGCAGGAGTGCTTGGAGGATCAGTGGGATCAGAGGAAAGGATCTTGGGACGACAAGATTCGCCTGTCGCTGCATGCTCTTCAGTCCCTGAAGTGGTGGTGTTCGGCGGAGAATCTCCTCAGAGGGGTTCCCTTTCACAAGGACATTCCCACGCAGACTGTCGTGACGGATGCGTCTCTTCTGGGATGGGGAGCGCACTCCGGGACTCTACAGATTCAAGGCACGTGGTCACCGATGGAGGCCACGTATCACATCAATTTCCTGGAACTCAGGGCTGTTCACTTGGCGCTGAAGGCCTTTCTTCCGTCCTTCCAGACCAACTCTCTGCTTGTACAGACGGACAATACCACCACGATGTATTACCTCAACAAGCAGGGGGGCTCGAGATCGCGCACTCTGTCGCAGGAGGCGCAAGCGATCTGGCACTGGCTCCTAGCCAGAGGACTGACGATAACGGCCACCCATCTACCAGGTGTGCAGAATGTTCAGGCAGACGCACTGAGCAGACTGCTTCAGGAAAACCACGAATGGGTCATAAACGACGAAGTACTAGGAGAGGTCTTCGCAAGGTGGGGAACTCCAGACGTAGATTTGTTCGCCACCGCCGAAAACAGCAAGTGCAGAGACTTCGCCTCCAGGTACTTCCAGCAAGGGACGCTGGGGAATGCGTTATGGATCGACTGGACGAACAGCTTTCTGTACGCCTTTCCTCCCATTCCCCTGATTCCGGCGGTGCTCATCAAGCTAGCCCGGTCCAGGGCTCGGATGATACTCATCGCCCCGGAGTGGCCCAGGCAGTGGTGGTTCACGGACCTACTTCACCGGTCTCTTCTTCCTCACATCCGGTTGCCGTGCAGGCCGGACCTTCTCACGAAGTTCGGGGGACGGATGTTACACCCCAACCTCTCGTCTTTGAGTTTGGCGGCATGGCTCCTGAGATAGTGCAATATGGCCATCTGAATCTGCCCGACGATTGCATGGACATACTGAAGGAGTCCAAGAGACCTTCCACTCGGACTTCATACGCTTACAAGTGGAAGAGGTTTTGTATCTGGTGCCAGTCTAAGAACCATGATCCTACGACCTGTAAGGAAGATGTCATCCTTCCTTACCTTTTACATTTGGCGCAGTCTGGCCTTAATGTGCATTCCATTAAGGTTCATCTGGCTGCATTGACTGCCTACAGGAAATGCCCTTCACAGACTTCCTTTTTCCAGATCCCCGTGATCAAAGATTTTCTGGAAGGATTGATGAAAGTATTCCCTCCTGTCAGGCTTCCCTCGCCTTCATGGGAATTGAATGTGGTGCTGTCCAGATTGATGAAGGAACCTTTTGAACCTATTCATAAGGCTTCGTTGCAGCACCTGTCCTGGAAGGCGGCGTTCCTCGTGGCCATTACATCGGCCCGCAGGGTGAGTGAAATTCAGGCGTTGTGTTGTAATGAACCTTATACTGTATTTCATGCTGCTAAGGTTGTTATGCGTACTCACCCTAAATTTCTTCCCAAGGTTATTTCTGACTTTCATGTCAACCAGACTATAACTTTACCTACGTTCTTTCAGAACCCTTCATCCCCAGCGGAGAGGTCTCTCCATTCTCTGGATGTTAGGAGGGTGTTGAAATTTTATCTGGATAAAACCAAAGATATCCGTAGGTCTGACCAGTTGTTTATCAATTATGGATCGGTCAGGACAGGTCTTGCGACCTCTAAGCAGTCCATCTCTAGATGGATTGTGTCCTGCATACAATTGTGTTATCAGAAAGCTAATAAGACCTTAGGAGGTAAGCCTAAGGCTCATTCCACCAGGGGCAAAGCTGCCACGACGGCTCTGCTCCGTAACGTGCCGATTGCTGAAATCTGCAAGGCAGCCACTTGGAAGTCGGTTCATACCTTTGCTAAGCATTACTGCCTGGACACTGACGCCAGGGCAGACGCTCAGGTTGGACAGGCTTCGCTGCGGAATTTGTTCGCACAATAGTGGCATTATGTACTTATTCTCCACCACCGCTTAGTTGTGGGGATGGGCTTGCCATTCTATTCACTAGATTATGACTATACACAGAGATCCCCTACTACAGAAGGAGTAGTTTCTGTCCTGTAACTCCAGTTCTGTAGTAGGGGTATCTCTGTTATAGTCATAAGCGCCCTCCCTCCTCCCTGGTGGAGAATTCTTCATGTGAACAATGCTGCAGGTCTGGCGTTTTATACGCCTTCAAAAAGAACTGAAAGTAAGTTGGACCTGCTATGCATTCTGGGATACTGGGAGAAGTCTGGAAAGTTCTCTTAAAGGCACAGTATCCTATTTAAGCCACATAATGGCAGCCTATGGGGCTTGTCTGTCCCTACCTTCCTCTCTATCATTCCTGAGTCTGGGACTGGGGGAGGCAGGTTTCTCTATGGTAGAAACTGGCAGGCTGGGCTGTGTGTGGTGATTTTTGGTGGAATTTCTAGTTGAAGTACTGGACAGTGTAGCCTGTGGATATAGGCTGCATTATTTGTCTTTAAATTCTCTCTTAAGTGTCTTTGCAGTTTCTGCATGATTTTGACAACTTAAGAGATTATTTTTGATTGCCGGGGTCCACGCACATGGGCGGGACTATTCACTAGATTATGACTATAACAGAGATACCCCTACTACAGAACTGGAGTTACAGGACAGAAACTACTCCTTATTGTTGCTGTAAATTATATTGTTTTGGTTCTTTTTTTGTTTTGTTTGTAGTCTAGTGGATGTGTGTTGTTTTTAGTGGAATGTTTTGGTTTGAATTGGAATTGTTAGTTGTGGAATTGTGTGGGGTTGAATTGTATGGTGTAGTGTATTTGTGGAGTGGATTTATGTGGTATGGTGAATTGTTAGTGGTGAGAGTTGCATAAAATAGATAGAGAGTAACATTGAGAGGGGTAGATAGTTTGTGTATGAAGTGGTGAATGAAGTCTAGAGGAAGTAATAGCAATGGTATGTGAGAAAGAGAGAAAGAAGGGGAGAGAGGGTTACAGATGTGAAAAGAGGCTGCATTTGTGTACACAGAAGAGACCGAAAGAAGAGAAGGAGAGTGTGTGTTTGCAGTTAAGGTTTTTCAAAACGTTATGGTTATGAAACTGTGGTGAAAGACCTGAAGTGAACTAATGTGAGAAATGCTAGATTAGTGCGTGAGAGCGAGAGTGGTGTCAGAGAGAGTACGAGAGAGCGATAGAGTGGGAGAGGTATTTGGGGGTGAGGGAGGAGACTTCCCTACATAAAGAAGAAATGATTGTGTTTTTAGGAAGATCAGGCAGCTTTTAGTCCACTGGGCAAGGTATAGACACGAGATGCCAACATTTACTGTTTTAAAGTTCACTGATGAGGAATGTATGACACAATAATACAACATATGTACTATGAACAGAATCGCCTTTAACTATTTCCTATTTAGCTTACATATCATCATTTCAGAAAGTTAATGTGTTCACTGATGAAAAAATCCCAGTACAGCATTAAGTTTCAGCTCGCAGTGTTGCTGTTTTTTATTTCCGGGGTTGTTGACCAAGCCCTTGTAAAGCATACCCCCTGGCCCCCTCCTTTTTCTGTTTACATGAGGTCAGAGAAGCACCTGCCCCCTCCGTCTTCTGTTTGCAGGAGGTCAGCGATATCCCTGCCCCCTCCCTAATCTGTTTACAGGACGTCAGAGATGCCCCTCCCCCCTCCCCTTCTGTTTATAGGAGGTCAGAGAGGCCCCTGCCCCCTCCCTCTTCTGTTTACAGGAGGTCAGGTACGCCCCTGCTCACTCCGTTTCTGTTTACAGGAGGTCAAAGATGTCCCTGCCCGCTCCCTCTTCTGTTTTACAGTAGGTCAGAGATGCCCCTGCCCCCTCCCTCTTCTGTTTACAGGAGGTCAGAGATGCCCCTGCCCCCCCTCTTCTGTTTTACAGTAGGTAAGAGCCGCCCATGCCCCTCCCTCTTCTGTTTATAGGAGGTCAGAGATGCCCCTGGCCCCAACCCCCTTCTGTTTACAGGAGGTCAGAGATGCCCTGCCCCCTCCTTTTTCTGTTTACAGGAGGTCAGAGACGCCCCTGCCCCCTCCGTCTTCTATTTTGCCGTAGGGCAGAGATGCCCCTGCTTCCTCCCTCTTCTGTTTACAGGAGGTCAGAGACGCCCCTACCCCCTCCCTCTTCTGTTTATGGGAGGTCAGAGATGCCCCTGCCCCCTCCCTCTTCTGTTTACAGGTCAGAGACACCCCTACCCCCTCCCTCTTCTGTTCAGAGCAGGTCAGAGACGCGCTGCCTCCTGCCTCTTCTGTTTACGGGAGGTCAGAGCTGCCTGCCCCCTCCCTCTTCTGTTTACAGGAGATCAGAGACACCTCTGCTGCCCTCTCCCTCTTCTGGTTACAGGAGTTCAGAGATGGCTCTGGCCCCCACCCTCTTCTGTTTACAGGAGATGAGAGACACCTCCGCCCCCTCCCTATTCTGTTCAAAGGAGGTCAGAGACGCCCCTGCCCCCTCCCTCACCTGTTTACAGGAGGTCTGAGACGCCTCTACCCCCTCCTTCTTCTGTTCACAGGAGGTCAGTGATGCCCCTACCCCCCCTCTTCTGTTTACAAGTTTAGAGACACCCCTGACCCCTCCCTCTTCTGTTAACAGGAGGTCAGAGATCCTGCTGCCTCCTCCCTCTTCTGTTTACAGGAGGTCAGAGATGCCCCTGCCCCCTGCCTCTTCTGTTTACAGGAGAGCAGAGACGCCACTGCCCCCTCCATCTTCTGTTTACAGGAGGTCAGAGATGCCCCTGCCCCCTCTCTCTTCTGTTTACAGGAGGTCAGAGATGCCCCTGCCCCCTCCCTCTTCTGTTTACAGGAATTGAGATATGCCCCTGCCCCCTCCCTCTTCTGTTCACAGGAGGTCAGAGACGCCCCTGCCAACTTCCCCCTCTGTTTACGGGAGGGCAGAGATGCCCCAGCCCCCTCCCTCTTCTGTTCACAGGAGGTCAGAGACGCCACTGCCCCTCCCTCTTCTGTTCACAGGAGGTCAGAGACGCCACTGCCCCTCCCTCTTCTGTTTACAGGAGGTCAGAGACACCCTTGCCCCCTCCCTCGTCTGTTTACAGGAGCTCAGAGATGTCCCTGGCCCACACCCTCTTCGGTTTATAGGAGGTCTGAGACGCCCCTACCCCCTCCTTCTTCTGTTCACAGGAGGTCAGTGATGCCCCTGCCCCCCCTTTTCTGTTTACAGGTCAGAGACACCCCTGCCCCCTCCCTCTTCTGTTCACAGGAGGTCAGAGACACCGCTGCCTCCCCCCTCTTCTCTTCACAGGAGGTCAGAGATGCCCCTGCCTCTTCTGTTTTCAGGAGGACAGACACGCCACTGCCCCCTCCATCATCTGTTTACAGGAATTGAGATATGCCCCTGCCCCCTCCCTATTCTGTTCACAGGAGGTCAGAGACGCCCCTGCCAACTCCCCCCTCTGTTTACGGGAGGGCCGAGATGCCCCTGCTTCCTCCCTCTTCTGTTTACAGGAGGTCAGAAACACCACTGATCCCTCCCTTTTCTGTTTACATGAGGTCAGAGACACCACTGCCCACGCCCTCTTCTGTTATACAGGAGGTCAGCAACGTCCCTGCCCCTACCCTCTTCTGTTTTGCAGGAGGTGAGAGATGCCCCTGGTCCCCACCCTCTTCTGTTTTACAGTAGGTCAGAGCCGCCCCTGCACCCTCCCTCTTCTGTTTACAGGAGATCAGATATGCCCCTTGCTCCTACCCTCTTCTGTGTATAGGAGGTCAGAGACACCCCTACCCACTCCCTCTTCTGTTCACAGGAGGTCAGAGACACCCCTGCCCCCTAACTCTTCTGTTTACAGTAGCTCAGAGACGCCATTGGCCCCTCTCTCTTCTGTTTACAGGAGATCAGAGATGCCCCTGCCCCCTCCCTCTGCTGTTTACTGCAGGTCAGAGATGCCACTGCCCCCTCCCGCTTCTGATTACAGGAGGTCATAGATGCCCCCCCACCCTCTTCTGTTTTACAGGAGGTCCGCGACATCCCTGCCCCTACCCTCTTCTGTTTTACAGGAGGTCAGAGACACCCCTGCCCCCTCCCACTTCTGTTTACAGGAGGTTAGAGTGCCCATGGCACCTCCCTCTTCTGTTTACACGAGGTCAGATATTTGTTCTATAGTGCTTCTCATTTTAGTGTAGGGTGTCAGAGCACTTTACATCATACACTTTATACAGACAATTAATCATATGTGTAAATCAGTCTTTATGAAATGTTACATAGGCGAATGAGGATTATAAGGTGTTGGAACCATATCATCCATACTAGTGTGCAGTATATTCTATGAGTAGTTGGACTGGAGAAGCAGAACCCCAGGATTATAAATGTACCAGAGTAGTTAGCACTAAATGTACTAACAAGAATGCATTTCTACCCAAACAAACTCTTTTAAGAAACAATAGGATAAAAAGGCACTGGGGAAAAACAAAGTTTTACCCAACACCATTCAGTTATCATGCAGCTCTTTGATGCCAGTTCATAGGTCACTGTACTATATTAGGATTTTAACCCATGAACTGCAAGTAACAAAAGGATCCCTGTGACAAAAGCAGTATCCACATAAAATACAGTTCTGTGATCTGTATGGTGCATGTTATTTGCAGCAGGCACATTAGCCCTCTGACAGTGGTGTAACGAAACTTGAGGGGGGCCCCCTGCAAAGCACAATGAGGGGTGCCCCCCAGTGGCCTGGCCCACCACCTACCACTTTGCCCCACCGACAAAAATAAGCAATCACCTAAAGCTGTATTTTCAGCGCTTAATCTGTGTATACTTCGAACAGCAAATATAAATAGAATGCACTTTAATTGTGTTCTAGGGCTGCCTGAATGATGAGATCCATGACTGATAATTAAAGGGAACAAAGACAGAAAAGTCACATTACAAATGAATATATACTTTTTTATTTATAACCCTATTTATTGCCAAGACGATGTATTTCCAGGCTCTTTAAACACATGGCTGGCATTTTTCTTTTGGCAACCCTACTCTATATTCCTTTTCAAGTAATGCATTCTCACACCACAGCAGTAAATGTAAATTTCAAATGCAAGAAATAGGCAGAGTGGGGGTCCAGGGGATACTGGAACCAAAAAAAAAACTATGCCTCAGTACCCACTTTACAAAGGTATGTTAACTGTGCACCTCAGATAGAGCATACAGCTGACTGTTGTGGTGCACTGTAGCACCCAGCAACACTTTTCAATAATGTACATCATCACACACCGACATGTAATAGCGCTCACTGGGTAGAGCTTAATATAGTACATAGGTCAGAAATAGCATATAGATCGATGACACGCAGCATCGCAAGCATCGAACAGAACGCTTTGGACAGACCTTACATACACCCCACACAGCGCAGATATACTATACAGATGGCTGCAATGTGGCCCAAAGAGCACTTTTCAATAGCATGGAACACACACAAACTTCCAACACAACACATTAAATATTACATTTTGCTCACATTTAACTACACACAGACATGGCATTTGGGCAGTGGGCCATATTTTCCATAGAACGCATTATATAAACATAAATAACGTACCATAGCATGTCATTGCTGCCCCTATAGTTGTGTAGCTCTATCTATAACTTAGCCATCAGAATGTGCTACAACAAAGACGATGATGCTGGGCTGGTAAACAGGAGAGAGGGCCAACCCATCTTCACTATTGAGAGGCTGAGAAGCGCATCATTTAATTTATGAGGCAGGCCGCCTGCCACAGGACTGATATGAGGCAACTGGTGCACCCATGCTGCAGCTGCGAGCTACAACTAGTGCGCTGATGACCCAAACTCTACGCCACTCTACTCTAAGCCACTGCACTTTTGGGTAGAGGTGCATCAGCGAGTGAGGTGCCCCAGTACTGGGCTAGAAGTGCCAGCTGCAGATCCGAAATGATTGGGCACATATGCAACTCTGTGTGGATCTCTGTACTAGAATTGCAGAAGGGGACAGTCCTACAGGCCAGACATGCTGGGAGAGTGGCCAACTAGACGCTGAGCACAGGGGTCATCCCCAAAGTGCAAGTGCCACGGCCCACTCTAAACATATACCAGAGTGCTCTGCAAAGCTGAGACTCGCCCACCATACCATGGGTGCTTGACCTCTGCTGGCCCCATGTTTGCGTCAGAGGTCAGGCACACTAGGGCTCCTCCCGAACACAAGACCCAAGGGAATGCTGGAAATTAGCCCAAACTAACAAAGACATCCGTGGAAGTCTTTCTTCTCAGTCGGAGGCTGTGCACATATTTCACAGTCTATTTACAGGCCTCAAAGCAGGCTGAGCAAACAACTGGCAGGCTCCATTTACAGCCTCGGAGGAGGCTGTGCACACACCCGACTACATCCATTTACAAGCCTGAAAGAAAGCTGCATAAACAGCGGGCAGGATCCATTTACAGTCTTAGAGGAGGCTGTGCACACATCTGGCAGAATTCATTTACAAGCCTCAAATGAGGCTGCCTAAACACCTGGCAGGATTCATTTACTCCCTTAGAGGAGGCTGTGGACACACCTGGCAGCATTCATGTAAAGGCCTTAAAGGAAGCTGCGTATGCAGCTTGTAGGGCCCATTAGGAACTCAGAGGAGGCTGTGCACACAGCCGTCAGCATCCATTTACTGGTCTCAAAAGAGGCTGACTACAGCTAGCAGGATCAATTTACATGCTTCAGACGAGACTGTGCTCAGCTAGCTGGTAGGACCCACTATGACCTCTGAACAGCCGGTGTACACAGCTGGCAGGATCCATTTGCAGCCCTCAGAGGACACTATGTACAGCTGGCGAGTCCTATTAAGACCTTAGAGGAGGCTGTGAACACATCTAGCAGGGACCACTCCAGGCCTCAGAGGAGGCTGTGAGCAGAGCATTGCAGAATCCAAGTTCATGACTCAGTGGAGGCTGTGCACACACAGCTGGTTGAACCTCTTTACAGGCTACAGATGATGTACCGTTTTGGCACCTGTATTAGTGACCATAAAACAACACACTGTCTGTTGTAGGTATTTAGCATGGGGTGTGGTTAAGATTTTGAAACGGGGTCCATTCACAAACTGCTTTTTGTAGTACATAAAGTAGTACTAGGTTGTACTTCTCATGTACTATAAAATGCTATTCCCAAACCTAAAAGCAGAGCCCTCCATACCTCCTATGTTATCTATGTTGTGCTTTCTGTAAAAGTGTTGGCGGTCTCCACACACATAAGCCTACTACTTAGCTGTAAATGTCAGAGGGACTATTGAAAGCTGCTGGGAAATGAGCAATAGTTACAACTGAATAGGAAGGGTTCAAGGAGCAGTAGAGAGAAGTTTATGGGTGTAAAGATGAGCTAAGGGTGGGGTCTGCTAACAAAAACACACCCATTGCTTTTCACAAAGTACACTTCTAAAGTTACTCTAACTCAAAAGGTCGCAAATCACTAGTAAAGGCACTCCAGCACAGTCTTGTAGTGAGTACAGCACCACACATGGCCACTCACTGGTACAGACACCCACTCCCAAGGAAAGTAATGGATGAGGGACGTAAAACCTCATAGGAAATCATATTAAATAAATTAAACAATTTTGACTTTTAAATTAAATATACATAAACATAGTTTGGTGTAAAAGTTATATTAAATTCAACATAAAATATTTTATAATTTTTAAAATAAATAATTAACCAAATTAAAAGTAATTCAATTAAACTTGTAAGCTTTTAATACAAAACATCTAATGATTTAAAATAAATACAAAAAAACATAACTTTTGATCAAATTGAGTAATTAATCATTAAATTTTAAAATGCTCGCTGTAGTTGTGTTATGTTAGAGGCTGCAAATAGGCTGAGAGGCTAACTTTGAAACTGTCCCAAAAAACTATTGCAATGTGTTATCACAGAAGCGTGCACGGTATTGGCCATGCATACAGGTGGATCCAGGAATTAGTGGAGGGGAGGTGGATGGGACCTTAAGACGGTGTAGCAATTGGTGGAGCATTAGCTTCTGTACGAACTTCATAATAAGGTAGAGATTTGTTATGATGTTGGATGTTGTAGATAAAAATGTTAATCTCCAGGGTTGACTTTTGAAACTGCCAGTAATAGTTGAATTCAGAAAATATTCATCTGTTAAACACTGCATGGATGGTCGGGCTATGACGGTCATGTGTCCCAGCCTATGCTGATGGCAGTGGAGGAAATGGGTTCCATTGAAGACATGGAGGTTGAAAATTATGCTGTGTGAGACAAGCAATTTTTCAAACTTGAGAATGTGTAGGCGACAGACTGTCTAACCTGAGGCCTGGCCTGCAGCTTCAGTGGCATGCGCGAGCGGGCGTCAGAAGACCGGGCAAGGTTAGAATTGGCAACAATTAAATTATTGCCGCATCAGTCCGTCCTGGGCCACATGGTCCCTCTCAGGCACCTCACCTCACGCGCACTTTAAATTAAGTGGCATGAGAATGACCAGCCCAACCATAGTATGCTCCACCCTGAGGGTGAAGGTCGTACACCATTTATTATGAGGTGGCCGTGCTTGCAACTACAGCAAGCGGTAACGTAAGTTACGTAACTCCCAGCATCTGAGAAGGTTCGGATATGTGGAGTGCTAAGTGGTTGCTGGCTGCGCCGCGGCTGCGGAGGGGGCCCCATGAGCGCGGGGGCTGCAGGGGCCTGTGTTACGCCCCTCGGGGCAGTGGAAAAGGAGAGCAGTGCAAATTGTTAGGGATACTCAAAGCATAATATGTTGTAAAGTAAAAACATTTTTAAGAACTTCAAAACAGAGAGGAGAGAGAGAGTGTATGTTTTTGTCTGTGTACTATAGTAATAAATCCCAGGTGAAAATCGACAGACACCTCTCCATACCCTACTGAAAGTACCTGTACCCAAATATTTATTATAGAATACATCTATTGGGGGGGAACACCCCCCAACCCGAAGCTGCGCCCTGGTGGGTTATGTGTGGGCCTGTAGCAAACACTGGGTGGTAACGTTTAAGAGGCATGTTTTGTTCGAACTCTTGTAGGACCAACTCAGCTCTTTAACCTTCGAAGTGGATGTGATGGCTAACAATGTCACCTAATATTGAAGCAACATGACCCGGTTTGTGTGATACACTGCATAGTCGTTCAATATTTCCATTAATAGTGACAATGGACAGTCCTTACCCATGGTGTCGAAAGCCACAACCCTGTGAGCTCCGCAAACTCCCTTGTCTCAGTTTACGGCTGACTGCGAAAGCAGCTCCGGCAGCTCTGGCAGCGCCAAGAGGTATCTTCCTTCTGTGGGCCGATTCCTGGTTGTGCGCCTTCTGCTACAAATTATGCAAATACTGAGGCTTTAAGGGGAGGGAGGGTGAGGGTCAGGGGAGCAGCGCCAGTCATGACATGCTGATGGGACAGGCCGGCCTGGGGAGAACACGCGAGGCGGGATTCCTGGAGAGTAGTTACACCAAGGGCGCCCGAAGCGGGGAGAGGGAAGTGGCAGTCACAGGCCAGAGGCAGAACGCCACCAGACTTCGATCCGGTTGAGCCCAACCGTAGTATGCGCACCATTTAATTTATGATGACCCAGCTGTGCTTACAAACATTGGCGAGGGTAACGTAAGTTACGTAACTCCCATCATCCGAGAAGGTTTGGATAGGTTTGCTATCGTACAAATCCCTTTGACTGCCTGTCTTTCTGCTTTCAGGATTGGAAACCCATTAAGTTTCCCACAAGCAACTTACTTCAAGTATTTTCATCCAATTCGAATTTGTCATGGGACTGCTTGCCAAATTGCATGCGTGTAAGAATTAGATGTGCAATAAAGTGAAATGATATCCCATACTTGAGACATGTCCCGTGAGTTAAGTGAAGTTAGACCCCCACACCCCTGCTCGCTGTTACCTGGCTCCCGGGCAGGTGGAGATGCCGGTGTCCAGGGGTACCCCGATGAAAGCAGCGTCCAAGCCGTTCGGTGACTCCTGGAAGGGCAGCTTCAGCATTGTGCAGATGCCTGCAGGGCGGGCCACCGTCTCAGCACTCGGGGGCACATTGAGGGGAGGGCCCGAAGCGGTGCAATAGGGGGCAAGAGCCGGAGCCCCCTTGGGCTCAGGAGGCCTGGTCTGTCAGAAGAGGCGAGTGCAGTCTGAGGAACGGGGTCCCCTGCAGCACGTGCTGTTCCTCTGCCCCGACACATAGCTGCCAAGGTTTCAGATTCCTTATGTGTGACATTTGTATAATTTCAGTGTAATTATGAGTGACATTCAACGACTATGAGTGACACTTTCTCACAAGCAAAATCAAGCAATATGGCCTCTGCACTTGTCCCTCTCAACCATGCACACCTCTGTCTCATACCTTGCAAGGCTCCAATTTTTTCCTGCGTCAGACTTCAAAGTGCAAGTCGCAGATAAGACATTGGAGCAGTAGAATACAGAGGTCACTATCCACCACTGCGCCAAAAAAGGACACAATTTAGAGATTGTATTAATGAATCGAAAATGTAATGAGATTAATGTCAAAGAATGCTTTTCTCATTTATTTTGCTTGAGCTGTGTGTTCTTTGGCGAGGCTGGGAAGGAGGGTCACAGGCTGCAGAAGCATTCAGGAATTGAAAGATGTGTCTGAGCCAAGGTTAGAATGGCCTACAGGGGCAGTTAGGCAGTGCTGAAGGCCTGGTCTGCCAGGTCAGTGTGTATGCTGTTTTTTTGTCTGTTTGTGGCCTTTTACTGGTCTGCTTTCCCGGTTTTCACTGTTGATTTGCCTTTTATTAAAACAAAAAAACAATGCTCAACTTCATTACGTTTTCTTTTCCTTGTAAAACACTTGTATGACGTGTATGAGTGAAACCTGGCACAATTTGGAAGCATGGGTCTGATCACTTAGCGGGGCACTTTTACTTTGATGCCTGGGCCTAATGTCTGTCCCCGTCTGACTCTGGTTGAAATGGACAGAATCACTGGCAGTGTGATCTCTCCTGGCTGGGAAGTGTGAAATAGTGTTAATTATCTGGTTTTTGCAGGACTAGACAGACAGTAATAAAATAGTGACACTTGCAGGCCCATGTGTTCCCCTCCAAAAAACAACCATCCACAGCAGCACCACCTTTTGAATAGCGGAAGAAAAAAGATACAGTTAAATCCGAACCCTAATAGGAGAAGCGAAATGCAGGAGGCCTGAGCCTGCAATGGGAGGGGGTTATTGTTAAACAAATAGGCATTTTCCTTAAAAATATATTCATATCTACCAACTAAAGGGGGTATAATGAGGTCAGCACACATGCTGCCGGTAGCCCTGTGAGTGGAGATGGGGAGGGGTGGACTCACCCAGCTCGTCCTGCTCTTTGCTTCTCTGAGGGTGTTGTCTCAAATTTACTCCATTTTTTTAAGGCTCGAGTGTGTATTCCATGACAGAACAACCATTGAAATGCAATAGGTCTCGCCCTCGTTTAAGTTAAAGCAATTCTGTTTGTAATAAGGTGTTTTTTTAACTTTGCTTTTATTAGTGTTTTTCAAACTTTCATGTACATAACATGCATATGTACGCATATATGTATATGTATGCATGTATTTATATAGCTAAGCAGATGTATATATATGTTTATATATGCATGTATATATATACACATATACATATATATAAATGCATATGCATATATATACATTTATGCAGGGCCAATTCCGGCTCTGGGTATCCCATCCCCCAGGGCATGGCCAAGTTTTCTTCTTTTTTTTTCATGGAGGGGGGCTGCATAGCCCCCCTCCTACGCCCCCTTAAGGCCCCGGGACCCCATCCCCCAGGACCTGACTTTTTTTTGTTTTCTTTTTTTTTGGGAGGGGGGCCGCGTGGCTCCCCTCCCGGGCCACTTACAGCCACTCCAAGCCCCCCACAGTCCCTGCCGGCTCCCTGCATCCGTCACGGACCCCCATAATTTACATATTAGAGCCCCGGCGAGGTGGCGGTCCCCGGGGCGTGAGGGGGAGTCGAGCCCCACCCCACAGGTTTATTTATTTATTTTGTCTTAAACGAAGCCCCGGGGGGTGGCGGTCCCCGGGGCTCAGAGGGCCTTGGAGGCCCCCATCATTATTATCAAAGCCCCGGTGGTGGCGGTCCCCAGGGATGCGGGGGGCGTGTGCCCCTCGCTATCATAATTACTTTGCCCAGGGGGTGGTGGTCCCCGGGGCAGTGTGGGTGGGGGATTGGGCCCCCCCACACTTTTTTTTACATTATGCCGCCGGGATTTGGTCCCCTCGGGGGCTAATTTAAAAAAAAGCAGACCGTTATTTTTTGTTTTTTTCCACGGGGTACGCGTAACTAGGCGTACCCCGCGATTTTAACATTTTATTTTCATTTTTTTTGGCCTTGAAGGTCCTTGTGGGACCCCCTGAGCAGGCCTACGGGGTCAGGGTGTGTCTATCCTGCCCCCCTTTGCGTATTTTGCGCACTTGTTTCACTGCTTTCTTGTGCCTCAGTTCTACCGAGGCACAAGATGGCTGCCAACACTTTCTGGTTTGGAGTGTTGACAGACAGTTGACATCCAATCAGCATTCAGCTCGTGCTTGGGAGGGTACAGAGTACCCTACAGAGTACAGTACAGAGTACGGTACTTCATATATAGATATATTTATGATTTTACTTTTGATTTTCTCAGGAACTACTGAACGGATTTACACCATTTAACAAAACGGGTCATCTGCAAACAGAACTCTACCTTTTTGCCAAATTTCGTGTAATTCCATTCAGCCGTTCGGGCTGTAGCCCTGGCTAAAGGTCCTATGGAAAATTGCATGGGGAAAACATGTTTTGGGACCCCCTTTTTTCTCAGCCCCCGCTTCACGAATCACCCCGATACTTTCAGGGAAGGAGCGGAGCGGAGCAGGCCATTTTCTTGGAGTATTTCACAAAGATTCGTCCACCGGCGCCAAAGTTATTCCAATTAGAATGTTGCAAATTTCCTATGGAAACTAGGTCCTAACTATATCTACCTACTGGCGACCGCCAGTAGGTAACATATATATATATATATATATATATATATATATATATATATATATATATATATATATATATATATATATATATATATATATTTTATATATATATATGTGTGTGTGTGCGTGTAGAGAGAGGTAGAGAGGTAGAGAGAGGTAGAGAGGTAGAGAGAGGTAGAGAATAGAAAGTAGAGAGTGAGTAGTAGCGGTAGAGAGTGTGTAGTAGAGAGTGCGTAGTAGATAGTGTGTAGTAAAGAGTGTAGTAGAGAGTGTGTAGTAGAGAGTAGTAGAGAGTAGCAGGGAGTAGTAGAGAGTGAGTGGTAGAGTGAGTAGTAGAGAGTGAGTAGTAATAAAGTGAGTAGTACAGTGAGTAGTAGTGAGTGTGAAGTAGTGAGTATGTAGTAGAGTGTAGTAGTGAGTGTGTCGTAGAGAGTGTGTAGTAGAGTGTAGTAGAGTGAGTAGTAGAGATTGAGTAGTAGGGCAGTAGAGAGTTTGTAGTAGAGTGTGTAGTAGAGAGTGTGTAGTAGAGAGTGTAGTGGAATGTGTAGTAGAAAGTGTGTAGTAGAGAGTGTAGTAGAGAGTAGTGGGTGTCTCGTAGTGAGTGTGTAGTAGAGAGTTTGTAGTAGAGAGTAGTAGAGTGAGTAGTAGAGTAGTTGAGAGTGAGTAGTAGAGAGTGTATAGTAGAGAATGTGTAATAGAGAGTATGTAGTAGAGAGTAGTGAATGTGTAGTAGAGAGGGTGTAGTAGAGGGTGTGTAGTTGAAAGTGTGTAGTAGAGTGTGTACTAGTGTGAGTAGTAGAGAGTGAATAGTAGAGAGTAGTAGAGTGTGTAGTAGAGAGTGTGTAGTATAGAGTGTATAGTAGAGAATAGTAGATAGTAGATAGTAGAGAGTGTGTGGTGTCTAGTAGTGAGTGTGTAGTAGAGAGTGTGTAGTAGAGTGTGTAGTAGAGAGTAGTAGAGTGAGTAGTAGAGAGTGAATAGTAGAGTAGTAGAGAGGTTGTAGTAAAGAGTGTGTAGTATAGAGTGAGTAGTAGAGAATAGTAGAGAGTAGTAAATAGTGTGTAGCAGAGTACTGTGTGTAGTAGTGAGTGTGTAGTAGAGAGTAATAGAGTGAGTAGTAGAGTAGTAGAGAGTGTGTAGTAGAGAGTGTGTAGTAGAGAGTGTGTAGTAGAGAGTGGTGAGTGTGTAGTAGAGAGTGTATAGTAGAGAGTGTGTAGTAGAGAGTGTAGTAGAGAGTGTGAAGTAGAGATTGAGTAGTAGAGAATAGTAGAGTAGTGAGTCTGTAGTAGTGGTGAAGAAAATCTACTTGTGTAAGCTTAACGAGAGAGAAACTGAGAAGGCAGAAAGAAACTAAGAAACAAGGAAGAGCCTCAAGAAAACTGCTGAGGCATTAAGGAGAAGTTTTACAAGGTCTTGGAGCCTGTAGGCGTCTACTTTCCCCTGGAGATCGCCCCACCAGTGTTCTAAAACATCAGACAGCCTTCTCTTCAGGGCATCAGGTCAGGCATCCTTGTTTTTGACTCTGCTAGCGTTTGGAACAATAATTTTGCTATGACAATAATAATAGACTGCCGGATTTATGTTGGCAGAAGTTGGAATTTCAGCAAAGCTTGCAACTTTCAACATAAAGAATTAATTCTGACTGACCAAGCTAAGAAAGCAACTTTAAGGGGCAGTTTGTTGGGTCAGGATTTCACCACTCATATTGGTCTAATGGATGGTTTGGAAGGGGTGCAAAGGCTTTTGCGTATGTCCCCCGTGGATGTCACCGTGAGAGGAGGCAACCAACAGTGGCTAACGACTTAGTCCTGTGACCGGCTGTGGGTCTGGTGAACTGTCTGTGAGTTTAATTGTTTTGGCCCACATATCAACTTTTGTGAGCGGATCTGTGCTGGGGACATTGCTGTGTGGTTGTACTGCTGTGTTGTTGTGCTGGCAGTTTTTATCGTTACGCAGCTTTAGAGGTGTTGCGGGTGTACCCATACTTCTACAAAGGGTCGCGGCGGTGCTTCAATCCACGTCTTCCAAAAGCTTGCACGTCCCTTACCTTCCTGCTGGGTCGTGTGAAGCTGCTCCGTCCACGGTTCTTGGAATTTTGCTGCTGGAGGTCCATTGCAGCATCTGCATGCCCGGAGCCACCTGGCGCTATTCACGTTGATGTGAAAGCGTCTTTGGACCCGACTGTTGTTTTTCAGTGTGTCTTTACAGTCTCATCATTTTGCTCTGTATCGTGGCGTAACAATAAGGAAAGGATTATATGGGTCATAAGAAAATCTTTCAACAACGTGTCAATTTCAAGAACGTAGTTGTGGTGAAGCCTAGGACCTCAGCAATGTATCCTCTGTGGTGAGAGAAACTGCGTTGTGGCGAGTTTTTTTTTTAATGAGGGTTTTTACACAATGTTGGACAAGAATCAGAGGAGGCCTGTACGAGTGACCCTGGTGGCATTCAAGGAATGTCACAACATGCTGGTAGAGGTGGTAGAAAGAGGGAGCATCTCCTCTGGATCACAGAGCGCGAGGAGCTGACCTAAACAAGAAATTGCCAAGAAGCATATTTCTCCTCCTGGCAGTCGAGTGTTTGCTGGCGTAGCTGCCTCCAGTCCTTGCCTCTATTCCCTGCTCCTATGGCAGGACAAGCGCTGGCCATGACGACGTTTCTCTCTCACTTGGACAGCCTCGGCCTGCTTTCCTTCTGCAGTAACAGGTTTATTATCTATATGGGGCCATGTGTTTGGCCCCATAAAGATAAGAAACCTTTACTTCAGAAGGAAGTCAGACGAGAACGGCAGAAAAAGGGAAAAGTGTACGTCACTAAGTGTTCTTTCCCAATGGCTGGCCACTGTTTAGCATAAACGGTGACGCCAGCCAATGGGAATGTAAATGTAAATTTAGTATACTTGTAAAGCGCACAGCTGCCCCAGCGACGGGGCGTCCCGGCGCTGTATAATGCTGTGGAACCCTTCCTGGCTCTCCCTGTGAGATGCCCCTCCTGGGCACCCCCATGGTGAAGCCAGGCATCCCAGTGTTGTTGGGGCCGTTGTGGAGATTAAGCAAGCTATTGCCCAGAGTTGCAGCGTGGGACCCATGATTAGAGTAGGCGCTGAGGCGAGAAATATCGAGTCCGCGGACATTGAGCCCAAGACCCTGCCGCGTCGGGACTTGAACCCTGGTCCCAGGCCTGATCTCTGCTTCAGAGTCTGCTTCTCTAACCAGTGAGCCACACTTCTCCACAAAAGAGAGGAGGGGCTTAAAGCCCGTTAATGAAAGCTCCTCAATATCATTAAATCTCGCCAGCGATTCTGCCCATGTGCGCAGCCATCGCAGGCGAAACCTAAAAGGGACCCATTAGTACTGCAGAGACCTGTCCAGCTGCGAAGAGAAGCAGCCTCACTCTACCTGTACCTCCCACTCTCGTCACAGGCTCCAGCACTCTCCCTCCACCAGCTGGGCTCCAGCTCGGAAATTATTATTTATTGACAGGGGCAGCCATAGACAATTTAGCCCCACAGCAACAGGCGGCCCGGCAGAAGGTGCGATCTGTAGTGCTGCCAGCCAGCTGAGCACCATGATTCCGGTGCCACTGCCGCCCGCACACCAGGGAGCTCTGCAGCCAGCCTCTACCTCCCAGTTCCCTACAAAATGTAACTCTCCACGCCCTGGCAGCAGGACATGCCCTTATATCCCCACTCCCCCCTTCCGGCGCCATGGCCAAGTTGTAACACGCAGCTCCTCCCCATGCCGTGCCACCCCTCCCCAGTTCCGAACTTCATGTAACTTTGTCTGTCTGTCCTTATACTGCCTGTGTCCCTAGGTTCTGCTCAACCATTAATCCCCTTTTGCACTGTCGGCCCTGCTAGCTGCTCCACGGACGCGGATGGGGCCCCAGGAGCGCGGGGCCCCCCTCACAGCAGGGGCTGCGGGGGCCTGTGTTACGCCCCTGCCCTCTGAGCTACTTTATGATGAGTCAAAACTGCATCAGACAAAACTCTGATCTCTCTCCATCTGGAGCATTAATCATTAGAGGTCTCTTTACATTTTTATTGTTGCCTGAAAACTGTGAGACTCACAAAGAACTCTGCAGCCAGCGTTTTCTAGCTCAAGTTATTTATAACAGCCCCCCCACCCCCCTGTTCTTCTCCCCCAAAGATCAGCCCAAGGTACGGCTGCACCCGTTGCACCACCCTGAAGCTGGCCCTGCTTATTGTGTCTTTCACCAAGGCCATCTGCTCGCTCTGCAACTTATGTGCATGACCTTCCCAGATCCAAGACAATAGTCCTAAGAAAAGAAGTGGGGGGACTAACCAAGTTAGGCAGTATGCAAGTGACATGATGCGTGACATCACAAATGGCACAACAGGAAGTGGCATCACAACCTATGACCTTACAGCAATTGCCGCCCTAAGTGCGCTGGGGATGCCCAGACGTGGGTCCCAGGCACTCCACACCACTGGAGTCAAGCTAGCCGGGCTGATGAGAGGTGTTACCTCGAAACCGGTCCGGTCCTCGGATGCTTGATTCCGTTCTGGGAAGAACATGGCTTTTGTAGTTCGGACTGGACTGTTCCCATGGGGCACAGGGTCAGAGCTGATTTGCATATCGCCATTGTCTAACCCAGGGTGGTGTGGAGTGCAAAAAAACGATGGATTTGGGCCCAGATCTTTGGACTGGGGTGAGTGTGTCACATTGATCCACATTCGGTCCATCACCTGTTGTGTTTGCATATTCCGCCCTAAGTGCGCTGGGGATGCCCAGACGTGGGTCCCAGGCACTCCACACCACTGGAGTCAAGCTAGCCGGGCTGATGAGAGGTGTTACCTCGAAACCGGTCCGGTCCTCGGATGCTTGATTCCGTTCTGGGAAGGACATGGCTTTTGTAGTTCGGACTGGACTGTTCCCATGGGGCAATAGGGTCAGAGCTGATTTGCATATCGCCATTGTCTAACCCAGGGTGGTGTGGAGTGCAAAAAAACGATGGATTTGGGCCCAGATCTTTTGACTGGGGGAGTGTGTGACATTGATCCACATTCAGTCCATCACTTGTTGTTTTTGCAATTGCCGCCCTAAGTGCGCTGGGGATGCCCAGACGTGGGTCCCAGGCACTCCACACCACTTGGAGTCAAGCTAGCCGGGCTGATGAGAGGTGTTACCTCGAAACCGGTCCAAACATACTGGGGAATGCAAAGAAAGACTCACATGTGGCTGCCTACACTCTGTTTGCTACAAGCTTCATCTTATCAAGAGAGGGCATATGTAATCTGGACAATACAAAGCCTTTTTTACTAGAACCACCCCCTGCGTACAAAGGCATCAAGCCTTTCTTCAAGAAGCTGAAAGAGAGACAAATTCAAGCGAAGGACATCACACCCCAGATGGCCTTAAGCAAAGAACTGAAAGAAACAGACTCAGTGACAATGGTAAACAACTTATCAGAGAAGCAATCAGGGAAGGTTTGGGAGATGGTGAACCACAAAGACTTGACAAACTCCCAGAAAGACTTGGCATGGATGATGGTATCCAAATGCCTACCCGTGAAACAATTCCAACATGCAAGGAAACTGGCAAAAACAGCAAGATGCCCAACACCAGGCTGTGCAGCAGATGAATCCCTGATGCACTTCATTTGGAACTGCGGCGGAGCACAAAGCATGTGGAAGGCAATGGAACAGCTCATTAAAGAATTAACAGGACAGGCATCCCAGTCCTATGAACTGGTTCTATAAGGGTTGGGCATGAATTGCAATGCAAATAAAGAAAGGACACTATGGAGAATAATAAACTGCGTGAAAGAGGCGATGTGGGAAAACAGGAACCTTTCCTTGTACAAACACCAAGCAATCACGGAAAAAGAATGCCAAAAACTTGTTTTCACTAAAATGTTCTCTTACATGTGCATAGACACCCATAGATTTGGACAAGAGTGGGCAAAGGAAACCTGGAAAATCAGGAGTTGGTCTGGATGGGTAAAATGAGAAATCTTGATGGAAAACCACCAAAGATAGCCTGATGCGCTTCTTTGAGAATGGTTAAATGTACAGCACCCAAATATAAGGGACTGCTTAAAATGTAAACCTGACAAATATTTTAAATAAAGCATATTTTTACAAAAAAAAAAACAAAAAAAAAAACGGTCCAGTCCTCAGGTGCTTGATTCCGTTCTGGGAAGGACATGGCTTTTGTAGTTCGGACTGGACTGTTCCCATGGGGCAACAGGGTCAGAGCTGATTTGCATATCGCCATTGTCTAACCCAGGGTGGTGTGGAGTGCAAAAAAACGATGGATTTGGGCCCAGATCTTTTGACTGGGGGAGTGTGTGACATTGATCCACATTCAGTCCATCACTTGTTGTTTTTGCAATTGCCGCCCTAAGTGCGCTGGGGATGCCCAGACGTGGGTCCCAGGCACTCCACACCACTTGGAGTCAAGCTAGCCGGGCTGATGAAAGGTGTTACCTCGAAACCGGTCCGGTCCTCGGATGCTTGAATCCGTTCTGGGAAGGACATGGCTTTTGTAGTTCGGACTGGACTGTTCCCATGGGGCAACAGGGTCAGAGCTGATTTGCATATCACCATTGTCTAACCCAGGGTGGTGTGGAGTGCAAAAAAACGATGGATTTGGGCCCAGATCTTTTGACTGGGGGAGTGTGTGACATTGATCCACATTCAGTCCATCACTTGTTGTTTTTGCACTTACAGGAAGTGATGTCACATGAAGTGACATCAGATCTTAGGACCTCACACATATTGTTTAGCGGGTCTTTCATGAGTACATTTGAGTACATTACCATATTTAACAAATAAGATTTTCATTGGGGTTGTGCCAAAAAAGTGACCCAACACCGACGCAAAGTCTAGACCTCAGCTTAAACATTTCTTTTTTTAAACTCTAACACTAAGACCTTGGCAACAAGGAGAAAGTGGTAGTAAATCTGTTCTGTTTAACTGGTTGGAAAACCTGCATTTTAAAATATCTTATGCGGTTAGGGCACCTGCTGCAGAGATGTTTGTGTGCCAGTTAAATCTCAAGGAATAATAATAATGGTGAGATAACTCAGGATGCATTTGCTGGAGAGATCTGTGTTTTGTCTACTACCAGAGAGGGTTAACATGTCTCCTACATAGCACATCATGTAACACACAGGTGACAGACTTTTATTTTATGTAAATTGATAAGTGGGTCACTGCTTTTAACACAAAGATGGTTCTTGTAGCTCCTAAACTGTAATCGTCTAATAGCACAGCGAGCAATGAAGGGCCCGTGGCTCTTACACCCGTCTTATGTTTCACATCCTGTACATTGAGTTACACGCATATGATTTATTGTCAATGTAGAATGTGCAGGTGTGGTGTAAAGCGCTCTGACCTGCATTGAGATGACGAGCGCTATAAAAGAAATGAAACAGAATAGTTGTATTATAACTATTTCAGTGAATACTGGGACAGACCAGCATGTCTGACGTTCTCACAGTGCACGCACATGTCTTATAAACAGGGACTGAAGGGAGTGAAAAGCTGCCTCTCATAGGTATGGGTGCAGTGATAACAATGGGGAGCCTTTGATCCCCTCCGTTGCATCTGGTGCGAGGCTCCGACTGCTCCCAGCCAGGACACACCAACAAAAAGGGCCCGAGGGCCCCCTCTGTTCTGGCCCCTTATTGCATCTGATAAGCCCCTCCCCACCTGCACGGGGCCCCTCGGGACCAACGCAGGCAGGGTGCAGGCGCTGCTCAGAGCGCCGCGGTGTCTGAAAGTGACACCGGGACAAGTCCAGCACATTTCTGTTGGGTTCCAGCCTCTTGGCGGGTGGAAGAAGGGGTCCACCCTCTGAAAATGTGGAAGAACACCTTCTACCCGCGATACCCTCTATCTGTGCCCTGTCCAGATACACCACAGAGGGCGCCTTGAGTAAACACAACGTCCGTTGGCGCTGTACAAACTAAACACACAGCATACCTGTGTGCGAGGACAGAAAGCAGGGCCCCCACCGACAGGACAGTGACTGGAGGCAGCGCTAGGAGTTGGGAGGGGCACGTGAGCGCTATCCACTCAGGCCGCCTCTCAACGCTACTCACCTGCTGCAGGGGGGTAGGTGTCGTAGAGCCTGGAAGCCGCGAGTGCAGCGCGGGCGTCGAGTCCTACAGCCTGGAAGCCCTGAGTGCAGCGCTGGGCGTCGAGTCCTAGAGCCTGGAAGCCGTGAGTGCAGCGCTGGGCGACGGGTCCTAGAGCCCGCAAGCCCTGAGTGCAGCGCTGGCTGGGTGAAGGGTCCTAGAGCCTCGAAGCCGTGAGTGCAGCGCTGGACGTCGAGTCCTAGAGCCTGGAAGCCGTGAGTGCAGCGCTGGGCTCAAGTCCTAGAGCCTGGAAGCCGTGAGTGCAGCGCTGCGCGTCGAGTGTCTGCTTATGAGCTCCAGGAAGGAAAGGCCCTCACAGAAGTGAAAGTGAAAGAGAGGAAGAGAGGTTCAGGACAAAGGGCGTTTATTGCCGCTCTCTACCCTGGGACCGAGCAGAGCCCCAGTTACTTATTATCGATCTATTACAAGGAACCTACCCTGTGCAAACACCATCAGGAGATCGTAGACGAGCCCGAGAAGGGTGTGACAAACACGATACTGAGCACAGACCCAGTTATACCCTCTGCCTTGCCCCCTTCTCCCCTCTGCCTTGAACCCTTCTCCCCCTCCGCCTTGCACCCTTCTCCCCCTCCCCCTTGCACCCTTCTCCACTCCTCCTTGCACCCTTCTACCCTCTGCCTTGCACCCTTCTCCCCTCTGCCTTGCACCCTTCTCCACTCCTCCTTGCACCCTTCTCCCCTCTGCCTTGCACTCTTCTCCACTCCTCCTTGCATCCTTCTACCCTCTGCCATGCACCCTTCTCCCCCTCGCCTTTCACCCTTCTCCCCCTCCGCCTTGCACCCTTCTCCCCTCTGCCTTGCACCCTTCTCCCCCTCCGCCTTGCACCCTTCTCCCCCTCCGCCTTGCACCCTTCTCCCCCTCCGCCTTGCACCCTTTTCTACCTTGCACCCTTCTCCCCCTCCGCCTTGCACCCTTCTCCCCCTCCGCCTTGCACCCTTCTCCCCCTCCGCCTTGCACCCTTTTCTACCTTGCACCCTTCTCCCCCTCCGCCTTGCACCCTTCTCCCCCTCCGCCTTGCACCCTACTCCACCTCCGCTTTACACCCTTTTCTACCTTGCATCCTTCTCCCCTCTACCTTGCACCCTTCTCCACTCCTCCTTGCACCCTTCTCCCCTCTGCCTTGCACCCTTCTCCCCTCTACCTTGCACCCTTCTCCACTCCTCCTTGCACCCTTCTCCCCTCTGCCTTGCACCCTTCATTTACCAAAGAGAGTGCCCCCCCCCTCCGCGGGGGCGTTTGTTACGCCCCTGTCTGTGGCTCGTTAATGACCAGACTTATTTTTCAAGAAGGAATAGTTGGAAAGCTCTTACTGTTTGGAAGGGTAGAGAAGTTCAGAATTTTTGTAATTATGAAGGAATTGTTTTATCATTAGAAAGGTTGTGGCTATAAACATTTTCAGAGTTGAGTTTTTTAAAAAAAAACATATTAATGGAGAAATAGTAAGCTATGGCCAAGCCTGAACACAAGAGACTTCATTTAGGGCACTGTGTGACACAAAGTTTAAAGTGGAAAATAGTTTACATTTAACATGAGTACATTAACTTATAGCAGGCGATGTGTGAGATTTGTTTAATGTGTATTCTGTTTATTGAAGGGATGACACTTTAAGCCTTTCATTCATTCTATCTGTGCAGAAGGGTTTTAATGTTGGCACATTCTGTACATTCCACATATGTTGAATATCTATCTTTTTATATGAAAGTATTTGTATTTGAGTAGCACATGTTTGGCTGATGAGAGATGTAGTTAGTGGATGGTCTTCTGACTCACTAAAAACACTGCTAATAACTCACGTTGAATTCTATTCCGTCGTTTTTAGCTCCATCTGTGCCATAGCACACAAGGATTAGTCGTACAGAAATCAGCCTTGGCCCTGCCTGAACAGGGCATTTCAACCCAATATGTCAGGCCATGTCCCCTCAAACTGGAAGAATAAGAAATCCCAGGTTTTTTTGGCCTGCTTGTCTGAATTGGCTGGAAGAGTTTTTGTTAAATACCTGCAGAGATTTACAATTGTTGGGACTTAAAACCCACAGACATCCTGGGAGTATTAACCCCAAATTCTTGGAAATGGCTTTTATCCACAGTCGCTGGCTATGCCTTGCCCCACAGTTGCTCAGTGTCCCTGAAATCTTAACAACTCTTTTTATTTGAAAAATCGCATAAAAGATACAGCTCTCCCTACCTGGAGGAACTGCGGCAAATACAGTGCAGTATAATCTGCGATTCAGTTTACAGTAATATAGAAAAGAAAACCCCCAACCCCCAGCCCCTCACCCCAACTTTGTCCCTGAAATCTTGATCTGTGGGGAATGCTCTCTCTGGGCCCCCACTCCCACCCTTGTCACGGCCCTGAGCAGTGCTCGGTGCTGCCTCCTGCTCTCTGGGGCCCCCACCCCATCCTCTTTCCGGTGTTCCGATAAGCATTGTATCCCCATGAGGCGCTGCACCCCCTACGTCACAGGGGTGCAGCAATTCTCAGAACTCAGCTAATCGCCGTTGCTCCCCCATTGCGCTTTGCCTCCCCATACGTCACGGGGGAGGAGTTGTTCATTCTTCATTGTTGCTTGTGGGAGACAGTCGCTGTGCGTACACACAGCCGCCATTTCTTTGCAAAAGTGTTTAACGCGAGCAATTTTTTAGTTCTTCATTGTTCGTTGCAGCTTCTGATAGATGGTCGATGTGCTTACACACAGCCGCCATTTCTTTGCAAAAGTTTTTTTCGCGAGCAATATTTTTAAAAATCGAGGGAAATAATTTTGATATCAATTTATTAGCATAATTTTCAAGAAGTTAAATTTTCATATATTCTTTAATTCGACCATTTTAATAATCGAAATTTTGGCAAAGTAAGTGACATGGGAGGAGTTGTTCATAGTACGTTGTAGTGTCTGTCTACCACGCCCGCCATTAGTTTCTACAAGTGGATTTACGCCAGCCATTCTTATAAATTGATGCAACTAATTTTGAAAACATGCCATTTGCATGGTTTAAAGCAAGTTATTTATGACATATTGTTTTAATTCTTCCTTTCAAGTATGTTAAGTTGAGGGAAGTTGAGGTCTGTTTTCGTTTGTGGCTAGTTTTTAGGGCTGTTTAAGTGGGTGGAAATGCGTTTTTTTAGGGCTTTGGGTCCTATTAAGTAGGGTTTCACGGATTCTAGGGCTCAGTGCCCGACTCAGGTTCGTACATATTTAGGTTTGCAAGATTTTCATGGATTTTCATGGACGTTTTTTAGGTTTATTGGGGGGGCGTGTGTTTGGGTGAAAATTCGTACCCTTTCTAGTGGATGGATTTTGTTGATAATTGTTGAGATTGTTGGTAATCGCTCCAACTAGTTTCCTCGTCATTTTGATGATGATTCAAGCATTGCAAGTCCTCAAAAAGCATTTCTTGTCGAAGGCGCGATTTGCAAATTTATGCAATGTGGTTTTTGAGAAATTGTTTTGGGGGTGTTCTATTTGCGCTAGGAGGACGCGGGTTGGATGAGTGGTGTGGACAATGTTTTGGCAGGTGTGCCTAATTTTTGAGACTTGTAACTGGCACGGAAGGGTGTGTTTGGCCAATGTCGAATGTACTAAAATGTTCGGGTTTGGATTTTTGCGTGTTTTGAGGGCGCTATAGCAGGGTGTTCCAGCTACTTCTTAGCTGATTTGGCGAGATAGGCTGAGAGTTGGGAGTGTTTATTTTTCCTGAAATTTGGTTTGAAGAAAATTGATGGAGGTTTGTATATTTTTGATATTTTGAGAGACCCAATTGGAGGCCTTGTCTGTTTCCAATTTTTTCGTGTTTTCGTGACACGATTGTTGTGTGTTCCAGCTACTTCTTAGCGGAGTATGCATGCTGGGCTGATAGTTTGGGCTCTTGTTTGTTGGTAGTAATTGTTTTTAAGACAAAGGGTGGCTGGAAGTGGTGTTTTGGCCCTAGTGTGGAAGTGCATTTTGTCTGGATTTGAGGCGTAGGCATGTTTTCATTGTTGTCTAAGGCTCAGGGCCCTGTTCTCTTTCATGCATATTGTTGTAGGGAAGGTTTGGAGAGTTTTATTATTTTTTAGGTCGAGATTTGCCTGTTTTATGGCCCTTTTTGGTGTTTGCGTGGGGCGTTTTTTCAGGTCAAAAGTCGTACTTGTTCCAGTGGATGTATTTTGTGGATTTTTGGTGGCATTGTTGGTAATCTCTGGAACTAGTGTCTAGACAAGTTTGAAGAGTATCAGTGCATTGGAAGTGTTGCAAATTGCAATGTGTGTGCGGAGCTGTGATTTGCAATGGTATCCAGTGGGTGTTTTGGCGCACATGGAGAAATTGTATTTGGGGTCTTCCAGTTGCGCTAGGGGGACGGGGCTTGGGTGGGATGTAGGTAGTGTGGATTGTAATGCGTGTCAGGTCTGGGTATTTCTTTGGATTTTTGTGTTGAAGTGAAGGGTGTGTTTGGCCAATGTATAGTTTGCGATAATGGTGTGTTTTCTATTTTGCCGTGCTTTTAGGCCATGATTTGAGGGTGTTTCAGCTAGTTCTTAGGTAAGTCAAGTTTGTCGTTTGCTCGGAGTTTTCCAGAGGAGTACCCTTAAGCCATAACATAGTACCAAATCTGGTTGAGGTGTGTGAGATTGAGCTAGCCGTTTAGACTACTCGACAACTATCATACTTGTCTACCAGATGTTGTTTCGCATTAATCATGGGACCGTGTGTATTAACCCTGTATTGGAAATTTGGTGGTTTTCAAAGATTTCTCAAATGTGTAAATCTCTTATTGGTGTTTCCCTTCCTGTCTAGTTTATTAATCTTTAAGACTGAGTTCATCCAGTCTCTATATGTTGGTGGGGAGGTCCCAACCCAATTTATGCAAATCTCCCTCCTTGCAAGAACAATTAATACAAAAAGTAGATTTTCCTGAGATTTAGTTAAACCCCCTCCTTCTAGTGTGTCTTGAATCCCAAAAAGAGTAAGGGTTGTACTTACAGTTAGTTGTTTATGCATGATCATGCTCATGGTCTTACCCACATATTCCCAGTATTTTTCCAACATTGGGCAGTTTCTGAACATGTGGACATCGTCTGATTTTTCTTCTCCACATTTCGGGCACTTTTTTACGCCTGCATTTTTAAATTTGGACAACTTTTTCGGTGTCCAGTATGCGCGATGAATAGTATATCAATGGTTTCTTTTCAAGGCTGCAGACTTTAGTGTTGACCAGCATTTTTCCACAGATTTTTCCCAGATTCTATCCAGATCAGCTGAATTTATATCTCTCCCCCAGATTTGGTCTTCTATCCTCATGTCCATCTTCCGGGCCAGACTCAAAACATGGCTCTTCTCTGGACTCTGATGTACTCCGCTGTTTTCACTCCTTGCTCCTCTCCTCTTCCTGGAGGTTCAGGTTCTAGCGCCGGGACACCCCTTCGGGGGTAGCTGTGCGCTCTACAAACTACATAAAATAAATGTCTCCTTCTCCTTCAGCTATAAAAGCCCAGTACCACTTTGCCACTTCTTTAATTATGGGTAGGTTTTTTACCATTTCCTTTTCCAATTTTAAGTTCTCTTGATTGTTTATAGAGATGGATTTCGCCCAGCTTGACATTTGATAATATTTAAATTTGGAGACTAATCCATTTGTGATTGTTTGGAGTTTTTCCCATGTAATCAATGTTGAACCTTCTAATAGTTGACTCCGGTAGTTAATATTACTTTGTTTCAAGGGGGTTGTCATTGAGTCCTTTAAGCAATCAGGAGTTCCCGTTGAGTCCCATATTGGGGCCATTGCGCTATAGTATTGAATATTTAAACTTGCTCTGATTTGTACCCATAACTTTGCTGCCTCTCTTAAAGTCTTCAGTTTGACTTTTTTAAAGTACTTAGGATGGCCAAATTTGAAAAGAAAATGATCTTCTGTTTCTGTCATTGCTTGTAAGTATTTAGGGTAGTATTGGTGGCTTTTTAGCAGTGTCCGTATGTTTTTGAACTGAAACGCCTTGCAGTATTCCATCAGGTCTGGGCTTCATAATCCTACATCTTGTTTTCTCCTCCTAAGTTTTTTCCATTAGATCCTAATTCCCTTCGAAGCCCATATAAAACTGGTAATATCCCCCTGTGATTTTTTTAAAAGGGACTTTCCAAATTCTAGAGCAATGGTATTTAAAAGGAATGTATATTTAGGCAGAATTGACATTTTAATGATATTCGATCTTCCTATAAGACTCAATTGTAGACTGGACCATACTTTGAGTAACTTTCTCACCTCTCCTGTGACCTTGTTTAGATTACGTTGTGGTATCTTCTCTAGTTCATGGTTCACTAGGATCCCTAAGTACTTTATTTCCTTCCTGATGTTTGGACTATTGAACTGAGTGTTCCAGGTCATAATTTCTTTTTTTTTGATGATTTAACAAACAACGTGAGACTGGAGTTCTGGACTTTTTGGTTCCGTCCAGAGGTGTCAGGGTACAACACCCGAAGACCCCGGAGTTCCACCTGCCTTGGTGCACAAATGAACAGAAACACGGGCTTCTCGATGGTGGCGTCAAAGACCAAAGGTTTATTACTGCAGGGACACAGAAGTCACAGAATCTACACACGGGCAGAGACTAGGAGCCTGTTCGATTTGTACAAAGAGAGCTGCTCCTTATATACGGTTTTTTATGCTAGGGGCAAATTCTTTACATGTAATACATTCCCAAAACCCTTGTGTCTAAAACAATAAATATTTGGTGTTACACAGGAACCGTCGATAATATCTGAGGCCAAACATTGCGAAAAGAGGGGTTCCCACTAGTTTGTCACAATTCCCTGTCAATATTGCATTCAGGACCCGGACCGCCTCATCGTAAAGTTCGTTACCTCCCCCTAATAAAGATTCAGAAAGAAAGAAACAGAGCCAGGTGTGGAAGATAGAAAAGCGGGATAAGGGATGTTTGTGGATTGTAAATGGGCAAGGCTACCAGCTTCGGCCGCCTAATCATGATCAGGTACAATGGACACGAAGACCAGTTTGGCAGGACTGGCCTCGGGCAGAGGAGGCAGCCTTTGTCGAATCATGCAGCTACAGCGTGATCTGGTTTAAGGTGCACGTGTCATGTAAGAGGTGAATCTCCGGCTACGGCTACGTGTCCTTAATCAAAGTGGAGTGAATGAAGTGATCAGAGGCTATTGCATATGTGAGGGCAAGGAAACACAAAATGGCGGCCATGATCTAAGATGGATGCCGTGGGTATATCAGAAATATGTCAATGGAAGGAGTGCTCTTGCTCGTAGCGTAGCGAAAACACTAGGATATACTAAATGGATCATTTGCGGTTCACTGATACCAATATTATGTATTTCCGACAAACTTGAAAACACGGGTTCAAGTCGTCACGGAACCGTCACGGAACCTCAGACCCTCCTTTTGCCCTTACATAGGCAATTACTCAGTCTATGTCAGAATCTAGTTCTATGCTCATCAGGTCAGTGACATGTTGTTGTATCATCATCCTTTCTCGTGTCTTTTCTCCAAACGCAGGTGGTTTTCTGAGACAAGTCGCAGCACAAAGACTACACAGAGCAGGACCACACTGGATAATCAGACAACATGAGAATAGGAATACTAGGATGATACCAATGACCATTAGAACCTTCCATCCCCACGCTGAGATCAGAGTCCAAAACCACTCCATGAAGGACCAGTTTCCCTTGTCTACATGTATGGAGTCTGAAATCTTGTGCAACTTAGAGATCGCCTCATAGACTGTTGGAGCATTATTAGGAATAAAGACACAGCAGCTCGATTGGATCATTCTGCATACCCCACCTCGATCTGCAAGTATAACGTCTAGAACCATACGGTTCTGCAACGTCATAAGCCTATCCGCCTGAAGCTCAGCTGTCAGATTGCTAAGGGCACCAGCAGTTTCAGTAATAGTAGATTCAACTACCCGTGTTAGCTGACGTATGTTTCTACTATTGGCCATAGGTCCCCAGAACGGAAGGAAGCCTTTGAAGAAGTCTCCGGCTTCCTGACCAGCGGTATCTTCCTTGCTGAAGACACCTCTCGCTACTCTTGTTCTGTGGTAATCAGGTGAAGCAGTGTATGTCGGAGGCAACAATCGAGCAATATAACATGAACCTGAAAAGTCAGCAGGCAACCATGTATAAGCTCTGTCTCGACAAATGAAATAGGTACCCCTAGCAGTAAGAAAGGCAGGGGAAGAGTTAGCCGGAAACACATAAGTCTCTACGCACTCACTCCTCCCTAGCTGAGCTCTCGGATTTCTCCCATTACCTTGCAAACAGACCTGACCTCGGTGAGGTACGACCCAGATTGGAGTTGAGCTTTTACGCTTGCTTTCTCCTAAACTAAGGCGATACTCTGAAGTATTCCAACTTAAATATACTCGCAATTCGTCTCTAGGGTATGATGGAGTATTATTGACGTCCTTGACCATGTCAATAATTCCCTGGACTAAAGCTTTGTTAGCAGAGTTATATTTAGTGGAACGTGGTGGACGTGGAGGATAAGTTTCAAGGGCATAAGCAAAGATGGTTTGGAAGGCCTGAAATGATCCATTATAGCTGTAAGGCAAAACCAAATAGGGAATACCTTTATCCATAGTGTGAGGTATCAAGCCACACACCCAGCAGTCTGTAGTGTTAACTACCAGTTGGTGTTGGTGCAAGAGCTGTACAAAAGTGTTGTTGGTGAATTCTGAGCGTCTGGCTTGCTCATGTTCCGGAAACGAGTGAAAAGAGTGTATAGAAGAAACAGTAGAAATAGCAGGATCAAGGGGAGGTACTGTAGAAACTGGCACAAAAATCAAACTTATGCTAAAGACGATTCCACCCACCAATGTTGCTAAAACAATCAAAAATGTAACGGCACATTGCATCAAGAAACATTTGCTGTGAAGAATTCTATTAAGTCTGTTTCTGCGAACGTAAATCACATTCTTTCGTTGCAGCGCAGGAAGCTCCATCTTCTACAATCCGCTCGCGACCACTGATGATGTGTACGTAGATGAAAATGCCTCTATCAGCCCTGGGAGTTCCCAGAACCAACAGAAAGATCGACCTTGTGTCAGACCCCTGCAAATTCAAACTAGGCACACAGCCACGACCCTACGGCTACCCAGACGGCAAGGCAATTTTAAAAACAATAAACAATAGCAAACTTCCTGGCTGAAGGCAAAAGGTTCAATATATCAAAATCACAATATGCAGTTGCCTGCTTTATTTGTCCTTTTTATGGCTTCTAAGGTTGTATTTCTGCTTCGCTGGTACTGTCTGATCGGAAAATAGTGTATCACTAGCAGCTGTTGCAGAGTTTAAGTTCGCAGATAGCAAAGTTTCTTCTGATGCTGGAGACAAATGTTCAGTGTTCAAAGGAGTCTTTTCAGGAGGAGAGTCAAGTTTCAAAGTGTCAGTAATCAAATCGGCATCGCTGAAAGGGATAAATTTCGGAGTGATTTCAGATTCGGAGGCACCAATTCCCTTCTTCACCCAGTCGTCGTAAGGCAGCGGCAACGGAGCACGCTTTACGTGAGAAGCGTGAATCCAGTGTTTTCGGCCAGCGACACGTACGGCTGTCCTCGTTGCCAGCAGGACCTGGAAGGGGCCGATGTAGCGAGGCTGAAGATTCTTTGTCCTCGCGAAGTTTCTGACCACCACGTGGTCGCCGGGTTTCAGCTGATGCCCTGGACTCTCCGGAGGTTTTGGCAAAGCATCAAAGACCTGTTGATGAATAAGACTTAATTTAGCAGTCAAGTCGTAAAGGTAGTCTATCAACATAGGATATTCAATGGAGCAAAATTGTTTAGGCCTTGGCACACCCCAGACATTTGCCGGGCGGCCAAATACAATCTCATATGGAGAAAGCCCTATTCTAGAATGCACTGTTGCTCTCGTTGATAACAAGGCCAAAGGAAGTGCGTCTGGCCAAGCCAAACCTGTGGATGCTTGTATTTTGGCTATTTTAAGCTTGAGGGTGCCATTGTAACCCTCCACTAGACCAGCTGACTGGGGATGGTTCGCACTATGAAATTTTTGTTTCAATCCTAGACCAGCACACACACTCTGCATAACTTTCCCTATAAACTCACTTCCGTTATCTGACCATACAATCCGTGGCATTCCATACCTAGGAAAAATTCTTTGAGAAGAATTTTGGCAGTTGATAAAGCAGTGTTGTCTTTTAGTGGGTATGCTTCTATCCACCTGGAAAAAGCACAAACTACCACCAGGACGTATTTTAAATTGTTGCAGCGTTCCATGTGAATGAAGTCTAACTGAATCACTTCAAAGGGGCAGGAAGGAGGAGCGAAATGACCAGCTGGAGTTGGAATTCCCTTGCCAGGATTATGCATCAAGCACACCATACAATTTTTCACCACTTTCTCTGCACACTTACTGATTCCCTCATTCTTCCAGACCGGAGCCAACATCTTACATATCCCTTTAGAACTTATATGCGCTACTCCATGCGCCATCGTCACTACTGCAAGCACATATGCATCAGGCAACATCCAACGCTGCTGTTCTGTCAAATCAATCCAACATCCATTCGAGTCCAACTTGCCCGTACTTTCTCTCCATACACGTTTCTCTTCCTCAGTCGCTTCTTTCTGAATCTCTTTCACACTTTCCATAGTGTCCTCACACATCCCAGACTCAGCAATCCATCTTGCAGACGTAGCAACGTACATTCTACTCATCGTGTCTCTAGCTGTCTGTTTAGCAGTTTCATCAGCAAAGGCATTCCCACGACCAACATCATCCGTGATTGCTTTATGAGCACTGCACTTCACAATCGCAACTTCAGTCGGCAAGGTTAGAGATTCTAACAAGTCGTTAACTAGCTGACCATGTTGAATCTTAGTCCCATGGGACGTAATGAAACCCCTTTCTCTCCACAACCGGCCAAAACTATGGGCCACGCCAAATGTGTACTGACTATCTGTGAACACATTCACTCTCTTTCCCTCAGCTAAAACACACGCTCTCGTAAGAGCTATTAACTCTGCAGCTTGGGCAGAATTCTGACTCACTCTTGCAGTCTCCACAATCGTCTTCAAAGTCGTTACCGCGTAGGCAGCAGTCACATCACCATTCTCCAATTTAAAACATGACCCGTCCACATACAGCGTACCATCCGGGTCGGATAGGGGAGTATCTTTCAAATCGATACGTCCTTTTGTCTCTTCCTCCGTTTTGAAATAACAGTCATGTGGCTCAGAATCACTCGACTCTTGATCAGTCGGCAACAATGTTGCTGGATTCAATACATTGCATCTTTTGATCTGAATATGACTCACTAATAATGTCAGCTCGTAACCAGATAATCTCGCACTAGTAAGGTGTTGTGTCTTCGTTCGGTTCATGAGTGTATCCACTGCATGAGGAACCATGACCACTAGCATATTGTTCATCACCAAACCAGCAGATTGTCGAATGGAAGCCGCAGCTGCCGCTGTAGCCCTCAAACAACTAGGTAACGCTCTGGCTACCGGATCTAATGTTGATGAAAAATACGCACAAGGGCGTTGTTTATCACCAAATTTCTGCGTCAGGACACTCAACGCGCAACCTTCTCTTTCGTGAACGTAGAGCGTGAATGGCTTACTGTAATCAGGTGTACCTAATACAGGAGCTGAACACAATGCTTTTCGTAATTCAGTAAAACTCTCTTGACATTCATCAGACCATGGCACCGGACTCGAAACATTTTTCCCAGTCAAAGCTACCAATGGTTTTGCTAAAAGAGAAAAATTTGGGATCCATTGCCTACAGTAAGAGGTAATACCTAGAAAGGCACGTACTTCCCTCTGTGTGCGTGGAACACTCATCTGCGTAATTGCTTTTATTCTTTCTGGGGTCAACTTCCTTCCCTCCTTTGACAAGAGATGACCTAGGTAGGTCACTTCTTGGCAGCAGTATTGCATCTTGGAAGGAGACACCTTATGATTCAAATTAGACAAATGATGCAATAGTGAAATTGTAGCTGCTTTGCAAGTTTCCTTGTCATCGGCAGCCACTAAAAGATCGTCTACGTACTGTACTAGGGCAGAGCCTGGAGGAAGGACAAAAGAATCTAACTGACTTTTTAAAGCTTGACTGTAAATGGATGGACTTTCACAATAGCCTTGTGGAGCGCGTTTAAATCTGAAGCTTCGACCTCCTAGACAGAAGCCAAAAATATCTCTGCTTTCCTCGGCTATCGGAATGCTGAAAAAGGCATTCTTCAAGTCGATGACTGAGAACCAATTGGCTGTAGCGGGAATCAATGTTAGCAAGGCAGTAATGTCTGGCACTACAGGAAACTGTGGAATTACAATCTTATTAACTTCTCTAAGGTCTATGACAAACCTATAAACTGGAGGCTTTGTAGGATCAGTTCGCTTCAGAATCGGTAATACAGGACTGTTACAGACATTTCCTCTAGTTTCCTCAACTACACCCTTCTTAATCAAGTCTTGCACAATCAATAAAAGTGCACGCTCACCTTCACTCGATATTTTATACTGGGGAATTCTTGGAAATTTCACATTTGCTTTCAAAGTTACTACATACGGTGGAATTTCTAGGAGACCTACATCATTAGGACCAGTCGCCCAAAGAGAATCAGGGAGTGAACGTAGCTCCGGCGGGAGTGCGTCCATTGACAAGTACATCGGAGAGGTGATATTTTTACCCAATGTAAGCTGTACTCCTTCCGGAGAACAGTACAATGTCGCATATAGTCGTTTTAACAAATCTAAACCAAGCAGATTTTCATTACAACCTGTCGTCAAAATCAAGGGTGCTTTCAATTGACACGGTCCAACAGAAATAGACAAAGGACCAGATATCGGGTTGTACACAGGGGCGCCTGAAAAACCTACGGAAACATTTGTTGAGCCAGACAAAGGTGCGCCAGGGAGTTTCGCATGCATGATAGAACTTTTTGCGGCACCAGTATCCAACAGAAACGGTTCGACTACACCTGATGTTGCTACTGCGACATAAGGCCCACTCTGATCCACTGGAACTGATACTACTCCCTCTCTCTGTCCATGGCTGTCCTAGTACCCATTTTGTTGAAAACCCTCTTCTACTTCACAATAATCTTCAACAAGATATTGCTGAGATCTATTTTGCTGAACAGATTGTCCATTTCTCTGATCAAAGTGATTGGAAGGACGATCATTCGTTTGTGGAGGCATAGCACCTCGTCCTCGTCCTCTAGAATTCTGCACAAAACCACCACGACCTCTCTGAGCTGCTGCCGCATTATTTTGCGCTAAAATCTGACAATCATTTTTATAGTGACCCTCTTTCTTACAGTACGCACACTGATTCCATTGGTATTGAGGCCTGGTCGAATTATAATCTGTCTTTTGATACGAATTCTGTTGCATATTAGTCTGATTCGTGCGAGGCGGATACGCCTGCTGTAAAAGAACTTTAGTCTTTAAATCTTTCGTTTTCTTCTCTGATTTCTCCTTTTCCTCTTTATCTCTATTTTCGTAGTACTGTGCTGTCGCAAGTATTTGCGCTGTCGTAGATACAGCCCACGCACTTTCTGAGTCTTTCAATTTATTGCATAATTCAGGTAACAAATTATGCACAAATTTATCGACAAACAATCTTTGTCCTCCTTCAGTGCTCATGTCCTGACCACTATGATCCACAAAAGTCTCTTCGAACCTCGTGAAGAAGTCCGAGACACTTTCGTCTTTCTTCTGCTTGCATGCGGATAATTTATCCCAATTAACACGCAATGCTGGCATCAGAGTCTTCATTAGATCAATTATTCTACCTGGCAGATTAGCGATCAAAGGTTCAGGTTTCGCACCACCTATTTGTTGATTATCTGCTGCAGTGATAGCTGCCCAATCACCACCTAAAGCAGCCTGATGATCCTCTCTACGAATTTTAGCCCACACTGGTTGCGGAACTACATTACCAAACAACATATCAATGTCGGCTAAGTTCATTATACAAGCCTCAACTGTCTGTGTTAATTCCTTGTAATATCCGGCTGGATTCTTACGCGGATCTGGCAAGGCCTGTTTCACTGCTAACACTTCTGCTCGCTTCCATGGAATGTGTATCCACACTCGTTGGAACTGTGCTGGAGCAGCTACAACACCATTCGGTGCGTCAGCTTGCACAGCTTCGCGCCAAATTGGAGGAACCTCCCTCATAGGATATTGGCGACTTAGCTTCATTTTACCTTTCTCTAAATCTCTCGGTGAACGAAGAGATGGATCATTCCTAAAACTCAAAATAAGTTCCATCGCTTCCTTTATATTATCGCCCACTATCATTCCAGCAGCAAACTCTTTCTGCACTTTAATTAAATCTTCCAAATCTGATTCGACATCGTCTTCTTCTATTTCCTCACGTAACAACGAGCACATCTCATCAAAGACGTATCGTTGCGTTGGTTCTCCCCACTGCATAAATGTGTCTAGCACATCTCTTGTACTATATCTTCTACCCTTCGAAATCCATCTGAGAGCCGTGAAATCTAAAACTCCCCGTTCCTCAGTACTTGGAAGCTGACTCCGTCTCTGAACAGAGTCAGGAGTAGGAGTCTTAATCAAAGTTTTATATATAGGAGACAGCATATTAGTAACCGAATCAGTGATTCTTCGACGAACAGAAAGTGGAGTTAGTACACTCGCAGACATAGAGAATGCAGTGGAGGTAGGAATAGATGAGGAAGCAGTAGGAGTATCGAGGAAAATAGTTTCTGGAGCAGTAGGTACAGGGGTAGGTATAGGGGTTGGCAGTGTAGGAAGAGGAGGAGCTGTAGGAACATTTACATTCACCACTGGAAGTACAGGAACTTGATTCTGAGGAACAAGGACACCAGGTTGTCCAGCAACCGGCAATTGAACATTCGGTATAAGTTGGGCCGCAGCACCTTGTGCGTACGGTGGAGGCGACCGTAACAGATAAGATAGCAGAGGATCGTTTTCAGAATCCTCCAGTATCTTAGCCATTTTCGATGGCAAGGCAGGATAGCACTTGTCAATCGCTAAGTTATGCTCTCTAATGGCTACATCTATGACCTTCTCACACTCGTTAGCCTGCAACTGTTTAGTCGCTTGTTCTAGAGTTAACTCTTCTTGTTCTTTCTGCTCTTTCTTCAACCTTCTCATTTCTCTCTGTTTGGATTCTTTCCGCCAATAACGGAAGGAATCAAACATTGCCGGCCGGGCTTTCTTTTTGAACAATTTCTCTTCTAAATTGTCGAGAATCTCTTGTTCAAAACTACCATGCAGTGGCCAACTAAGGACACCATCCTTCTTACAATAGCGGACCCATATCTCATTATAAGTTATAGGACCCACGCCATATTTGCAATATAAATCATATAGGGGAGTCCCAATCGGAGGAACCAGACAAGAGTCCTCCAATCGTGAGTCACGGTTGCAACCAAAACAAGACAACATTTTCCGACTTACCATTTTCAGTCCGGAACACAAAACAAACAAAACACGGAACAAATATGTGCACTCGAACCAAGAACTTAGGCCTACCAAAACGAACTGATGTATCGATACCCAAAACTAAACCAAATAGATTATCGTAACTAGAACAACCAGTGATAATCTGACAAAACCAAACCAAACCAAGAACCGATCAAGGATTTTTAACAATCCTCACAAAAGTAACCAGCTAGCTATCACTAAATACTTAACTGAGTCACTGAAGACGTCACCAAGGAGAAACCCGTCACGTTTCGCCGTACTAAGGACTGCACCACTTCGGGTCCAAGACAGGGCGACGGTCAAGGCAACGGCCCACTGCAGCCGTCCTGAACGGGAAACCCTCGTGGAAGAGAACTTCGGGCCACTTTTGCGATATGCCGGGATCGATGAAGTGGGGCGCCTCCCTCAGGAATCTTCACACGAAGCTTCTCGAACTCTTCAGGCTTTTGGACCGGTACCGAATGACGTCGCCCCACGTTGGGCGCCAATTGGAGTTCTGGACTTTTTGGTTCCGTCCAGAGGTGTCAGGGTACAACACCCGAAGACCCCGGAGTTCCACCTGCCTTGGTGCACAAATGAACAGAAACACGGGCTTCTCGATGGTGGCGTCAAAGACCAAAGGTTTATTACTGCAGGGACACAGAAGTCACAGAATCTACACACGGGCAGAGACTAGGAGCCTGTTCGATTTGTACAAAGAGAGCTGCTCCTTATATACGGTTTTTTATGCTAGGGGCAAATTCTTTACATGTAATACATTCCCAAAACCCTTGTGTCTAAAACAATAAATATTTGGTGTTACACAGGAACCGTCGATAATATCTGAGGCCAAACATTGCGAAAAGAGGGGTTCCCACTAGTTTGTCACAATTCCCTGTCAATATTGCATTCAGGACCCGGACCGCCTCATCGTAAAGTTCGTTACCTCCCCCTAATAAAGATTCAGAAAGAAAGAAACAGAGCCAGGTGTGGAAGATAGAAAAGCGGGATAAGGGATGTTTGTGGATTGTAAATGGGCAAGGCTACCAGCTTCGGCCGCCTAATCATGATCAGGTACAATGGACACGAAGACCAGTTTGGCAGGACTGGCCTCGGGCAGAGGAGGCAGCCTTTGTCGAATCATGCAGCTACAGCGTGATCTGGTTTAAGGTGCACGTGTCATGTAAGAGGTGAATCTCCGGCTACGGCTACGTGTCCTTAATCAAAGTGGAGTGAATGAAGTGATCAGAGGCTATTGCATATGTGAGGGCAAGGAAACACAAAATGGCGGCCATGATCTAAGATGGATGCCGTGGGTATATCAGAAATATGTCAATGGAAGGAGTGCTCTTGCTCGTAGCGTAGCGAAAACACTAGGATATACTAAATGGATCATTTGCGGTTCACTGATACCAATATTATGTATTTCCGACAAACTTGAAAACACGGGTTCAAGTCGTCACGGAACCGTCACGGAACCTCAAGACTTTCCCAAACTCGCTTATGGTTTCTTCTATGAATGACTTCCAGTTGATATAGTTGTCCGTAAAGATCATCAGGTCGTCTGCATATAGTGCAATCTTTTTTTCCCACATCTGATGTCTGAAGGGGGAAATCTCTTTAGTATTTCTTAATTTGTTCGCCAACGGCTCAATATATAAGTTGAATAGCAGGGGCGAGAGAGGGCATCCCTGCCTTGTTCCTCTTCCTATATTCACGTCCTCTGTAAGACTGCCATTGACTAGAATTTTTGATCTTGGTGTCTTATAGATTTCTTTTACAACGTGCATGAATGGTTGACCTATGTTGTTTTTAATCATGACTCTTTCTAGAAAGGACCAATCGACTCTGTCAAATGCCTTAGCGGCATCGACATTGATTATGTTAAGGGGGATTTTCTTTTGCGTAGCTATATCAATAGAACTCAAAAGTTCATGTGTAATTTCATGTAGTTGTCTCCCCTTGATAAATCCCTTTTGGTCAGAATTTATAAGTTGGGTCATTATTTTTCCTAATCGAACTGCCATGATTTTTGTGAAGATTTTGTAATCTGCATTGAGCAGCGATATGGGGCGATATGATTCGCACCTAGTGGGAATCCTTACCAGGATTTAAATTGATTGTGATTATTGCATCGTTCCAGGAATCGGGTATTTTGTTTTGCTGTTTGAGGATCAAGTTTGTCAACTCCGTATTGTGTGGTAGCAGGATATCTTTTAATGTGATATATATCTCATTTGGTAGAGCATCCGGCCCTGCTGCCTTTCCCTTTTTTAAGCTTGTGGTTCTTGTGTCCCTATTAAGACAAAAGGGTGCTTTTACATGCCTGTTCCTCGTTTTTACTGTGTGTTCATTAGGGTTTGGCTTGTGTTCATTGTGAGCAGCTAGTATTTCTCCTCACTGTGGTTCTTTGCGGAGCTTATACAGGCCTTTTTTTTGTTTTTATTGTACTTTGGCTAGGCTTCGGCTGGCGTTACTGGTGACCAGATAGTATTTCTGCTGACCGTGGTTATTGTGCCCCTCCTAAATCAAAACTGAGTGTTTGTTCCTGGATTTTACTGTGAGTTCAGTAGGTTTCGGCTGTGGTTTATTGTGAGCAGCTAGTATTTATGCTCACCGTGTTTTTCTTAACCCCCTTAAGTTAAAAATGCAGCTTATACATGCCTGGAGTAGGTTTTTGTAGGTTTGCTAGGGTTGGGCTGGCGTTACTGGTGAGCAGGTAATATTTTTCCTCACAGAGGTTATTGGCTCCCTCCTAAGTCTAAAGGGTGCTTATACAGGTTTGTTCTTGGTTTTTAGTGTGCGTTCGCTAGTGTTTGGCTGGCATTCATTGTGTTCTGCTTGTATTTCTCCTCATTATGGATTTTTGTACCACCTAAGTCAAAAAGGGAGCTTATACAGGCCTTTTCTTTGCTTGTATTGTATTTTAGCTAGGGTTCGCTTGGCGTTACTGGAGAGCAGTTAGTATTAATGCTCACCATGGTTAGTGTGTCCCTCCTAAATCAAAAGCTAGCTTTTACATGGCTGTTCCTGGTTTGCTTTTCTGTACACCCTAAGTCAAAAAGGGAGCTTATAAAGGTCCATTCTACCTTTTTAGTGTGTGTCTACAAGAGTTTTGCTCGCGTTGATTGGGGAGCAGGTATTATTTCAGCTCACCGAGTTTTTTTACACCCTAAGTGAAAAGGGAGCTTATACAGGTCTGTTCTAGCTTTTTAGTGTGCGTGGACTAGTGTTTGGCTTGCGTTGATTTGGGAGCAGTTACTATTTCTGCTCACCAAGCTTTTTTGTACCCCCCAAATGAAAACGGATCTTATACAGGCCTGTTCCTGGTTTTTAGTGTGTGGTCACTAGTGTTCGGCTGGTGTTCATTGTGAGCAGCTACTATTTCGGCTCACCATGGTTTTTGTGTGCGTTGACTAGTGTTTGGCTTTAGTTGATGGGGGGCAGGTATTATTTCTGCTGGAAAGGGAGCTCATACAGGCCTATACTAGTTTGCTACTGTGCGTTGACTATGGTTTTATTGTTGTTTATGGTGAGCAGATAGTGTTTTTGCTCCCTGTGGTTCTCTGTACCCCTTAAACTCAAATTGGAGCTTATACAGGGCTGTTGTATTTTGGGAGTGTGCGTTGATAGTGGTTCTGCACCTCCTTTGCTGCGCCTGAAAAACTGGGACATATACCTTTTTGCACTTACATTTCTTTGTAGTACTAGTGTTACCTCCTAGTGTGCTTGGTATTTAGGATATTCCAGCTTTCCTTTTTTTTTTTTGGAACACCGCATTTTGATAGTTCTTTTGCACCTGTCATCGCAATCTGTTCCACATTGTGTGTTTGTTGTACTTTTGTACACTTCTTCTTTATCTGATTTTTACCTTTCTGTTGAAGATCTACTTACCTTTTCATGCAGTTTTGGTTCGTTTTATGTTTAATGTATGACATTGGCTCTTCCATGCTGTATCCAGAGTTCTGACCACACCAGTACATTTGTGCACATGTACTTTACCCATTTACATTTACTTCTTACAACCTAATTTACGAAATGTTTGTGTTACATAAAGTAATAATCTTTGGTTGCTACTGTGTGTTACATTTTCCACATAGTAGGTAGGACACAGATTAATAGACTCAGCCTTCACCACCCACGGACCTTCCAGCATTTTCTTTCCACCTTTTTTTCAAAGCTTTATGTAGTACTTTGTTATCTGTAATGACAGTTCTGTAGTAGGGTTATCTCTGTTATACTTGTAATGTAATGAATATTCCTGTCTATGTGTATGGACCCCCTTGCGTAATCTAAATTACTCTGTCAAGTTGTCTTCATTGCAGTTCTTTTTCATCCTGGTGGGGGGAGGGTGGGTGCATGACTATAACAGAGATACCCTTAGTAACAGAGATACCCTTAGTACAGAACTTTACAGACTGCTAAGAAACTACTCCATCAAATCTGTTGACTTAACCTGTTACTCATCCAGTGTTTTCTCCTCACAGTGCAAACCTGTATAATTCTTCTGTCGTTGCCCTCTCAGTGCATGTTGGATCCACCACTTCATATTCATTATTAGACACCACCTTGTGCGTACCAACCCTGATAATGGCTCCAATGGGCATTGTTCATGCACACTTTTTCCTGGCTTTTCTTGCATTTTTCGTGCAAATTGTTTTTGAAAGACCTCATCAACCCTTCTCGTTAAAAACAATGAAGGGTGTGAAGCAACCTTATATGCTAGCTCTGCATGCCATATTAATCCCAAAATCATTAAAGTCGTTTCTTTTCACCTTTATGCAATATTCTTTAGTTGCAGTCTACTATTGTGTTTGTGCGTTTCACAACACTTGAATTCACCATCTCCATGCATATTGTGCACAAAAGGACTTGACAATGGAGTCACATTATTTATTTGTAATTATTCTTTATTTCATTTATGTAAATAAAAATTCCACATGTACCAATAAAATTCATTTATTAGCATAATAAATATTAAATACATTTTACATCATACATCACAAATACAAACATTACAGTAAAGTGTTGAGAATGTATCAAAATTCAAAATTGTTTAAAATTTTGCAATTCCAAAAGTAACATTTAAAAATAAAATTCTATACTTCACACTAAAATTTGTGGGCCCACAAATACTAATTACTATTTTTGGAAATTCTGTACTCTTCCAGTTTAGCTTTAATTTGTAAACATGATGTCCACAAACACTGAAACAAAAGAACAGAACAGGTCATAATACTTTCAATGTTTCAGAATGGTCATTTACATTTACTGACATCTTTCTTTACTACTGACATATTTTACATATGTGAAAAATCACTTACACAGTAAGTATTTGTTTCACATGTTCGGCTGTACATTTACATGGTCGCTGTCTCCTGATATTTTCTCTAGGGCCTACATTCTTTTGTTAGCATCAATGTATTGAGATGGTGACAATTGAATTATGAACACTGTAATATTTTTCTAGGTATATGTTAGTAAATGAAACATGGAAACTTGATAACTATAATAATAATAATTCGCATTTGTAAAGCGCAAAATCACACGGAAGGGGCGCAGGGGGCCATCTGTAAGATAAAGCAAGCTATTGCCCACAGTCACATGGTGCTGGCCTAATCTCCTGCAGCTGATCGATCTGTGATCCCCAGATTCCGGAGTCAGTCGCCCTACGTGGTGCCACACCTCTTCCCTAACTGGACAGTGCAGCCCTGACATAGTACTGACTGCTGACATTATATACGACACTGCTAAATCACTAAGACATTGAAGTGTACTTTAAAAAAAAATGTATGTGCACACTTAAGTTACGTATATTTTCATCTGTAGACATAATTAATCATTAATGTTGTCCTCTATATTGCCGGGCAATTAATGTTATTCTGCTTATTGAGTACGTATTCAGATGTCGTATTCAGATTCAGTTGAGTTTCATAGATATTTTCAATACTTTTAAAAACTGGACAACTTTTTTAACCTGATAGATTTAAATAGGATACATTTGTCCTGTAAGTCAATTGTTCTCTGGAAGTACCCATGGAGGCCTAAAACACATGCCGAAAGTGTAAGAAGAGCCATGTTGAAAAACCATCGGAAACTAGTGCGAAGAAGCATGGCTTAATAGAAAAATCAAGTGCACCTTTACTTCCAAATGGCGTCTACAGAGGTACTCACTTTCCAAATGGAGTCTACGGAGGTAGCCATGGCCGTTTCAAATGTGTTATGCAGGTTCATACAACATGTTAGCTATCTCTCTCAATTTGCTTGCTCAACACGATTATTCCTTATGACTCGAGCATGAAAGGTAATCTACTGAAGGGTACCTATTAATTTAAAAACAAATTATTCTTGTTTTTATGATCCACCTTTTATAATATACACGCACCTTTATTGAGATTTAAAACTATTCTTTCTCTGACAAATACTGGCGTTCATTAATTATTTAAGTTCTCGTTTACTATAAATCATTTACTTTCGCAATGTGTTAAGACCACACATCTGTAGCATTACTCCTGTATTAGTGGATTTCGGTGTACTTAATTAATGTCATTGTCTGTCTTCTCTGCAGTTCTACATTTTCACTCAAGATGAAATTAAAGACAAAAAAAATCAGCCAATAAATGCAAGGCAACATTGGCCACAACGTCATTGCGATTGAAAGTGTAAAGCATAGCTGAATACCATCACTTTTTAGTTATTTGTCCTATAATACAATTCATGTGGAAAGAGGGGCTAAAGAGCTTACCTGGTATATAAGAAATTGTATGCCTGCAGTATTGCCACACTTACACCAAAAATGTAAGGCCGCACACCACATTTTCATGCCTTATCAGCTAATCAAAGACTGAAAAATCGTCACCCAACTGGCTCAGATGGTCCAGATTCTCCTCATCACCAGTAAGCACTATACCTAGCAGGTTTGGTAAACGTCTGGACTCCATTCCCAACAACGTCTCAACTACAGCACTAACATGAATCATAACATGTTCCCTGTGTTGTGCATTATTACGGGGTCCAGTAGGTGGCTGTGGAATCCTAGCCAAATCTTATTCTTACCTTGTACCAGATGTGGGCGTCAACGTCACACCTTTTGGTGTACTTCCCGTGACACCGGCATTCTTCCTTTTGTCTCTCCCACCATTGGGCTTTATTTTTGGATTTTTTTTTACCCATTTTCGATTCTGTTGGAATATTCAAGGAAGTCTTTTACACAACTAGGGGCATATTACCAACGTTAAGCTATATTTATCGCTTACGATACTTACCGACGAATTGTTTAACGCTAAGCATCGTCATAAATTATCACACATAAACCTTGCTATATTCAATGTTTATCGCAAAATCGACAACAATAGGCCGCATGCATCAATAAGTTTGAAAAATCAATGATATTAATGCATTACCGAGGTAATGGTTTTAGCCAGGTCATCCACCTTCCATTGGAAAATATGGCTAAGAACAGCTCAGGTATGGTGTTAGCTTTTGGAGATATTTGTGCTTAGCGCCAATATTTACAAAAGTTGCTAATTATTGATAATAGTTGAAATGTCGCATATCAACATTTCTCCTATTATTTTTCTCTGTAACGCCATGTTTGCATCTCTTTAGAGATGGAAGGTGAAGCGTAAAGAAAAAGGGTTCTAACATGCATATTTGAATGTTAACACACTCTTACTGATAGGGAGGGAGTTTTTTCTCTGCTTTTTTTGGTTTTTAAAGCCAAAAAAGTGGAGATAAATTCCGTGATAATATGTCTTCTACTTTGGCAAGGTGTTTTTTTTTATTATTTTCCACGTATGTGCAACATCTGCTCCACTCTCATCTTTATTCCAGAGGTGGGTGGGTTTGCCAGTGAATCCAGCAAGATGTTCAAGATGAAGAATGAAAATGACTTGGATTACAACTAAAGAGGGTGTTAACAACCCGTCTGCCTACCGAGATTGAGCAGGTGCGCCACACAGGTCGGAAACCTTTTTCATAATAGAAGATTATCAAAGGAAGATTAAGAATCTGCCTTACAATGGGTCTACTCTCTTCAGTACGCTTAAAATGATGGAGCAGGTAGCATCAGACAATGCCACAACAATTACTTGTTGTGCCATCTGTTTGGAATATGTTACTGAGCTATTTAATTCCCTGAATGTCGTTGCTAGAACAGCAGTTGACTTCTTGTTTACAGTCTGAAAATTTATGAATTGTCAAAAAAATATATAATTTCTTGTCATCATCTACACATAGATGGTCATTACTGTTGTCATTCTTTAAAGATGATGATTCAAAATTTCCAAAGTCTTTGCCAAACACTGCATGGGAAGCACAATCAAGGGCCACAAGCCAATAAGCTCAAAAAATGCTCATGCTGTGGTCAAAGTGTACAAACTTGACGCACCTGAAAAATCACGCATGTCCAATAATACTAGTGTATTTTACAGCAGGATTAAAGGCAGCTGGCAGGACCAAGAATCCAGCGGCCCAGAAAGCTGGCCCCGCTGCCAAGGAGCTGAACATCTCACAGGGATCATAAAAAAAAATGTTGACAGACAGTACAATACATTTTTTTTATATTTACCTGGCAAAGTGGTACGATAAGTGTCCTTGTATATATACAGCAAGCCACTGTTGCATACAACCATAAAGACTGAATGTGCAAGTAAAACATGTTTTTAAAAAATCATTTCATAAATATAGTGTACTGTTGCCTATCGGGTCCTTCAAGCAGAAGGGAAACATCGGACAGGTCAGGTCGCCTGACAAGGATCACCAACCCATCCCATCAGCCTACATAACTCTGAATTAACCTGAAAAAAAACAATATCATTATGTTAGGTTATGGACAGGTCAGTACTTGTGAGGAGTGTGTGTTAAGTGTCCAATGATTTTGATTACTGGTCTGCAAAGGATCATCAAATTACATTAATGACTAACCCAGTTTTATCAAAAAGGTGGAATGGAAACATGAAATACTTTTTTAAAATATTTCGGAAAATGCAAGTAGGCAGGTGGATTGTAAAAGTCTGCCCCAGGGTCAGAGCCACATCCGACAAAACCAGATAGCCTGAGTGGATGGGGAGCGCGCCTCATTAGACAACACTACAAGAATTTCGGAGCAAAACAGGAGTAACCATCCCTCTAGATCATTCAAGGTGAACACAAAAGAGCTGGGCTCCAAGAAGGTGGCCAATAAGACAGCCGCCAAGTTCAATAATCCAGCGGCCAAAAATGCTTCTCCCTTCCCCCCCCTCCAAAGAGTCCCAAAAAGACCCAAGGGGGTGGGGGGTGATACACACCTTGATGGCATTCCAAAAAATGCAACTTCAGTAGGAGGCAGGTTACCTCCTTTCTTCCACGAGTGGACCAAGATAACCATACAAGAATGCACACTGCACAACATACAGTTTAGTGTACTGCATACAGAGTGAAAAGCTATTGACCGCTCCTTCATTTTGGAGTTTTTAAAAAACGTATTCTGCAATGTGTTTTCCTTTCACCCGAGTCACTTTTTGTGCTCCACCCTGGTAGGCTTTTCTGCGTGTGGTCAGTGATCTTGTGACATCTTGTGACCGACTAACCTGCATTCTGTTTGTTGTCATCCTATATTGTTGGAATCCTATTTATTTTGATTCTGCAACTTGAACATCTTGAATGATTGATTACCAAACCCACCCACCTCCGCATTAAAGATGAGGCAGTACAACCTGTTGCACATACGTGGGCAGTTATCTAAAAAGACACGTTGACTATGTAAGTGTTTAAAAAACGTCATTGAATATTGCAAAGGAATACGGAACACGGAACAAAATGATCAAAAAGAAATCACAAGATAGCGCACAACGGTGGGCACGTCCCCAGGAAGAGGGCCGATGTCACTGCAAGGACACCAAAAGGTGTCGTCGACACCCACATCTGGTGCGAGGAAAACAACCATTAATTAGGCTATGAGTGTGCAACAAACCACTAGACTCCGTAATAATGCACAGCGCAGTCAACCTATTAAGATTAATGTTGCTAAACTGTACTTAGTGCTATGGTTGAAACGTTGTTGGGAATGGTGTCCAGACGTCTACCACCCCTGCTAGGTATAGTGCTTACTGGTGAAGAGGGGAATGTGGACCATCTGAGCCAGTTGTGTCACGAGTAAATCAGTGTTTGATTGGTTAATAAGGCATGACGATGAAGTGTGTACCGACTTCAATTTTTGTTTTTTGTGGCAATACTGCAGGCACACTGGGGTCAACAAGGAGCGTCGACTGAACGCAAAGACTCACGCTGAGGTGAAGAAGAGACCCCCGATTGTTGTCATTGTGTCCAGTGTGAATACATGGAAGCAGAACAGGATAATATCTGCTGACATCAAGCCAAATGCATGTTCAAGAACATCAACCCCAACAGACAGGTGGCTAAACCTAATTAAAACATTGGAATGTTGGGAGCTCCATTGCAGACAATGGAGTGCTCTGGGCTTATAATGGCTGGTATAAGCCTGGAGCTCCAACATTCCAATGTTTCTTTGTTCACAGCTCTGGCTGTGTACAAATGCTTCAGGGAACCTGAGGGGATTCCAATCCCCTCACGCTCCCAAAAGGCTTTGTTTTTTTTGTTGGAACATTCTGTCCTCTAGTGACAGAATGTTCTAATAGCCTTATAGCCCTTCGTAGATGGGCTATACCGCTATTAAAGTCCCTCTCCCTTGTTAAAGGCCCTCGCCTTCGGCTTGGGGCCTTTAACGCTGGAGAGGGCCTTTAATAGCTGGTATAGCCCTCTACGGCGGGCTATAAGGCTATATTAACCAACACGAACACTGTAAAGAAGTCACAGCAACCCCCTCAAACATACCACCCATGTAGCGGATAATGTACACATTACATTTAAACCTGCTTCTACTCGAAATTCATCCACTCAACTAACATCAATTTTGAAACTCTGGCCACTCACTTATTACATACATACATACAGTCAGAGCATGTTCATATGATCACTCTACAACAAGTAGTCCCATTTTGACATTCCTATACATCCTGCTCCCTGAAATTATCTAACACTTGTCATACATGGTGAAGACTATCAGTTCAAAGTCAATCCATTTGGGCTTCAAAACAACACCATGAGTGTTTACAAAGTACATACCAGTAGTAGCAGCACATCTTGGAAGACAACAGATACGTGTCCTAGACGATTGGTTCCTAAAATAAAGATCACCCATTTAAAACACTCTTGTCCAGAAAGCATTTTTTGGGTTATTCTACAGGAATTAAAGTAGATTTCTACAGAGTAGCAACAAAAGCAATCAGAAACTTATTTCAGAAAGCTATAATGGTGCTGCACTAATGAGTGTAACAAAAAACATAATCAAAGATGTGCATCCTAAAGCAAAATACGTGCACTGTTATGCCCACCAACTAAATCTGATTAAGCAGCAACACATTATGAAAGAAGTGAAGCAAAGATATTCTTCATGGGTGGAATGTCAGCCTTCTTCTCATGCTCCCCCCAAGTAATGTAGGTACTTCATACCATTGCTTAACTGAAGGATTCCAAAGGGAGGCCGAACTGGTTTTATTTTTCAAATTTGTACATGTCCAGGATGCTCCCAAGGAGCCCTGAAATGCAGCTCACAACACATTTACATTTACAAAGCTGAGGAGCCTCAACGTGCAGCCACCAAACTGCCTCTGCTGTGAGGCTGCACAGTTCAAAGGTATCTGGTGTGGTCAAAGTTATTTACCAATGACGGGAGTCACCAAAGCTCTAAGGTTTAATCATTCAGAACAAGTTTTTTGTGTGACACTCGAATGTGTGGGACCATTTCATCGGCAGAACATTCTTCGATATTTTTTGGCCGAAGTACATTTGCTTTCTAATTCTAAATTTTAACTACTGTATTATCTGTGGCTATAGTAAACTGAACTTACTCTGTCTGGTTGATCGAAGGGTTTCATCGCCATGAACGTGACACGTTTGCTTTGTCTACCGGCCAGTGAAGCAGAGGTGTACAATATGCACATACTGGCTTTCACAACACCTCATTTGGAAGGCAAAGCTACTGTATATTTGAGCAATGCCTAATCAAGTTAGCCAGTATTAATCAAGATCAGATAGAATAGTTGATGTTATAAAAATACATTTTCTTGACCAGTCAAAAAAAATGTAAAGAATTTTTAAAAAACACACAGAAATGTCGAGCCATCTTCTTAACTCTCACAAAATGGAAGAGTACTACAAAGCTTGATGCCCTTGACGGCAGAAGATAAAGTTAAACAAAAAAAAGAGCTGGAAGCCAGGAAGGCGGCCAGTATTAAATGCAAATAAATAGCGGCCCCCGACCAGGAGCACAAAAAAGGGTCCTGGGAGGGAGAACAGGACACACCTAGACGGAGATCCCGTCAACCTTGCAATTCTGTTTAATTTCATAGGAACTAGTGTCAATATGTTCAGACACTGACTGGTTACCAATGAAAATAAAGCCTGAGAAGGAAGGAAATTATAGAGGATGCTGAAGAGATGGAGGAAGACACACTTACTCCGGATGCTACTTGAATCTTGGAACATCACACATACATTATATGTTCATGCAAGAAATTTTTAACTGCAATAGGTTTACTGAATACTCTGCAACCGCAAGGACGGATATGATGCTCAAATTCATTCTGCTGCATGTGGGAGCGTTGGGCTGCGCGTGAACTTACTCCAAGGTTGCACCACAAAGCTGAATCATGGAAGACGGAAGAGGAAATGTGAGGAGTAGAAGAAAATGGACATGAGCAACAGGTTCATGGAAGACATGTGACGAAACACAATAGGCAGGTGCGTCACACTGGTCTCAAAGCTGTATTACAATAGAATATTAACGATGGAAACAGCATAATGTAATGTTACTGCTTTGCAAGTTTCGTGCATGGAATGTACATAGCATCGATGATGTGCACCGTCCACTCGAGCCACAGGCAGCTTTTAATATCTGTATTGAGTTGGGGCATAAGAATGGGATAAAAACCTGGCTTCAAATATCATATTCGTGCAAGCTGTAGCTTGTAGCCTGTTGCGCAGATGTAAAGGTCTCCGCAAACACCATTATGTAATGCTACTGCTTCACCAGTTTCGTGCATGGAATGTACAGAGCATCCATGATGTGCAAGGTTCCGTAGTTAGGATCTCCCCATGGATGATCTCCCCCTTACAATCTGCGCATGCGTATTTCACCACGCACGCACAGATGCTACAAGACAGCTTTCGATTGTCTGTATGAGCTCCCCAGCACAGCCGCAAAGTCCCGTACTTGGTGTAATGCGTCCATGACGTAATGTGCTACTCGCTTATTATGGACAGAATGATAAATTATCGTTGACAGCTATCTACCAATTAAGAAGTTTGAAATCTATTTCTTGTCCTCCGTGCTACCCTCCCACCGCTCACTTCTAGAATACAGCAGATTTCAATCTGCGTTGGGTTCCAGCGAATTCTCAGAGTGTTTTGAGCTTCTGGTTTGCAAAAGGCAGCCGCCAAGACCAAGCAATCAGCGGACAATAAAGGTGTCCACGCGTGAAACAGAATTACACGATGCATAGAAAATGAAACCAAAAGTGGACACACTTACTGCGGATGCAACTTGAATCTCGCAACAGCAATACCAAGCAATCAGCGGACAACAAAGGTTTCCCCGCCGACAAAGCTCAGGCACGGGGTGAAGAAAAAGCACTTTTGCACACTGACTTAAGCGGAAGGGAACCCAAAGGTAGCCATGAAGACCAAGCAATCAGCGGACAATAAAGGTGTCCACGCGTGAAACAGAATTGCACGATGCATAGAAAATGAAACCAAAAGAGGAAACACTGCGGATGCAACTTGAATCTCGCAACATCAAGACCAAGCAATCAGCGGACAATAAATGTGTCCCCGCCGACAAAGATCAGGCACGGGGTGAAGAAAAAGCACTTTTGCACACTGACTTAAGCGGAAGGGGACCCAAAGGCAGCCGTCAAGACCAAGCAATCAGCGGACAATAAAGGTGTCCACGCTTGAAACAGAATTGCACGATGCATAGAAAATGAAACCAAAAGAGGACACACTGCGGATGCAACTTGAATCTCGCAACATCAAGACCAAACAATCAGCGGACAATAAAGGTGTCCCCGCCGACAAAGCTTAGGCACGGGGTGAAGAAAAAGCACTTTTAAACACTGATTTAAGCGGAAGGGGACCCAAAGGCAGCCGTCAAGACCAAGCAATCAGCGGACAATAAAGGTGTCCACGCGTGAAACAGAATTGCACGATGCATTGAAAATGAAGCCAAAAGAGGACAAACTTACTGCGGATGCAACTTGAATCTCGCAACAGCAAGACCAAGCAATCAGCGGACAATAAAGTTTTCCCCGCCGACAAAGCTCAGGCACGGGGCGAAGAAAAAGCACTTTTGCACACTGACTTAAGCGGAAGGGGACCCAAAGGTAGCCGTCAAGACCAAGCAATCAGCGGACTATAAAGATGTCCACGCGTCAAACAGAATTACACGATGCATAGAAAATGAAACCAAAAGAGGACACACTGCGGATGCAACTTGAATCTCGCAACATCAAGACCAAGCAATCAGCGGACAATAAAGGTGTCCCCGCCGACAAAGCTCAGGCACAGGGTTAAGAAAAAGCACTTTTGCACACTGATTTAAGCGGAAGGGGACCCAGAGGCAGCCGTCAAGACCAAGCAATCAGCGGACAATAAAGGTGTCCACGCGTGAAACAGAATTGCACGATGCATAGAAAATGAAACCAAAAGAGGAAACACTGCGGATGCAACTTGAATCTCGCAACATCAAGACCAAGCAATCAGCGGACAATAAAGGTGTCCCCGCAGACAAAGCTCAGGCACGGGGTGAAGAAAAAGCACTTTTGCACACTGACTAAAGCGGAAGGGGACCCAAAGGCAGCCATCAAGACCAAGCAATCAGCGGACAATAAAGGTGTACTTTTTCACAGTTAAATGTTCTTATAGAATGGCAAGCAGGGGCAGTGTTTGACATCATAAAAAATGGTGTTTATTAATCCAAAAACTGTGGACAGGTGGAAGAAAAACCAATACTAATGCTAGCCTGTATGGACAGGTACTTGTGAGTAGGATTTGATAAACAAAAAAGAGGTGGAAGCCTAGAAGCCTGACAAAGGCCAAATGTAACCATAAGAAATAGGTAGGCCTGGAAGGCGTACAATTTTCAGACAAGTGGCTGCCCCCACCCATAAAGGCTCCCGGGCGAGGGAATCTGAATACATTTCTGCCCCCCGAGTAGGTAAGACCACCAGATCCGCAACTAACACCAAGCCATGACTTATTGTCACTACCTCCCACCATAACACACCAGTCTGGGGACGACTACAAGAGTTCCTACCAGTCTGGCTAAACATCACTATAGACAAGTGGGTTTGACAAATTATCCGGTATGGCTACAGCCTAGAACGCTTCTCCACACCACCCATTCAACATCCACTGTGCAAACAACATGTACACTTGTTGCAGCAAGAGGTTATCATTATGCTGCAAAAAGGGGCCATGGGAGTAGTATCATTAGAAGACAACATATTCACATCTTTCATTCAGAGCCCATATGCATCAGTACAAAGTGCAGGGCCTATGGACAGCACAACAGAAGAAAATGCACATGAACATGTGTAACGGGGCACCCGTGACTGTAAGCCCCGTGTCCAGGTCGGGATCCGAACTAAGGACCCATGTGCCAAGAGACCGAGATGCTGTTTTCTTTAACCCCTCTTCTATCCCACAGCAGTCCGACTATCACAGCTCGGGGGAAGACTTTGCCGTGATTCAGGAGGAGGAGAGCGACTGGCCCTTTAACTGCCCAGGAGATACGGAGTGGGCGGAGTCACGGACTGACCGGAGGCAGTCAAAAGAGGACATCCGGAACACAGAGGTGTGCTTGTACACCCGGAGTGACGAGGAGGAGAGAGAACGCCGAGTGAAAGTGGAGAAAGAGAAGGAGGAAGCATCGGGACGTGATCGAGGAGCCTTGCCGGACTGGGAGACGCCCGGAGGCCAACGACCCCACGAGTCGCCCAGCCACTCACCCGGGGGAGGTGCGTGGCTCGTGCAGGTGCGTAACCGGCTCAGGGGTTGGGTGGGACGTAAGGGAGGTACGGCTGTACCTGCGCCTTCACTGGGTCCCGGTTTTCCCCCTTCCTGAGCACCGAGCCCTTCCCCTACACGCCCTTCACTGTGTCTTGGTTAACGGGTTCACGCGTGGTTGGAATCCCTCACACCCTTTCCCATACCGCCGGTAGACTGCCGGACAGTACTCTCACGAGTTCCCTTTCTGTTTGTTTCTTCCTGCTACCGCCGAGGGGACACGTTTAAGACGGAGCCAGAAGAAGCCCCTGCCCGACGGAGCCTGACGGGCCATCGGAGGACGACAGATCCGGAGCCTCGTAGAAGGAGAAGATCTAGGAGCCGGTCTCCCCGGAGAACGCCCGTAGTGAGAAGGACTTGTTCTGATCACCTATTGCTATCAATAAAGCCCCTTATAACGAAGACCCGCCTCTTGCCCTTCACTGCGAGCGCCGAAAGCCTTGAAAAGCCCACAGTGGTGGAGAATGCGGGCATAGACGCCATCTGCCAACAGAAGATGGAAACCGTAATTGAACAGCTAGCAAAAGGCCAGGAAAGGCTAGAGTGGGTAGCCGAACAACAGCTGAGTGCAGCACAGGCCAATAGAGACTTGTTAAAGGAAGCCCTGGCCGCGAGGGACCCCGCCCCTTGGGTGGACCCGGTATTACCCAGTGGAACTACAGAGCGAATCATCCCCCATGGCTCGGCGGCCATAGCTCTACAAAAGTTTCAACCGGGAGAGGATCCGGACGCCTTCCTCCTCAACTTCGAGCGGGCCGCCAGGGCCTGTGGATGGCCGGTGGGGAAATGGCCTTTCTTTCTGGCCCCTCTCCTGGTGGGGGAGGCACAGGCCGCCTATCAGGTGGCGAATCCCCGGGGCGATACCCCGTATCTGGAAGTGAAGAAAATTATCCTGGAGCATCTCGGACTAGACGCTGAGGCCTATCGGCTTCGATTCCGGAAGGAGAGGGGGGCCCCTGGGGAGAATCCCAGAACCCTGTTTGTACGACTCAGAATGGCGGCAGACAAGTGGCTGACTCCTTCGGTAAGCTCCAAGGAGGAGATCATGGACCGCATCTACCTGAAGCAGTATCTGGAGGCACTCCCTTACCCCACGCAGAGATGGCTACGACAGCATCACAACCTGACGGCCGCCCAAGCCATCGACATGGCCTCTTCTTTCTCCAGGGCTCAGCCCCGAAACCCCGGGTGGGAGAATGAGAAACCACCGAGGCCAGCTCCCAAACTGGACAGAAAGCCTATCAGACAAGGGGAATCCCCTAGACCACGATCCTGGCAAACCCCTACTCCGGGTACCTCAGGTCCGCAATGCTTCGATTGTGGTAATTGGGGCCACATTGCTAGACACTGCCCCAAAAGAAGACCTCCGGATGAACCTATGGAAGTGGGATATCTCCCGAAACCGGTTCTTTTCTCGGCTGAGATGGGAGGCACGTACAGAGTAAGTGTCAGGGTAAACGGGACCTTAATATCTGCCTTACTAGACTCGGGGTGTAGGCAGTCAGTGGTCAAGACACAGCATGTACCCTTATCCCAATACCTTCCTAGACAAATGGTTAACATTAGGTGTGTCCATGGGGATGTGCGACCCTACCCCGTGGCCAGTATTCCCATACAGATAAGAAAAGGGGACACCCAGATCGTAAGGGTGGGGGTATTGGCTTCCTTACCCGAAGACCTCATCATTGGCACTGACAACCCTCGCTTTTTGTCCCTATTCAAAAATAGCACTGATCGTTCCTCAGTACCGAGCGCAGGGGAGAATAGTCCCAGTCGCCCCTCTCCTGCTCTGCTCACCCCTGAACCCTGGCTATTAGACCGAAGCTTCAGATACGCCCAGTCGAGTGATCCCTCTCTTTTCAATGCATGGGAGCAAGCCCATCAGGGGCTGGGACATAACCCAGATCGGTACCCTCGCTTTACCATCAAACAGGACCTGCTATACAGGGAGGGGAAACCCAATGAGGAGGCCCAATTACTGGTACCCGTCCCATTTCGTAGTCAAGTGTTGTTCTTCGCCCATAGCCATTTGTTAGCAGGACACACGGGAGGGGAAAAGACCACTCAATCTATCTTACAACACTTTTACTGGCCCGGTATTTACAAAGACACGGCAGTGTACTGCCAGGAATGCAGTATTTGCCAGAGGAAAAACATGACCAGGCCCCCTCAGGTCCCCTTACAACCCCTTCCCATTATAGGGAAACCCTTCGAAAGGGTTGGCATGGACATTATTGGCCCCCTACCTAAGACACGAAAGGGGTACCAACATGTGTTGGTAATGGTCGATTACGCGACCCGGTTTCCGGAAGCCTTCCCTCTAACCGCCACGACCACCAAGCAAGTAGCCGAGAAAATGATCGAAGTCTTCAGCCGTGTCGGATTCCCTAAAGAAATCCTGACGGACCAAGGCACACCGTTCGTCTCAAAACTTATGGGAGAAATATGTAAAAACCTGGATATCCACCAGATACGCACCTCAGCATATCATCCGCAAACGGACGGCCTTGTGGAAAGGTATAATCGTACCCTTAAAACGACCTTAAGGAAGATGCTGGAGGTTAGCGGAGCAGAATGGGACCACCTCTTGCCCCTGGCTCTGTATGTCATCCGAGGACAGCGCCAGAGTAGTCTTGGAGTGTCTTCCTTCGAACTCTTGTATGGAAGGCAACCGCGATCCCTGATGGAGATGACGAAGGACGCCTGGGAGAATGAACTACCAGAAGAAACTGCGACCACCCTGGAATACGCTCAGAGCCTAAAGTCCAGACTGGGGAAGTTGCGCGATCTAGCCTATACCCACCTCGAAACTCAACAGAAGCGCCAAAAAGCCTGTTACGACAAAGGAAAAAAATGGAGAAGATTACAAATCAATGATTGGGCCTTAATCCTCCTTCCGTCCTCCACCCAGAAATTCAGAGCCGAGTGGGTAGGCCCCCACAAAGTAGTCGCCACCATAGGAAACACCAGCTATCGACTTCAGGTGGGCCCCCACAAAACACAGGTCTACCATATCAATATTCTAAAGAAATGGTTGGGACCGGTACCCGCAGAAGTCCACATGGTTGCCCCCGGCAAAGGGCATTCTACCCGACACAAACTACAAATCAACGAGGAATTGACAGAGAAACAACAAGAAGAACTGAAGACCATGTTAACCACCCATGACCCCCTCTTTTCTGGTATCCCAGGGAGAACCACCCTTGCCGAACACTGTATCGCAACCCCTCCCGGGAAAATGGTGAAAATAAGGCCTTACCGAGTACCCGAATCCAGAAGGAGAGCTATACAGAAGGAGGTGGAAGATATGCTAGATTTGGAAGTCATTTGACCGTCCAAGAGCAATTGGTCTAGCCCAATCGTCATGATCCCCAAACCCGATGGGTCGCGTCGGTTCTGTATGGACTTCCGGGCCCTGAATGAGATTTCCAGCTTTGATGCCTACCCCCTCCCGCGAGTCGACGAATTAATAGAGCGACTTGGTGAGGCGCAATATATAACCACGCTCGATCTCACCAAGGGATACTGGCAGGTGCCACTCCGGGAAGAAGACCGTTGTAAAACGGCCTTCAGTACTCACGAAGGCCATTATGAGTTTACGGTCCTTCCCTTTGGTCTTCATGGAGCTACTGCCACCTTCCAGCGCCTCATGAATACAGTACTGAAGGACGTATCCCAGTTCGCCTCCGCGTATCTGGACGACATCGTCATCCACAGCCCATCTTGGAAGGACCATCTACTACATATTCATGAGGTGTTTAGGGCCCTGGAAAGAGCGGGACTGAAGGTGAACGCAAAAAAATCCCGGATAGCTTATCAGAAGGTCAAATACCTGGGATATGTATTGGGTCACGGCCTCATCGAACCCCAGATAGAGAAAATCAGAGCAATCGCAGAATACCCATTCCCCACCAACCGTAAACAGCTGAGGGCGTTCCTGGGACTGGTAGGGTATTACAGGCACTTTATTCCTCAGTTCTCTCATGTGGCCGCTCCCCTGTCAGATGCCTTGCGACACCCAGGGAAGTCCTCTACCCCCGTACATCCCACTGAGGCCATGCTGGCTGCTTTTTCCAACCTCAAGCGCATCATCACTTCTGCCCCGGTGCTCACCTCCCCTGATTTCAGGAAACCCTTCATATTACATACTGACGCTTCGGAGTATGGCATTGGGGCGGTGCTCTCTCAGGTGGGTCCTGATGGTAAGGTTCACCCCATACTGTATGTCAGCCGTAAGCTGTTTCCGCGCGAATTGCGCTATGCCACAATTGAAAAGGAGTGTTTGGCAGTAAAGTGGGCGGTGGAGAAGCTCACGTACTATCTGGAAGGTCATCCGTTTACCCTGTTCACTGATCACGCCCCCCTCCTTTGGATGGCCAGGAACAAGTCCAACAATGCGCGTGTAATGCGCTGGTTCCTGTCTCTCCAACCCTACACCTTCACTGTGAAACATGAGAAGGGGTCTGATAACGTGGGTGCCGACTTTCTGTCCCGTCATCCGCTCCCCGATCGTGAGCGTCCTAGGGGGGAGGTCTGTAACGGGGCACCCGTGACTGTAAGCCCCGTGTCCAGGTCGGGATCCGAACTAAGGACCCATGTGCCAAGAGACCGAGATGCTGTTTTCTTTAACCCCTCTTCTATCCCACAGCAGTCCGACTATCACAGCTCGGGGGAAGACTTTGCCGTGATTCAGGAGGAGGAGAGCGACTGGCCCTTTACCTGCCCAGGAGATACGGAGTGGGCGGAGTCACGGACTGACCGGAGGCAGTCAAAAGAGGACATCCGGAACACAGAGGTGTGCTTGTACACCCGGAGTGACGAGGAGGAGAGAGAACGCCGAGTGAAAGTGGAGAAAGAGAAGGAGGAAGCATCGGGACATGATCGAGGAGCCTTGCCGGACTGGGAGACGCCCGGAGGCCAACGACCCCACGAGTCGCCCAGCCACTCACCCGGGGGAGGTGCGTGGCTCGTGCAGGTGCGTAACCGGCTCAGGGGTTGGGTGGGACGTAAGGGAGGTACGGCTGTACCTGCGCCTTCACTGGGTCCCGGTTTTCCCCCTTCCTGAGCACCGAGCCCTTCCCCTACACGCCCTTCACTGTGTCTTGGTTAACGGGTTCACGCGTGGTTGGAATCCCTCACACCCTTTCCCATACCGCCGGTAGACTGCCGGACAGTACTCTCACGAGTTCCCTTTCTGTTTGTTTCTTCCTGCTACCGCCGAGGGGACACGTTCAAGACGGAGCCAGAAGAAGCCCCTGCCCGACGGAGCCTGACGGGCCATCGGAGGACGACAGATCCGGAGCCTCGTAGAAGGAGAAGATCTAGGAGCCGGTCTCCCCGGAGAACGCCCGTAGTGAGAAGGACTTGTTCTGATCACCTATTGCTATCAATAAAGCCCCTTATAACGAAGACCCGCCTCTTGCCCTTCACTGCGAGTGCCGAAAGCCTTGAAAAGCCCACAACATGCTAGAACATATGGCAGTGTTCCTTGCCTTCAATGCATTCAAATTACATTCATGCAACAAGACGGTGTTCACCCAGACAGACAACATGACAGCAATGTACTACATTCAGAAGCAGGGAGGTACACACTCTACACAGCTATCACATGTAGCTCAGAGCATGGAGTCAACAATCTTCAAGACTGCAACATGGGCTAATTGCACTTCCGTTAATATGCTTGATTTTAACTTTTAAATACGATGATTCAAAAGCTTGTTAAAATGTTAAATTATACGTTATACCTGATATCTTTTCAGGGTAAACATTCAACCAATTCCAATTATTCCTATCCTGTTTTACAAGAATGCATAAAGTATCAACATTTCATTGCTGCTACACAGAATCGTACGGTACTGTATTTCATAAAAATATTTCCACAAGTTTGAAAAAGAAGACAGTGGGTAAACCTTAGAGTTTCAAAGTTTGATTATGGGAAATTTATCAGAGGGTGAGCTGAAGCAGTTTGAACCTTGAGTATAGGTAAAAAGACTTACCTGGGAATTGAATATGAATGAGCTTATGCGATACATAATTAAAATAATCAAAATTACAAGTTAGATACAACATCCATAGTAAAGTAAGTAACTCAAAAATAACATGCAGTTAAAAATGGAATGGAAATGTAGAACATTCAACAGAAATTCTAACGACAAAGCATCCCGACTTCTAATAGGTAACATTAAAACAAGGTAAGAAAAAATGATATGATATTACAATTCAAGTGGTTCAGTTTACGTGGAACGGCCGATGGTTTTCATTTTCAGCCCTTCGTTTCGTGCTTTCCTCAGCTTAATCAACATTGCAAAAAACATTACTCACCCATTCTTGCGAAAGAACAGTGACTCTTGCAGCCAGAATAAGCAGAACAATAAAGAGCTGGAGGCCGAGATGGCGCACCAGAAGACAGTGCCCAACACCAAGAAACCAGCGGTTCAAAAATGCAGCAAACCACGCCCACAATTTGAAACAGGGTCACAGGGGGCTGAACGGTACACACGTCGACGGCGAGCCATTCTGTCTTGTTGATCGAAGACATGATCTACTTCTTCTTGACTTTGACAAAATGGAAGAGTACAGCAATGCTTGATGCCCTTGGCGTAAGAAGATAAAGGTGAATAAAAAAAAGCTGGAATCAAAGAAGGCGTGGAGTTGCAAATGCAAAGAAACAGCTGCCCCCCGCCCAGGATCCCAAAAAAGGGTCCCGGGCGAGGGAACGGGACACCTCGACGGAGACCCCATCGAACATGATCCCGTTGACACACACCAGTGTCGAAGCGTTTGCACTTTTCAATCTACATGTGAATACTGAATGAGAAGCAGGGGCAGCGTTTCACGACATAATGTCATAATGTCTCGGAAGTGACTAAACGGAATAAAACAAAAAAGAGTGGGAAGTCTACAAGGCCGATGACGGAAAAAGATGACCCAAACAGAGGTAGAAGCTGCATAAGTTTTCAATAAGTGGCTTCCCCCTGCTGAGAAGGCCATGAGGATTAAAGTCCAAAACAAAGGCAGCAAACGCGTAAATCAACCTTTGCTTTTTCAGGGCATTGGGTGTTTGGATTTCTGGTCCACTACACGGAATGGGAGTCGGATTACGCAGGGGGAGCCTGAGAAACTGCTACCAAATGTAAAGAAGATAGTAAGTGAACAACGTACCCAGTACAGACTGAGCGGTAGGGCTAAAAAATAACAAAACCAGGCACTTTCCAGGTCTAAGGCCAATCTTTTCTCTTACATTTCCAAAAGGAAATAACGGTGGACGGGAGTGCGTGCCCTGATATACAGCTGCCAGCAGGTTTACATTTACAAAGATGACGATCCTCAACATGCAGCCACCACAGTGCCCCTGCTGTGAGTCTTGCCAGTTGAAAGGTATAATGTGCCAGCAGAGCAATTTGCCAATCAAGGGTAGTCGTGAAGACCAAAGGGGCAAAGCTGGTGTTCGAGTTTCTTCTAAACGATGAAACCTTCAAGTTTTGTGCCAAGAACAGGTTGTTTATGTGGCACTAGAATGAGTGGGACCATTTAATATGCAGAAGACCCTTTAATACTTTTTAGCAAAAGTAAATTGCCTGTTAAAATTTCATTTCTTTACAGCAGTATTGTCTGTGCCTACAGTAAACAGGACACACGGGGGAAAGGGACACACGTCGATGGACATCCCGTGGAGCGTGATCCCGTTGACACACACTAGTGATGTAGCATTCTACAGTTCCACTTCCACTTAGAAGCAGAGGATGAAATCACCACCACTGGCATGGAGAGCGCGCCTCATTAGAAAACACCACAAGAATCTCCGAACAGACCGGGGGTAACCAGGCATCTACATCATTCAAGGTGAACAAAAAGAAAGGTGGAGTCCAAGAAGGTGGAAAATATTTCAGCCGCCAATATCAAGAATTAAGCAGCTTACAATGCGGCCACTGGGACATCCGCCAAAACAGCCGCCCCCCGCCCTGGAGGCCCAAAAAGGGTCCCAGGCAGGGGAATGGAACATCCCGTTGAGCGTGATCCTGTTGACACATAACAATGTTGAATCGTCTTATGACCGTAGAAAGCCATAAACGAAAACTGACTCTTGGCGTCTTGTCACTGGCCCCAGACCATCCCACACCATTCGGGGGGAGACCACAACAGTTCCTGCAAATCCATCACCACAGACAGGTGGGTGAGGCAGCTTATCCTGTACAGTTATTGTGTGGAGTTAACATCCACTCCACCCAACAAGATGGGAGCCATGTCAAAGGCTGGATGTTTTGGATTCCTTGCTCACTATACTGATATCCGTCTGCGTGGTGACAAGAAGCCATGATCTGCAGCTCACACAGTGCTACATGTCCAGGATAGATGTCGCTGTTTGCTAGCACCCACAGAGACTTTAATGGACCCGTCAACTCTGGCGTACACAGATTTACATTAAACCTTTACAAAGAGCTCGAAGCCAAGAAGGAGGCCAAGCGTCCAGACAACAAAATAGCTGCCCCCGCCGTGGAGGCCAAAAATGTGTCCCGGGCAGGGGAACGGGACACACCTCGAAAGTAAAAGTACAGGCCCCTTCTGGGCCTTTACTTTCGAAATCAGTCAATTAATGTACAGGCTCATTCAGGGCCTTGACTTTGAAAAGTGAACAATAAAAGTACAGGCCCAGAAGGGGCCTCTACTTTGAAAACTGCACAATAAAAGTACAGTCCCAGAAGGGGCCTGTACTTTGTAATCTTAACACATGATCTATCGGCCGGTACTAGAAATGTAAAGAATTGGAGCCACTGTACTTTGAAATGTGGGTGTGTTGTATTGTGTGGATGGCGACCGTTGGCCTCATGTTGCCCAAACTGATATTGAAGTTTGTGACCGCTTCAGCTGTACTTGAAGGGGCCTGTATTTTGAAATAGGGGGCCTGTACTTTGAAAATTGAACGATAACGGAACAGGCCCAGAAGGGGCCTGTACTTTGGAAATCAGACAATAAAAGTAGAAGCCCAGAAGGGGCCTCTACCATGAAATCAAATAATAACACTACAGGCCCAGAAGGGGCCTGTACCTAGAAAATTTAACAATGAAAGTACAGGCCCAGAAGGGGCCAGTACTTTGGAAAACAGGCAATAAAAGTACAGGCCCAGAAGGGGCCTGTACTTTGGAAAACATACAGTAAAAGTAGAGGCCCAGAAGGGGCCTGTACTTTTGAAATTGGACAATAAAAGTAGAGGGCCAGAAGGGGCCTGGAACATAGAAAACCCAACAATAAAGGTAGAGGCCCAGAACAGTGACTCTTGGCGGCAGAAAAACCATGAGAAAAAAGTGCTGGAAGACTACTAATGTTGTTATCTATCCTGTTTTCCATGAACTTATAAAATACCATGCGCTCCACCCATACTGGCAGCTGGCAAGGTACTGCTGGGGGATTCTTGTCATGTTTGGTATGATGGCGTTAATTAATCTACACTGTGCTTGTATCGGTGCGCTCATGGAGCAGAGCGATGGCGAGTGCGCAGCCATGAAGGCGATCGACATGTCTCAGGATGACATTATACGAATCCACAAAGAAGAAGAAAGTGACACATTGCCTGATTTAAACACAATGGAACAGCGGAAGAACATCAAGAAGGGGCCTGTACTTTGAAAATTGAACAATAACGGAACAGACCCAGAAGGGGCCTGTACTTTTCAAAACAGAGAATAAAAGTACAGGCCCAGAAGGGGCCCGTACTTTGGAAAACAGACAAATTGGAAATTGGACAATAAAAGTAGAGGCCCAGAAGGGGCCTGTACTTCGAAAATTGAATAAAAGTACAGGCCCACAAGTGTGCAACCTTCCAACCAGACAGGGAATGGTGCAAGTGAACAATTCCCATGAAAAAATATACAGAAAACCACTGCAACAGAAACGTACATTCACATCACCAGGTCTCCCAACAGGTAAGTGCAATCAAAATACAAGCTGTCTTTTACTTCAAGGTGACTCGACCCTTGACGGTTGAACAAATGCCATGAATGGATTGAGGGGGGAAGATGCACCGATCAAAGAATGAAAGAGGAAGCGGAGTGAACACCATGACAAAACAAATGTGAACTATTATGCCAAGACTTCATGGAAGGTTGACCTCAATAAATGACCTTGCTTGCTTACATTATACGGTCGGATGAAGCCCTTACAACCGTGATAAAAGGCGAAAAGGCTTAGGTGTTAATTGAATCCGAATGGACTTAAGGCACGAAAGGACAGCCAGATTCCAAAATACCACCTCATATGAAAATAATGTTTGAAGTGGAGTTGGTGGATACGGAGTAAGTGTTACCTGTGACATTCAGCTGTTGGTCTACAAGCTACACAAAATGACAGTCGTGAAGACCAAGCAATCAGCATCCAATAAAGGTGTCCCCACCGACAAGGTTCAGGCACGGGGTGAAGAGAAAGCCCTTTTGCACAGTGTGTTTCTGAAGTGTAAGGGGAACATGTCACATGAATGGATTGAGGGGAGACTACTTGGAGTACCACAGACAGTCATGACAGCCAGCGTTTGAAATAGTTAGTCTAGAGGTAGAGCCCCTCATTAATATAGTGGAAGTTCCCACTTACAATTATTTTGAATGTTGCAAAATGTCAACATACATTGAACACGAAAGACCTGTTTGAGGTCTGCCTACGAAGGCTATAGAAGAAGCTGAAAAACATGTGTGATGCACCAAATGACACCCGTAAAGACCAAGCAATCAGCGGCCAATAAAGGTGTCCCCGCCGACAAGGCTCAGGCACGAGGTGAAGAGAAAGCACTTTTGCACAGTGTGTTTCTGAAGTGTAAGGGGAACATGTCACATGAATGGATCGAGGGGAGACTACTTGGAGTACCACAGACAGTCATGATAGCCAGCGTTTGAAATAGTTAGTCTAGAGGTAGAGCCCCTCGTTAATATAGTGAAAGTTCCCACTTACAATTATTTTGAATGTTACAAAATGTCAACATACATTGAACACGAAAGACCTGTTTGAGGTCTGCCTACGAAGGCTATAGAAGAAGCTGAAAAACATGTGTGATGCACCAAATGACAGCCGTAAAGACCAAGCAATCAGCAGCCAATAAAGGTGTCCCAGCCGACAAGGCTCAGGCACGGGGTAAAGATAAAGCACTTTTGCACAATGTGTTTCTGAAGCTGAAGGGGAACATGTCACATGAATTGATTGAGGGGAGACTACTTGGAGTACCACAGATAGTCATGACAGACAGTGTTTGAAATACTAATTCTAGAGGTAGAGCCCCTCGTTAATATAGTGGAAGTTCCCACTTACAATTATTCTGAATGTTGAAAAAGGTCAACATACATTGAACAAGAAAGACCTGTTTGAGGTCTGCCCTCGAAGGCTATAGAAGAAGCTGAAAAAATTGTGTGATGCACCAAATGACAGCCGTAAGACCAAGCAATCAGCGGCCAATAATTGTGTACACGATGACAAGGATCAAGCACATGGTGAATTAGTAGGCGCTGATCAACAACGGGTACAATTACATTACAAATTAGATAAATACATATATAAATATCAAAGATTCTATAGGGAGCCACGAATGTTGACAATCAGAAACACTCAAGAAACATCTAAGACAGAAAACAACGTTTTGAAGAGTGTTTCTTAACACGATCCAACATACCACCCATTCAACATCCAATGTCCAAAGAACATCTAAACTTATTGCAGCAAGAGGTTAGCGTTATGCTGGAAAAAAGTGTACAAAACTAGTATCATTAGTACATCAGGGTAGAGGGGTATACTGACTAAAGTTCCTAATCCCCAAAATTGTCAAGTCAATAACACCAATATTAGACCTCAGGGCCCAAAATAGGTCACACTGCAACAGGTAGTGACACTGCTGTGACAAGGAGAGTACCTGGCAAATTTGGATCTCAGAAGCTTACTTCCACATACCGATACACCCCACGCACACAGGAACTCTCTGATTTTCCATACCAGGACAACACTATAAATTCATGATCCATCCATCCATTTGTTGCAAAACAGTGTGTACAATTGTTTCTTGAGTTCCCATGCTTATGGGTATGAAGTCTGAATTACTACATTAATCAATACAATATTAAGATGACACATTAAAGCAATGTGTGATCAAAAAGGTATATACACAAATGTTCGGTTTGTTTGGAAACCAAAAATGCAAAGGTTCCAAACAAACTGTGTATGTGTAATGTCTTAGCAGTTACACACATTCTTTGGTGGTACCAACTGTATCATTAACCCTATTTCTTTTTTAAACTAATTTTTGTAAAATTGGATTATTTGATATCAACAACAACATTAACATGCCATTTGTCTACTAAATGGACGTTTGCTTACATTTTAAATCTGTGAATGGAGCAAAGATGTCATTTTTTCGATTTTAATGTCATGTTATGCGTACCATTTTGATATGATAGACATTTTTAGATATGACCGAACTATAACTTCACATTTCTGTGCTTTATAGACAATACTTAATTTTGTAATTTTTTTTAACTACAACATATATGACCTTTTATCATATTTATGTTGTGCCTTAACACTAAGTAAAAGCAGGAAATGATGAGCAATTTCGACCTCAACATTTTCATCAAGGCTGCCTATCGAAGAATCTTATTGCTTATGAGGTTTAAATGAATTTTACTGATATTTTGTTGCCGGGCTGTCATTGTCATAAAAATATGTCTAATGTTCACTAAAACTCTTTGCACACGGCTTACCAGGACTGGTTTGTAAAATCTAAGTACAGGGACTGATCAGGGTGAAAGTGATGCTGTCACATTTAAGGATAAGCACAATATGTGTTACAATTTTAGGTTACAACATACTTTAGTCTTTTAGTGGGCTAAAAAAATTATTGTCTTGGACAGGTGGCTCAGACTTGGGGTTTTGCTGAGGCTATGTGATGAGTCCAATCTGAAACTGCAAAGCATAGAAATTATATGTAAGAGCAGTGTCGTAGATGTGTGGATATCACCCAAATAGTTCAAGGACAAACTTTGCATTAGCCCACTTTTGGAACTTCTACAGGTGGCTTTTAAGGATGAGACAAGTGGAGAGACACAAAAAACAGTGAGGAAATGCATAACACATTGAAAACACAAAATGACTACCTTTTTGCACTGTAGTAGTGTGCCGACCATATAGACACCTCCAGATTAAAAATATAATTATTCATTGTGGGTACATGTTGCCAATAGGGCATGGTGACTTTCTGGGAATTCAGGTCAGCACGCTTCCATCAACAGGCCCGCAGCCAGATAAGGCAAGCACCATATGACTGATAGAAATAGGTTGCTTAACATCCCTAAAAGCCTAGAGTACCTACTGTCAATAAGGGGTGTTGGTTTTAACGTTTGAAATTTGGATTAAAATGAAATTAAGTAAATAAGTACTACCAAGTATATATTGAGAAATTGTCAGCATTTTGCAATCATGGATTTAGAATGAAACTATAGCAAATGCCAAAGAACATTGAGAAAAAAGTCCACTTTCTTACTCGTGTCAATAGAACAGGACATGATTTTAGAGAATATGGTGATGTACAGCCGACTTGCAAAAATTTGATAAATAACATAAATACCAGACTTTTTCAAAGACATTTGCTACAAAGGAAGCCTTGAGAAGGATGCAATAAAGATGTGTCAAATTTAATGCATTGCAAACTAATCCATCTACAACAATAGGACGGTAGACTGAGGTAGAAGACTTGAGGAGGTACGATTACATTCGCCACAGACATCTTGGACGGAATCTAAATTTGAAGAGAGACAAACATTTGCGCATTTAAGGACCAACTGGAAAAAGTGTAAAGAATTGCAAGTTACGTTTTTGACATAAGTGACAAAAAATGAACAGTGGAGAATATAAGCAACAACAATCAATCTGAGCTTCACTGAAAATTGAAAGAACCACAAATAAATAGCAAATGTAAAGTTTAAAACAGAAAAGTACAGCAGTTCAATTGTCATAAGAAATGTGGCAAAAAAATACACTCTAACCTGAGAACTCCATGAGCTTCATTGCAATGAACAGTCTGTATTCCGTCAGAAAGGAAGCATTTATTATCTCTTGGTGTGGAACGGGAAAACCACTAATGTACGATTCTGCAAACTAAATAGACCGTTAAAAAAATTCAAAGTTATACAAGTAACGAAATGTAAAGAAAATGATCTTTATAATGAACAATGTACTATTTTTCATTTGTTAAAAATTCAGCAAAGCTCACACAGTAGCGACTTTCCTTTCATGTGAATGTTCTTAACCCAAAAAATAGGCTGCCAAAAACCACCCACCTTAGACTTGGCATCACAAAAAAAACATCGAAAATAACGTCAGATTACGATAACAATATAGAGCAATTACCAGCATGCAAAAAATACCACAATTGTAGATGTCCTGTTGCTTGGCGTTACTTGCTACCACTAACTGCCATTGCTCATTATCTTGACAACCGATTGCCTGTAGGAAAGCCCTTTAGAAACATATGAACAGTTATGTTTCATATTTGTCCCTCAACAAAAGGAAAATAACAATAGATGTAACTGAACACAACTTAGACATCTAAAATCCGTATATCCACAGTGTACTAAGTATGCAGTATTACAGATTACACACATTTTAGATACACTGAAAGTACAGTGGTACCTCCAATTTGTTAAACACTTCTGGTACTTGACAGCATCGCCAACCAATGAGTCGTATAGTAATAAAACTTTGGCCAAAGGTTTCACTATCTGCAACGAAAAGGACAAGACTGACAATGAATATTTGATCAATTCTATTTTTACATCCATTTGTGTCTTCAAAACATGTGGACGGAAAATGCAAGCAAGGGAGTAATATATTAGTAAAAAACATGAAGGATGACAACACTTACATGTTAAATTCCTCGATATCAACTCATTAACGTTTACACTCACCAATAGTATCCAATGCATTCCGGTATTGGTTGGACACAGGACCGTCTCATTTTCAAAAAGAGGAAGCTATGCGATGCAGAACAAAAAGAAAAAATAATGCAAGTCACATACAACATCCAAAGTAAAGTAAGTAACAATAAAATATCATGCGGTTAACAATGGAATGGAAATGTAACAAACATTAACAAAAATGACAACAAAACAACATCGACACTTGCAATAGGTAACATTAAACTAAATTAAGAAATTAAGTATGACATTACAATTCATAAATAATTGTACCACCAAAAATACCAAGAAAAAACAAATAAGAACCTTGAGAAACATAAGAACAATATTTACCCGGCAAGAAGATGAAGGATAATTGCCACTGAATACAGAGGAAGCCACTGTGGCACACATCAATAAACACTAAATATAACAAAGAAAATATTATGAAGTGAAAAAAATATCATGAAGTTAAATTTAATGGATATTAACAATGAAAAGTAGACCTATGACTTATTGTTCAAAAGATAAGTACCTTTGGTCTGAGCAAACACATTCTGGACAGATAAGCATCTATTACCTTGAAAAATAAAAAAAGGGGAAAACCTGTGCATTACTCCGAGGACCAACATGAAAAGCATACAACATTACACTACGTACAATAAAAAATAATTTGAAGTACGCCTACCTCATCACATATCCATTCTTTTCCTTTCAAGGTAGCAAACGAAGAATCATATAATTTAACATTTGAAACTATTGCTTCCAACCTTCCAGTAAGAGGTTTCTTCCACACATCAGAAACTTTTTTCGTGAAAACAGAGTCAGAGAATGGGGGGGGGGTATAAGCCGTGATGGAGAAACTGTAAGCTGTGCTGTTGACAGTGAGATGTGGGCTGCACTTGGTGAGAAGCTTGCTGGAGATGGTGCGAGCCGTGCCGGAGACAGGGCGAGCCGTGCTGGAGATGATGAAACGTGACTTGGAGACGATGAAATTTTAGATTGTGGAAGACGTGATGGTGACAGTGGAAGAGGTGCAGGACATGATGGAAGCACAGAAGAGCAAGTATCACTAGTCATTTTGCCTGCAAAAACATTTTTAAAAATGTACTTTATTAACAAGTTACGTCAATAAAGACAGTACTATAATATATAACCAGAAGAAATAACAAACATAACAATTGCTCAGGATAGTCAAGGAGTCTGCTTTTGAAAGGTTCATGTTGAGAACAACTCAGTTCGTACAAATTCTAGAGAGAATGAAAGAGGCTGCGGAGGTAACACCATGAATATTATGTCAAGGATAAAAGGAAGGTAATAAACCTGAAATTACCTGGATTGCTAGCATTGTACGGCCTCAAAATGTCCAAATTAAAAGTTCTACTTAATACTGTGTTTTTTGCATTCATTAGCTTTACACGCTTCCCTTTAATTTCAGCAACAGTGTTGGGTCCTGAAAATCTAGTCTCCAAAACGCCGCCTTTTCTGGTTGATCGCCTAACATTTTGCAAAAGCACTAACTCTCCTTTGTGGAAGCTGTATGACTGATATTTCTTGCAAAGTCTATTTTATATTTGATTTTTGTCTTTCCTGGCCAACCGCTATATTCTGCTTTGCCTGCTCCTGCAACTCTGCTGCTCTAATTTTCATTTCCGTAACAATTGCGGGATAATCACTTTCTGATGGTTCTACAAACTGCAGCTAATAAAGGAAACATAAAAATCAATAATTGCTTTTTACTTCCTTAGAAGTGGAATAAGTCTTCAAAGAGAATTATCTAATAAGACTTAGCAAATCCATAATTGGTATGTAAAGAAAATAAAAGAAAAGTACATAGAAAAGTAGGGCACATAACATTTGCCAGATACAAATATTAAGTCAAGTATTGAAAATCTCATACCAGTTCATCATTCAGCTCACTAGGGAATGTTGCTTCACGGCCCAAGTACAGTAGAAACGGGGAAAATGTTGTGGTAGAATGCGGCTTCGATCGTAAAGCAAACAAAGCATGGTCTAAATACCGATCCCAATCAGTCTGATGCTCATTCACGTACTTTGCCAATGTGCTGTATAATTAAAAAAGATGTTGCAAATGTCATTTTTAATACTAACGGATCATTACTGGGCGTTGATTTCAACTCACATATGTGTTACAGAAAAACAATCGTGAAACATTGCAAAACTTGAAAAGCTACCAAAAATGCAACATGACATCAACGTATGCACTACTCACAACCACAATAAAAACACACATTACCTTTTAATGTTAGCATTTGCACGCTCATCTAACCCATTTGTCTGAGGATGATAGGCTGAACTCACAGAACGTTCGATGTTCAACACCTTACATAATTTAGAGTTAACCTAAAAAGCAAACATCGGTACATTCCTCAAAAGAAGTGAAATACAACTTACAAATATGAATGATTAAAGAACAATTGAATACATACTTTTCAAAAGAGAAAAAATAAATAACACATTATGAAAACATGACAACGATGGCAGAAAAAGGTAGTTGACTTACTTCGTTCAAAAACTCCCACCCTTGCTCAGAGAGGATCCTTTTCAGACAACCATGGCGGAGAAAGATTTCCAAAAGTCTCGCATCTACCTCAGATGCAGTCTTCCTTTTTAAAGGGAATGCCTCTACCCACTAGGAAAAATAATCGGTTGCAGTTAAAATATATCTGTAGCCTGCATCAGTTGTAGGTAAGGGTCCCATCAAATCCACTCCTAGAAGCTCCCAAACACGAGTCACCTATAAATAAACACAATTTCAGAACTATAGGATAGGAAATTAGAAAAATTAACTTTGGTGAAAGTCCTTTAAAGAAAAAGTATGACAATTTTAAACATACTTTAATTGGTTTTAACTCTGGGCACTTCTTGAGAGATGGCTGTTCCCTTTGACAAGCATCACAATGTTTAATCTGCAAATAGATAATTCCAAAACTCAAATGAAAACGATGTCTGATTGTACACAAAGTCAAAAATTTCACCAAATCTAAGTACAGAAAAATAAATTTAAGTACTAAAGAAGCATGTCAATTCTTTACTATCACCAAGGCAACAACTTTTTTAAAAAGTTTTTGTAGGCGCAAAAAACATTATCATTCACCTAATCTTTAATATGATTAGTCATATCGGGCCAAAAAAAACGGGCTGCTATGCTTCTCTGTGTTTTATTGATACCAGAATGGCCCCCAAATGTCGACAAATGAAATTCATGAAATATATTTAGAGCAGCTTCAGCACCAACAACAACTTTCCTCTTACCATCTTTAAATGTATAGAACAAATGTCCATCTATCAACGAAAAACAAAAAGAAGAAAGATTTGCCAAAGAAGCATAATTGAAATACCACATAAACACATCAACAATCAATGGCGAACATACTGGAAACACATGGCAAAAAAAAGAAATAAAATTAAAAAATTATACCTTCGAATAGGTCGTTTTTGGACATTCGGCGCAATGTATGCTTCTCTAATTTGCCTACAGGATACACATTACGGCTCAAATAAGCCACAAGGTGATTGAACTTGAAGGGATCCATTTCGATTGCCACTGAAAATAAATAATTAATAAAAATAAAAGCAAATTGGGTAAATTATATATTCTTCAAGAGGAAAAGAGAATGATAGACTGATAGCATAACTACCTCAAGCGTCTAAAACTAAGACAATAATATATAAATGCCATACATTAACCAAATTAAAACACTACAAAGGCTTTGAAACAATCCTGAGGAAGGGAAAAATGGCATCTGAACAAATGGCAGCTGACATTGCAGTAAAACACAAAGTACTAAACTGATTTACAGATAAAATATTGTACTTTCTAATAAGGGATATCCACAATGACTAAGAAAGACTTTCAACGACATTAAACAGCAAATGAGAATCAATTTACGTCGCAGGCCAAAATTAGGTGACAAATACAAGGAATGCTCACAAAACATAACATTTCTTTGTCATTATACTGGGCGCAACATTGTTGACTTTTAGCATACCTTTATGGACATGACTACAATTCAAAAGACAACATATTTCTTGAGTAGTGAGTAACTTTGCAGGCGTCATGGCATCCATAATGACATTCAGGGAGAAGCCAAAAAGTACTCTCCAAATGATGGCTCAAAAACAATTCCTCAAACATTGCAAATTAATGACTTTCGCAGACAGCAGGCAAATAATGACATTCGCAGACTTCATTCAACCAGTAATGACAATCAGTGAAACGTCTAAGAATACTATGAAAATCATGGCTCAAAAGACTTTCTTAAACAATGGGGTTCAATCGCATGGTCAAACGGCAGTGTCAACAACACTCACCAAGTATAAGAAACACAAGAGTGGGTTGCAGTACACAGTGAAGTCTTTCTGAAAAGAAGCAAGGGATGGACTACACACTGAAGTGGAATAGACCCGAAGCAAGGGTTGGACTGAAGACTGTAAGCAGGGCAGTGACTGCAACCTAGGTAAAGTTAGAGAAAGTTTTGAACAATTATGACTCGTTAAATTGACCATTGAATGTGCACACATTGGACAATGACTGTGTTCGTGACCAACTCATGCATCAAATTCAATTTCACAAATATTGGGGTTTCATGAAATTTGTGGACGGAAGGCCAAAAAATAGTTACTCGCCAACTTTAAAGAACACAAAGGTGAGTAGCAGGACACAGTGAAGTCGAAGTGAAAAGAAGGAAGGGTTGGACTACACAGTGGAGTGGCACAGACGCGAAGGAAAGAATGGGCTGCAGACTGTCAGCAGAGCTGTGAGTGCGACCTACGAAAAATAGGAAAATAAAATGAACAAATATGACTGTTAAGAATCAAAATTGATTAGGCACAAGTTGAACAATGATGGTGTGATGCTCACCAACAACTATTTCATAAACAAAGGGTTTCATTACATTTGAAGACGGAAGGCAAAAAAAATAACACCACAATTACATAAAACAAATGGTTGGTTGCAATACACAGTTAAGTGATGGTGAAAACAAGGAAGGGTTGCACTACACACTAAAGTACAAGAAACGTGGAGCAAGAATCACAGCATTACATTACAATGCAAGGTAACACTGAGAAAAATTAATTGGAGGACATTGGCCATAGAGACTGAGGGCGTAGCACTGATCAAAACACACATGGGTGTGTTTCAACGTCGAATCGATTGGACCGAGACAGATTACAGCACAGGTCTTAAAACTTTCAGATGCTGACCCCCCTATCAAAAACTTTTAAGCATTGGGACCCCCTCCTGATGGAAATTTCTAGACCTTGAGCCTCCTCACTATCGATAACCATAAAGCCTTCAATTCTCACAGCAAATCATTTATACATTGGGGAAATAAATTAAACCGTGTTTAGCAAACCACATATGAATAAACGTGCAAATATACGTTGCAGAAAGACTCAGAGCATTACTTTCTAATCGCACACTGCATATGCATGCAATCTGGTTAAAACATGATTAATAAAAGAAACTTTTGGAAAAAAACAAGCAAGCCACCCAAGGCCACGACCATGGCGGACTTTGGAGTAACGTTCGATCGATAAGGAATGGAGTGAGGCCAAATTGCAAAAGGTTACCACATGCATAGCACATTACAAAAAACATGTGCGGCTCTAATATGAAGAAACACGTGAAAATATACATTGCAGAAAGACTCGGAGCATTACTTTCAAATCGCACACTGTATGTGCATGCAATCTGGTTAAAACATGATTAATAAAAGAAACTTTGGGAAAAAAACAAGCAAGCCACCCACGGCCACGCCCATGGCGGACTTTGGAGTAACGTGCGATCAATACGGAATGTAGTGATGCCATTTGCAAAAGGTTAGCACATGTGTAGCACATTAGAAAACACATGGGTGGCTCTCATATGAAGAAACACGTGGAAATATACATTGCTGAAGAACTCGGAGCATTACTTTCAAATCGCACACTGCATGTGCATGCAATCTGGTTAAAACATGATTAATAAAAGAAAATTTTGGAAAAAAATAAGCAAGCCACCCACAACCACGCCCATGGCGGACTTTGGAGTAACGTTCGATCGATAAGGAATGGAGTGAGGCCATTTGCAAAAGGTTACCCCATGCGTAGCACATTAGAAAACAAATGGGTGGCTCTCATATGAAGAAACACGTGGAAATATACATTGCTGAAGGACTTGGAGCATTACTTTCAAATCGCACACTGCATGTGCATGCAATCTGGTTAAAACATGATTAATAAAAGAAACTTTTGGAAAAAAACAAGCAAGCCACCCACGGCCACGCCAATGGCGGACTTTGGAGTAACGTTCGATCGATAAGGAATGGAGTGAGGCCATTTGCAAAAGGTTACCACATGCGTAGCACATTAGAAAAAACATGGGTGGCTCTCATATGAAGAAACACGCGGAAATATACATTGCTAAAGGACTCGGAGCATTACTTTCAAATCGCAGACTGCATGTGCATGCAATCTGGTTAAAACATGATTAATAAAAGAAACTTTGAGAAAAAAATAAGCAAGCCACCCACGGCCACGCCCATGGTGGACTTTGGAGTAACGTTCGATCGATAAGGAATGGAGTGAGGCCATTAGCAAAATGGTTACCACATGCGTAGTACACTAGAAAACACATGAGTGGCTCCAATATGAACAAACACGTGGAAATATACATTGCAGAAAGACTCGAAAAAACATGGGTGGCTCCAATATGAAGAAACACGTGGAAATATACATTGCTGAAGGACTCGGAGCATTACTTTCAAATCGCACACTGCATGTGCATGAAATCTGGTTAAAACATGATTAATAAAAGAAACATTTGGGAAAAAAAAGCAAGCCACCCACGGCCACCCCCATGGCGGACTTTGGAGTAATGTTCGATCGATAAGGAATGGAGTGAGGCCATTAGCAAAATGGTTACCACATGCGTAGCACACTAGAAAACACATGAGTGGCTCTAATATGAACAAACACGTAGAAATATACATTGCAGAAAGACTCGAAAAAACATGGGTGGCTCCAATATAAAGAAACACGTGGAAATATACATTGCTGAAGGACTCGGAGCATTACTTTCAAATCGCACACTGCATGTGCATGCAATCTGGATAAAACATGATTAATAAAAAAAACATTTGGGAAAAAACAAGCAAGCCGGCCACGCCCATGGCGGACTTTGGAGTAACGTTCGATCGATAAGGAATGGAGTGAGGCCATTAGCAAAATGGTTACCACATGCGTAGCAAACTAGAAAACACATGAGTGGCTCTAATATGAACAAACACGTGGAAATATACATTGCAGAAAGACTCTAAAAAACATGGGTGGCTCCAATATAAAGAACCACATGGAAATATACATTGCTGAAGGACTCGGAGCATTACTTTCAAATCGCACACTGCATGTGCATGCAATCTGGTTAAAACATGATTAATAAAAGATACATTTGGGAAAAAAAAGCAAGCCACCCACGGCCACGCCCATGGTGGACTTTGGAGTAACGTTCGATCGATAAGGAATGGAGTGAGACCATTAGCAAAACGGTTACCACATGCGTAGCACACTAGAAAACACATGAGTGGCTCGAATATGAACAAACACGTGGAAATATACATTGCAGAAAGACTTGAAAAAACATAGGTGGCTCCAATATAAAGAAACACGTGGAAATATACATTGCTGAAGGACTCGAAGCATTACTTTCAAATCGCACACTGCATGTGTATGCAATCTGGTTAAAACATGATTAATAAAAGAAACATTTGGGAAAAAACAAGCAAGCCACCCACAGCCACACCCATGGCGGACTTTGGAGTAATGTTCGATCGATAAGGAATGGAGTGAGGCCATTAGCAAAATGATTACCACATGCGTAGCACACTAGAAAACACATGAGTGGCTCTAATATGAACAAACACGTGGAAATATACATTGCAGAAAGACTCGAAAAAACATGGGTGGCTCCAATATAAAGAAACACGTGGAAATATACATTGCTGAAGGACTCGGAGCATTACTTTCAAATCTCAAACTGCATGTGCATGCAATCTGGTTAAAACATGATTAATAAAAGAAACATTTGGGTAAAAAAAAAAACAAGCCACCCATGGCCACGCCCATGGCGGACTTTGGAGTAACGTTCGATCGATAAGGAATGGAGTGAGGCCATTAGCAAAATGGTTACCACATGCGTAGCACACTAGAAAACACATGAGTGGCTCTAATATGAACAAACACGTGGAAATATACATTGCAGAAAGACTCAAACACATGGGTGGCTCCAATATAAAGAAACATGTGGAAATATACATTGCTGAAGGACTCGGAGCATTACTTTCAAATCGCACACTGCATGTGCATGCAATCTGGTTAAAACATGATTAATAAAAGAAACATTTTGGAAAAAACAAGCAAGCCACCCACGGCCACGCCCATGGCGGACTTTGGAGTAACGTTCGATCGATAAGGAATGGAGTGAGGCCATTAGCAAAATGGTTACCACATGCGTAGCACACTAGAAAACACATGAGTGGCTCTAATATGAACAAACACATGGAAATATACATTGCAAAAAAGACTTGAAAAAACATGGGTGGCTCCAATATAAAGAAACATGTGGAAATATACATTGCTGAAGGACTCGGAGCATTACTTTCAAATCGCACACTGCATGTGCATGCAATCTGGTTAAAACATGATTAATAAAAGAAACATTTGGGAAAAAACAAGCAAGCCACCCACGGCCATGCCAATGGCGGACTTTGGAGTAACGTTCGATCGATAAGGAATGGAGTGAGGCCATTAGCAAAATGGTTACCACATGCGTAGCACACTAGAAAACACATGAGTGGCTCTAAAATGGTTACCACATGCGTAGCACACTAGAAAACACATGGGTGGCACGTGGAAATATACATTGCAGAAAGACTCGGAGCATTACTTTCAAATTGCACACTGCATGTGGATCCAATCTGGTTAAAACATGATTAATGAAAAAAAAATTGGGAACAAGCAAGCATAACATAACGTACAAAGTAAATAACTACACATGCAAGACTTTACTCACTGACGACCTGCGTTAAAGGACATTTTCTAGAACGTCACGGTATTATATACACCACATTGTTAGATAATTGGTTACATCAGAGTGATACAAAATATAAGTAAGCGATGATTGGATGGACTGTCATAAAGACTTCTGATTGGTCTGCGACAAATGTTCGCCGAGAAAGGGGACGCAATGAATTATGCCTACGTAGTGAAACGTCATGAAAAATCAAATGCGCATGCGCAATATTAGTGCGCATGCGCACAAACACAGGGGGGGCCGCTCAAGCACGGGGCGGTTGAATCATGGAATACCGGCTGCTCTGACTGAAGAGAAACAATGTATGTTGATACTTTGTTTCTCTTCAGTCAGAGGCAGGGGGCGAGGGGCTCCGAGCAGGCTGCAGCCTGCACCTGCTTCAGACGGAGAGAGGCTTGCTTCAGCGCAAGCCTCTCTCACAGCCCTCAGAAGAGAGCTGAGGGGGTCGGGCCCCCTTTATTTAATGAAAGGAGTGAGGCCCCCCCGCACTGCAGGGGCTGCGGGGGCGTTTGTTACGCCCCTGTTGGGACCCATGGTAAAAGTGGCAAATCCCATGCCACCATCACAGACGAAGGAGAAGTGTGAAGGAGACCTGTCTAAGCTAGGGCCCCTCTCTGTTCCCCATGAGAAGGCACCTAACGTTTTGGGTGCCGCACTACCGCCTGGGGAATTATTACTAGTAGTACCAGGAGGAGTGGTAGTGTTAGTTGGAGGAATATTTTTTTTATTGCCACTCCTGGGGAAACTGTGTTCAGTTTTCCAGTGGCCAGGCTTTTTACAAACATGGCGATATGTTTTTTTCAGGAGAGGAAGGAATTTGGGACTTACCTCCAAAGGTGGATTTTTGGGGCCCTGTAGGGGACTTGTCTTTTGATTTATACCCACCTTTCTCTTGGGACTTGGTAGAATCTTTCTTCAGGTTCTTACCCTGGTTCTGACCCATTTCTCTGCCTTCTTTCCCAGTTCTTGGGGAGAGGTCAGATCAGAGTCCTCCAGGAACTGGTGTAAAAGCTGTTTTTGACAATTATTAAGGATCTGCTCCCTCATAATCAAATTATACAATCCGACAAAGTCATGCAGCTTGCTGCATATATCCAACCTTCCAGAGCCCTAGTAGCACAATCTACAAAGTCAACCCAGTCTTGAGTCTGAGCCTTTGGGTGTCTCTGAACTTCAACCTATACTGTTCAGTGGTTAGGCCGAACCCATCAATCAGTGTATTCTTCAAGACTTTGTAATTGTCAGCATCCTCTTCTCTGACAGTGAGAAGCTTATCTCTACCTTTGTCTGCAAAGAAGAGCCACAGGATTGCTGCCCACTGCTCCTGGGGGACCTTCTGAACTTTCCTGGCCCTTTCCAGTGCAGTTATCCATTTGTGGATGTCATCCCCACTCTTGTAGGGAGGGACAATCTTGTTTAAATTCCGAAGTGCCGCCTTTGGAGGTCGGAGTGCCTCAAGGGTCGGTGCTTAGCCCGACCCTTTTTAACATCTTTATGACTCCCTTGGCGGTACTGGTGGAGTCTTTTGGGGCCCAGATCATATCATACGCTGAGGACACCCAGCTTCTCTTCACCTGTAGAAAGGGTGCCGAGTTCGACGGAGAGGGCATCCGCGGGTGCCTTGGGCTGTTTTCGACTGGTTTCAGCGAAACAGCCTCAAATGCCACCCTGACAAATCGGAGGTTCTTTTCTTCGGGTGTCAGGCTGATCCGCCATGGCAAGATTGGTGGCCTGTGAATATGTTCCCTCCCTCATCTTCCTCCTTGGTTGCTAAGAACCTCGGGGTTAAAATTGATAATAGTCTATCATTGAAGTCTCAGATCATAGGCCTAACTGGTACCTGTTTTGGTCTTCTTAAAATGCTACGCAAGTTTCTCCCTTTGCTCCCTCTGGTCCATAGGAAAACGACGGTTCAGGACTTAATCTGCTCCAGGCTCGATTACTCAAATGTTCTATATTTGGGTCTTCCGGACTACCTACTGCAAAAACTTCAAGTAGTCCAAAACTCGCGGCAAGGGCCATTTTTGGCCTCCCCCGCCATGCTAGAGCCTCGGATTTGTTACTCTCCCTTCACTGGCTTCCTGTCAGAAAGCGGATTGTTTTTAAGGCACTTACATTGGCACACAAGGCACTCCATGGTGTAGGTGCTAAGTACATCCAGAAACGCCTTACCTTTTACAAACCAACTAGATCCCTCAGATCAGAATCTCTTGGTCTGGCAACGGTCCCTACTATCAGGAAAGCTAGGGTAGGGGGGTGCTCCTTCAAACATCTTGCTCCCAAGTTGTGGAACGCCCTCCCCCTGGCACTCCGTTGTACTTCTAACCTGCTGGCCTTTAGAAAAGGTTTGAAAACTTGGTTTTACAGTCAATGATAGGTGTGTTTCCTTTTTATTTTTCCCTTCTGTTTCAGCTATGGGTCAGAAAGCGCTGGGACACTCCTCTGAGTAGCCGAGCGCTATATAAGACACCCATAACATTAACATTAACATTCACATGGTCATGAGAACTTTCTCTACCACTAGGGAAGTTGCTGCCATCAAGGGACTCTAGTCCCATCTTTTTTCTAGCTCTTTCAAGCTCCAGTGACTCCCTTTCTAAGGCTACTTGTTGTCTTTTTATCCTCAGCTGGGCTTCCTCAAACTTCAGTTACCTTTCCCTCTTCTCCTGGGAGGATTCCCTCCTATGTGAAGAGACACATTTCCCTATATAATACACCAGAATGGTCAGACTGCACAGAAGGAGATCTGGGCCTTCTAGGTGTACCTCCAACTCTTCCTGGTGAAACAAAATGAGGGCCTTCCTGGCCTTCATCCTCACTTCCAGGAGGAGCTGCACCGTCCAGGTCAGGCCATTGTCACCTTCTTGGTCAGCATCAGAGTCTTGATCCTGGTGGTTTTCACCACTGGGCTCATCCTCATCTGCTGCTCCACCCCCACTGCCTACCCCATCAGGCCTTGAAGCCTTCTTGGGATCATCTAACAGTGTTAGCTCTATAAGGCGTTGGGTGTTGGCACTTTTGCCTGTCTTCAATTTCCCCATAGTACACAAGGCCCTTAATTCTAAGCATGGGAATGTGTCATACTTGGATGCCTGTAACATACTGACATCTGGCAGGGTCCCACTGGTTCCTGGCCTTGAAGACATTACTAGTGAGGTGTGGTGTATGCACTACCTACTCTAGTGTAACCTACTAAACTCTCTTGAGTTGTAGAAAGAGTGTGCTAAGCCCTTGACACACAACTCTAAGTCCAGTAGAACTTACTGTATTCAATCTTGTATTATATGTACCTCTGGTACCTCTAGTGGTTTTCAGTTAGTCATCACTTGAGATTATCTAGTAAAACAATGGCAAGCTGGAATACCACACGCTGCCACCAATGTGAGAAGTTGGCCTGGCATATGCTGTCCACTATTCTAGTGGACATCTTGCACCAGTCCAAACGACCCTTATTGATGGAAGTTTAAATTCAACTTTTACAGAAAGCTATCCTAGTGGCAGCTGTGGAGAGCAGCTTTCAGGCTAAGTCTTGAAGAAATGTAAAGCAGCTTGTTTTACCAGTCTATAATCTCGTGAATGACCAAATGAAAGGAGAACCACGCCAGGTATATATATAAAATATATATATTTATTCTAAACACATCCCACTAGTCTCTTTATGAGGCTAAAGGCAAAAGTACATACAGTAAATTTAATAGCACACAGTAAATTAGCACAATACATGTTGAGCCCTAGTGGCGTACCAAACCATATATTAAGAAAGTGGTATAAGAATCACAACTTGACTAGACACAAGGCCTAGAGCCTGTAGAAGTGCTGGGACCACACGGAACCACCCAATGTAGTGACACAGGGGACTCACAATTCAATTCAATTCAATTCAGTGATTTATATAGCACGCTGCATACCCAGAGGGTCTCAAGGCGCTTGGAGAAGGGTGCGGAGTTACTTGTCGAATATCCAGGTTTTAAGTTGCTTTCTGAATGCTAGGTGGTTCTGAGTGAGGCGAAGGTGAGTGGGAAGTGAGTTCCAGGTTTTAGCCGCCAGGTAGGAGAAGGATCCTTCTCCCATGGTGGTTTTGTTGATGCGAGGTACAGCAGCAAGGGCTTGGTGAGAGGAGCGTAGCTGGCGGGAGGGGGTGTAGAATGAAAGTTGTGTGTTGAGGCATTCGGGTCCAAGTTCGTAAAGTGCTTTGTGTGCGTCGGTTAGAAGGCGGAATGTTATCTTCTTATTGATGGGGAGCCAGTGGAGGTTTTTCAGGTGACCAGAAATGTGATCTTTACGCGGAATGTCTAGAATGAGTCTGGCTGATGCGTTCTGGATGCGTTGGAGTTTTTTCTGAAGTTTTGCGGTGGTACCGGCGTATAGGGTGTTTCCGTAGTCCAGGCGGCTTGTAACCAGTGCGTGGGTGACCATCTTTCTGGTTTCAGTGGAGATCCATCTAAATTTTTTTTGAGCATGCGAAGAATGTTGAAGCAGGATGATGAAACTGCGTTGATTTGTTTGGTCATCGAGAGTGAGGAGTCCAGAATGATGCCCAGGTTTCGTGCGTGGTCTGTTGGGATGGGTGCTTTTCCAAGGGATTCTGGCCACCACGAGTTGTCCCAGGCGGAGGGGGAGGTACCTAAGATAAGGACTTCTGTTTTATCGGAATTCAGTTTCAGACAGCTGTGCTTCATCCACTCGGCTACTTCTTTCATTCCTAAATGTAGGTTGGTTTTGGCGGTGTTAGGTTCTTTGGTGAGTGAGAGGATCAGTTGAGTGTCATCAGCGTAGGAGATGATGTTGAGGTTTTGTTGACGTGCGATGGCCGCGAGGGGGCTCATGTATACGTTGAAGAGGGTGGGGCTGAGTGAAGATCCTTGTGGCACGCCGCAAATGACTTCAGTGGCTTCTGATTTGAATGGTGGGAGGCGGACTCTCTGAGTTCTTCCGGTAAGGAACGAGGTGATCCACTCCAGTGCTTTTCCTTGAATTCCGATGTTACTGAGGCGTTGTAACAGGGTGCTATGACAGACTGTGTCGAAGGTTGCGGAGAGGTCGAGGAAGATGAGGGCGACGGTGTCACCATTGTCCAGTAGAGTTCGAATGTCATCTGTTGCTGCGATGAGTGCGGTCTCAGTACTGTGTTTGGCTCGGAAGCCGGACTGTGAGGAGTCGAGGGATTTGTTGGTTTCGAGGAAGGCGGCGAGCTGGTTGTTGACAGCTTTCTCGATGACTTTGGCCGGGAATGGGAGGAGTGATATGGGGCGGTAGTTTTTGAGTTCGGTGGGGTCAGCTGTGGGTTTTTTCAGAAGGGCGCTGAGTTCGGCGTGTTTCCAGCTATCTGGGAAGGTGGCGGAGGTGAGGGAGCAGTTGATGACATCTCGGAGGTGGGGTGCGATGATGGAATCTGCTTTGTTGAAGATGTGGTGAGGGCATGGGTCTGAGGGGGATCCTGAGTGGATGGAGTTCATCAGGCGGATGGTATCATCTCTGGAGATTGGGTTCCAGTCATTAAGGATGTTCAAGGGGGGGTGAAGGTGTGGCAGAAGGATGGGTGGGTTGGTCTCCGGGTTGGTTGTCGAAGCTGTTGTGGATGTCTGCGATTTTGTCATGGAAGAACGAAGCTAGGGAGTCGCAAAGGGCTGGGGAGGGAGTGATGTCGTTGGAGTTGGCAGTGGGGTTGGTGAATTCTTTGACGATGTTGAATAATTCCTTGCTGTTGTGGGCGTTGTTGTCAAGTCGGTCTTTGAAAGCGGCTTTCTTGGCAGTTCGGATCAGTTGGTGGTGTATGCGGGTGGCGTTTTTGAAGGCGTCTCTGGTGCTGGTGTTTGGGTCTTTTTTCCAGGCCTTCTCAAGGGAGCGACAGAGTTTCTTGGATTTCTTAAGATCATCGTTGAACCAGGGGGCTTTTTTGTTGCCTTGTTTGATTTGACGTTTTTTCAAGGGTGCTAGGTTGTTGGCGCTGTTGGTTAGCCATTGAGTGAGGTTAATGGCTGCTTGGTTGGCGTTCGATGAGTGGGCAGGTGTGTTTTTAAGAAGCGATGAGGAGATCTGGTCGATGGTGATTTTGTTCCAGTTTCTTCGCAGAGTAGGTTGAGGATGGTTGTGGGTTGTGGTCTTTTTGTAGATAAAGTGAACGCAGCTGTGGTCCGTCCAATGGAGAACTGTGGTGTGACTGAAGGAGATATGTTTGCTGGAGGTGAAGATAGGGTCGAGTGTGTGACCTGCGAGGTGAGTGGGGGTATTAACAAGTTGTTTGAGTCCGAGGTTGGCGAGATTTTCCAGAAGGGCGGTGGTGTTGCTGTCGTTACTTTTTTCCAGATGATAATTGAGGTCTCCTAGTAGAATGTAGTCCTTGGAGGGGAGGGCGTGTGGGGTGATAAAGTCAGTGATGTCTTCAATGAATTGTGCTCGGGGTCCTGGTGGTCTGTAGAGGAGGGTGCCTCTGAGTGTGGTCTTGGGGTCGGTGTGGATCTGGAAGTGGAGGTGCTCGGCGCTAGCGAGGTTGACGTCTGAGCTGGTTGAGATTCGGATGGAATTCTTGTGAACAATAGCGATGCCTCCTCCTGTTTGCTTGTTGCGGTCTTTACGGGTGATCTTGTAGCCTTCCGGGATGGCAATGGTGATGTCTGGGGCTGAGGAGGCGTTCATCCATGTTTCAGTTAGGAAGGCGACGTCCGGAGAGATGGTGTCTAGTAGATTCCAGAGGTCGATGGCATGTTTGTGGACCGAGCGGGTGTTGAGCAGGATGCATTTTAGGTGGTTGGTGTCAGGTCTCAGTTTGGTGTTGGAGGATGTGGAGTTGGTTTTGGTGCCGTCAAACTTGCAGGAGTTGCACGTGAAGGGCCCATGGGTGTGTCCGGGGGCGGCTTGAGCGCAGTCGGAGAGTCGGCCGGGGTTAAGGGCTAGGAGGGTGGAGGCGGCATATGTAATACGGGTGGGGTGGGTGGGACGGGGGCCAGGGGGTCTGGCGCTGGGTGCGGTCCAGGCGCGGACGGGCATAGACGGGCTTACCTTTGGCGCACCTTCGGCGCGAATGGGGCGCGATCGCTGTGCGTGAACGCTGCGCGCAAAAGCATCTGTCATATGTGGATGGTGGAAGGGGAGGGGCGAGGGAGGGTCAGCTGGGAAGGCGGGAGCGGGGTGGAGACTCGGGCGTGGCGACACAAACAACAATATCAACACCAAAATGGCCGGCAGCGCTAAACGGAGCAGGCAGCCACAGTAATGTTCAAAGTGCAGAATAAACTCAATTTAAAGGCACTCAAGGTAACACAGGGACGGCACAGTGGTACAAGCAGCAATTTAGCAGGCGAGGTGGTTAGCGCTATCAGGCAACAGTAATTTAAAAACAAAACGATCCTGCAATGTTACTAAAATAAATAAATAATAGCGATGTTTATAATTACAGCGGTCCTGTAATGCGAGTTCTAAAACAGATAGCAATGTGCACAAGCAGCTGAGGAGAGCAACGATACCAGGCTGTGAGGGGAGGCAGGTCGGGGAGCAGCGTGTAGGAGCGACCGCGTCTGTGGAACACAGGACGGTCACAGCGCGATCTTTGCAACGTGGGTCAAATGGTCTTACTGGTAGGGAGGGTCAGCTGGGAAGGCGGGAGCGGGGTGGGGACTCGGGCGTGGCGACACAAACAACAATATCAACACCAAAATGGCCGGCAGCGCTAAACGGAGCAGGCAGCCACAGTAATGTTCAAAGTGCAGAATAAACTCAATTTAAAGGCACTCAAGGTAACACAGGGACGGCACAGTGGTACAAGCAGCAATTTAGCAGGCGAGGTGGTTAGCGCTATCAGGCAACAGTCATTTAAAAACAAAACGATCCTGCAATGTTACTAAAATAAATAAATAATAGCGATGTTTATAATTACAGCGGTCCTGTAATGCGAGTTCTAAAACAGATAGCAATGTGCACAAGCAGCTGAGGAGAGCAACGATACCAGGCTGTGAGGGGAGGCAGGTCGGGGAGCAGCGTGTAGGAGCGACCGCGTCTGTGGACGCGTGCAGTGTCTGAACACTGTTCACTGTTGACTTCAATGGGGAAAGTAGCGGTTGGAAATTGAAAGTAAAGGACACTTATGAGAGGACTTTGAGCAAACCCCTTTAGACTGAAGGGGATTTAGAGCCCACACCAACGGAAGCACCGGAGTACTCGAGTTACCTCTCCCCGGGTGCATAGGTGTCTTTTGGTGTCGGGAATCGGCGTCGTCTGCTGTCGAAGAGGAAGTGTCCAGGGTGATCCAAGCCTGGATCGAAGATGAGAAGAACCTGAAAGTAGAGGGGACAGAGTCTGGGCCACTAGCCAGTGACCAGGAACCAGGAGCACGATAGGCGAATGCCCACCGATGACAGGTGATTTCAGGTGATGAAGGTGAACCTTGACTCTTCAACCACGAGGACCAGGAGGTGTCAACAATGACCAGGTACTGCAATCGAGCTGTCCCACAAAGAATGTCGAGTGCTGCGGTGTTGGTGCCCGGATTGGACCCAAAAAGCCTTGGTAACAGCAACCCACGCAGGAAGTAAAGACATGCTTTGGTGTAGACCGGCAAGGTCTGAGGGACTCACCAGGTAGTGGGGAGTCAGGGCACATCTGAAGCAAACAGGGAAGCCCAAGGAAAAGTAGAGTTGCCTTGGTAGGGACCCACCAGTCGACAGACCAGAGATCGCAAAGGAGCATCAAGCGGAAATGCAAGTAGGGGGCTCACAGTACTCTCATGGAGTGTAGGCCCACAATCGTCAGTGCAGATGGTGCTCAGGGCTTGGGCTACGAGTAACCCAAAGTACAACTTCAAGAGATGTCGAGAAGTCTGTGCACTAGCAAATGTGCATGGTGTCCAGGAGTTCCGGTTCCACATCACTCATGAGGGCTGCAGGTCTCAGCTTTGCTGGGGACTCGGGTCGGCCTCTGCAAAGTCTAGAAATCCTCTTCCTGGGCTGCAGGTACTTTGGAGTCCATTGGGAGCTTCGGAGATGCAGACAGTCAAATGCTTCATTGGTGCCTGCCAAGCAGGGGAGTCATTCCGTGACCCCAAGGGAGATTCTTCTGTCCTCTAGTCTTTAGTAGAGCATTGAAGTTCTGAAGTTTCTGTAGCAGAGTTTCGTCCAGGTGTAATCTAATGTCTTGTTGCCAGAGGTTCCTTAATTATACCCAGTGAAGTGGTTGGACATACTCTGGGGACTCACCTATTGTCACGATTTGCCTTATCCCTAGAAAAGCAATCAACACCTCATGTAAAAAACCCACCCCTTTCCCGTGCACCCTGCACACATCATTGTCAGTGTGTTTGGAATTGTATACAATTGTTTATAGTGACACTTTGTTCTCACACACAACATCTCACAGTTCCCTTTATTTATCGCTTAAGGAGCTGAATGATAAACCAGACTCGTGGGACTCTAGGCTGAGAGGGAGGCTGCGGGGCAGAGAAGAGACGAGTCGCATTGCTGCTGAACCCGATCTACGGGTTTGGCAATTGCGCATCGGCTTGGCGTGCTGCGTGCGCGCGTTCCTTGATGCGCAGCTGGGTGCGGCTGGGTGCGGCCTTCTATATAAACCGCACCCAGCCTTCTGGAAACTGCTTTGCCTTCAGTCGGATAGAGAGAGCGGGGGTCGCGGCAGGAGCACCGTTTCTGCACAACGTACTTTGAAGATCCAGTTTCTTCCTGCGCTCTTCACAGGCATCATTGCAGACCTTCCGAATCTTACGAAGCCTAAAAGACAAAGACTAAGAGAAAAGATAAGTAAATCTTTCTAGATTTCCTCAGGCGCCCTACGCAAGAAAGGTTAAAGAACAATTTTTGGGAACTTTGAGAAAAGAGACTTTTGGGAACCTAACTGAAAACTCAAGAAGCTGCAATTAAGGCAGAAAAGAACATTTCGAGTTTGGACAACATTATTTATGAATTAATGTTTGAATGTTTGTATAAATAGTTTATTGATCTTGAAGGCCCTCTGATGCAATGATTGTATGTTTGCACTTTTCTTTTCTTTACTAATAACCAGATTCTTTTAGACAAAATCAGAACCCCACAGCTAATGGAATTTCAGGATTTAATTCTAGTAAGTTGACAGCAAGTGTAAAAGGTGTTTAGAGGTGAAACTCGGAGTAGGGGAAAGAACAAGGTTTTAATTGAATCTTTTCTTTTAGCGCATTTCATGAAAAGGCAAGCACATCAGAACCTCAGAGAATAACCTGACGACTTGATCCATCAAGACAAAGACATACTGGACGCAAGACAAGAAAACTCTGATCGCAGGTAGGCCTTCTAGAAAATCTCTGATATTTCTAAAGAAACCTTAGTGAACTAGGTTTAGGTTAGTTTAAAGCCTTACTTAGGGGACATAGGAGTAAATCTTTATGCTTGTTGTTTCGCAGGTCGACAGCAAGACAACCTCTTCACTATCCAACGTCCAGTACCGGCCCTCCTCCCCAGTTACTAGTTTTATCCTTGTAGTGTAAATGTAATCTGCAAGTTTAGGGTTAGTCATTTGGAAGGTTGGTCCCTTGCGTCTCTGCGAAAATCACCTGCGTCGTCAAAAAGACTTCACCTTACAGAGTCAGGTAAGACACGACGTGGTAACCTTGACACCTATGGGAGGGTCTTGGGAAGAGGGGTGGCTACACACATTTCCTTTGTCCAGTTTCACACCAGACCAGGGGCTGGTAGCCCCGGCAACCGGTTTGAACTGGGCTATGCACAGGGACACCAAATGTGCCTCCTGTGCAGACTTCAAAGCACTCCAGGAGTGCACCTACCCAGCCCTAATCCACTAAGGCCTGTCTGGGAGGTGGCTACACCTCCCTGTGACAGGAAACCTATTGTCCAGGTCTCCCCTGCCGGAGTTTTATCCAGCAGCAGGAGGCCAGACTTGTGTCTGTGGCTGCAGCATCCATTTTGTGATTCCAGGGTTCTTTTAAACTGTTACCAGTCAGACCGTGTATACATGTCTCTCCCTCTAGAAGGGTGGAATTCTACCCCCACCCCCAGAACTGACGGGGTAGGATTCCAAAGTGTTTGGCATATGTTTCCGTGCAGCCATTCCAAAGTTAGCATTTACTGCAAGGTTATAATGCACTTAAGAGTATATGGTCTGGCTGCATCACAGATCAGCCTCAAAGAATAGATTCCGAAAGCTGCAGAGGGTCCTGCTCATGCAGGGGCACCCTCTCACACGAAATCAAGCACCCTTCCTTCAGGATTGATAAGGCCTGCCATAGGGGTAACAGATAGGTTTCTATGTGCAGTGATTTAGGTTAGATATAGGTAACCTATATCTTAGTAAGGGGTGCATGCACCACCTTACCCAGGCTGTAGTAGCAGTCCTGTGGTGTCATTTACGAAGGCTTCCCAGGGGTGGAATAATACATGCTGCAGCTCCTTGTAGGCCTCTGGGGTACCTATGCCATTGGTACCTAAGGTACCATATACTAGGGACTCATAAAGGTACCCCAGTAACCAAGCTGGAGTAAACCTAAAGTACATGGAATCAATTTAGAGAGGAAAGCAGATAGGCTGGTGCCCTGAATAGCATGATCCCAGCCATACTAAGTCAAAAACCATAAACAAAAACAGGAACAAAGGCGGGGGCAACCAAGTAGTCAGATTCCACCTTCCTACAGAATCCTCTTTAAGACCCCAAACAAGATATTGTGTACTATGTGCTAGGCCTAATGTCCAGAATGGCTGAGTACATGGAAAAGGCATCCAAAAATCTTGAGGCCAGTCAGGAGCTTCTGAAGCACTGGTATGACCAAAATGCAGCACTGCTTGAAATTCAACCTGGGCACCAGGTGTGAAATTTGGAGCCAGTGGCACCAAGGGCACTCCAGGACAGATGGAGTGGCCCCTACCCTATCCGAGAAAAGAAGAGTGTGGTCACCTACTTGGTTGATCTAGGCACAAGCAGGACACCGAAAAGGGCTATCCATGTGAACCGCCTTAAGCCATGACAGGGCTGATACCACCATGCTGATGGTGACAGATGAGGATCAGGAGACAGAGAGTGAACCGCTCCCTGACCTCCTCTCATACAGCCCAAAAGATGGGTCAGTGGATGGAGTTGTCTTTTCAGACACCCTCTCTTCCCAACAGTAGACTGATTGCAAGCAAGTCTTGCAGCAGTATACAAAGCTCTTTTCCTTGACCCCTGGTCAGACAAACTGGTGTACCCATGATGTGGACACTGGTGACAGCTCACCTGTCAAAAACAAACTATCAACAGTATGATCAAGTCAGGGAAAGCATCAGAGCTGAAGTTAGCAAGATGCTGGAGTTAGGGATTATTGATCCCTCTGAGAGCCCCTGGGCCAGCCCAGTAGTTCTAGTCCCCAAACCACATTAGACACTCCAAGTCGCCTGTGTTGTCTCCTCTTTTCTTTATTCCGAAGAAAGGAGGAGAACTGCGCTCTTGCATTGATTATAGAGCCCTGAATAATGTGACCGTTAAGAATAGGTATCCACTACCTTTAATTCCCACTCTTTTTGATCAGGTAAAAAAAGGGTCTATTTATACAAAATTGGATTTGCGCGGAGCTTACCATTTGGTTAGAGTCCGAAAAGGTGATGAGTGGAAGACAGCATTCCGCAACAAATTTGGACTTTTTGAATATCAAGTGATGCCTTTCGGACTCTGTAATGCTCCTGCGGCTTTCCAATTTTTTATAAATGAAGTTTTGCATGAGTTCATCGATGTATGCTGTGTTGTATATATTGATGATATCCTGATCTTTTCCAATTCTGAAACTGAACATGTACAGCTGTTGCGTGTTTATCTAGGTTCCTGATCGATACTGTGACCTTATGCCCCTATTCGGCTATAAATCCATTTATAGCCTATATTGGCATAACCGTTCAAGTGCGATATTCAGAAAGTCATCTCTGGCCTCACACGAACAGAGCCACATTCCAGCATAGCTCTCTGCCACTTCCTTTGCAACCAATTAGTGCAATGACAGAGCAGAAGTCACTATCTGATATTCCTAGATTAACACTCCGAGTTCTTCAACAAGATAAAAACTCAGCAAACCTGGAAATCCCCGCTTGCTGTGTTTTGATTAGTAATGGAACTCTAATGAGCAACTGATAGCTATCACTTCCTAGTGACATCTTTAATTGACGTCTTATGTCCAGCAAACTTGCGTCAAACCAGGCACCTGTCAGGTATAAATACTACCAACGTTGCCTTAAGCAATTGCTGTCGTGCACCCTGTTGCTGGTGTCCCATTGCTGCTGCATACAGTACGCTGATGCTGCTGCTGTCCCCTTGGTGGTGAAGCTACTGATACCATTATCGCTGCTAAAGCGCGAACAATGGTGTGGTAAGCTTAGGAGCTGAACAGCCGTCCCTCTGCGAAGAGCCCAGCAGATTCCAAGCTGCCCGCGGACGCTGTCCCCCTCCTCCTCCCGACGCGCTGAAGAAGAGACGCTGCCTTTCTTCTGCAGAGAAATCCAGCTCCAGCGTTTCCGGTCTGCCCTCGCGGGTGACTGGGATATTGAGTGCCCCCTGAAGGAAATACCAGACTTCCATCATTCTATTCAGAGGTATGGTGTTGACTAAACCCTTAGATGAGAATTCTTGAAGCAAACCTTGGCAAAACCAACATAACTTAAAGCTACTTACTTACTCCCCTTCCACGTGTTAGGCTTAGGTCAGGCACACTGGGGTAGGCGTAGTTAGAAGCACCAGTTGAGTATGTTAGCCTAATGTATATATGACTGTATATATGTTTTATTACTTTTAAACCATTGTATGGCTAAGAAACCATATCAATGCTTTTACAGTATTATTTCGCAATTCTTATCTTACTGTACGTACTTTTTATAATAACAAGTCTTGCAATTGTGGCAATACATTTCTCTTGTACGAGAAGAAAGACTGTTCAATAAATGTTAACCCTTTATTGACAAACGCCCGTCTCTCTATTCTCTACATATCGTGAAAGTAAACTGCACTAACCTGACAGAGTGAAATACATGTCTATTGTTTCACACAACCCTAGAGATTGACTCTTGATCTGAGGAGCAAAGTTGTCATGTTGCACGGTTGTTGGAAAGCTGAATCCCTTCTTGTCTGTGCCAGGGAAGCTGATCACTTCCCATGCAGAGAAGAAAGTTTCCAGTGACCTCTGAGCTAGTTGGTAACACACCCAATTAAGTTTAGCATAGTCAGTGGAGGCCTGGAATATCCGCAGTTCCACGTCGATACTACTGTTTATGTTATTCCAATGCGCAGGGCCTAGTGGGAAACTAGGAACTACACTACATGGCGCCCAACGTTTGGTTAGGCGATAAACTAACGCAAGACGTTAGAGTAACTCAGTCGTGCATATTTCACACAGACCCCTTTCTCCCGTAAATACTCCAATAGACGTCTGGAGTGGGTGAAAGGTTAAAATCCGCCCGAACTCAGTAGGAAGAGATTCCTATGTAAAGCTCTGGTTTATTCAACGTTGAAGGATACAGTGTTCCAAAATATTGTGCACCTAATCTTTGTCTCCTTGGAGACCTACTCTGCAAACCTTGCATTTATACAATGGCAGGAGAAAACGTAACCACTGGGGCCGCAGTAGATGCGACTCAGCAAGGTCCCGAATACACAGACCCGGATGCAATTATCATCCCGGTCCACTTAAGAAAATCTATAACGTTAAAATTTATAGAAAACGGACTGACACCACAAGGTGGTACAGTAATTTTCGTGATAGAGGCTCACGAATATCGGCAGGCAGAGGTATTCTATTCATGGATAAACGTTCCAGCGGCAAACGCTACAACAAAAGAGTTTCACTATTACAAAATAGAGGAACCTCCGGAAGAGTACGCTCCTTTCGAGGAGATTGAAATTCCACTTAAATTTCAAGAGCACCTGCTCTGGTTTAATGGCGCCCTAAAACACAATGATCACATTACCAGGCTCGGTCCACTAGGTAGACCAGGAGCCACGTGGCCGGTTCTAGCCAGCTACACACCACATCTGGACATTGTAAAAATGTCTAAAGAAGAGCTGTTAGTACAGCTAAAAACATTAACAAAAATACATAGGCAATTAGTCCAATATGTAATGCGGACTGCAACAGTCCAACCAGCTGTTAATACACCACAGCTGACCCCTCATCAGGGTAACACTAATAAAATCACACCACAGAACATACAGTCATGTCTTGGTAAAACACCCGTAAAACGGGAACAAATTCCTTTCTGGTTAGCACAGAAAATCACTCAAATAGAGGCAGTATTTCCTGATACTACCCCTATAGAGAAACACAGAATCTTGACCATCTGCCTTCCTATCGGAATCGCACCACACGTGGAGGACTGCGACACTTGGGGTACAGTCTTTGCTTCCATTTACACAAAAACACACGGTGTTCCGTCTATGGCGGTAATACCAGAAGTGCTATTACAGATTCAAAATGAATACGGTCCAGAGCCCGCTTTAACTCTAGGTATGAAATTACTGAAAGACTTCAAGCAGGTCTCGGCTATATTATTAGCCAACATAAAAGGAGAAGCAGCATCTGTGGCGATCCGCCAGAAGTTGAAGGAAACAGATATAAAAGATCAGCCATTTGAGCTTGCAAAAATCATAGAAAAATGCTATGAAGAATTAGGTAGAGACAGCTTGGGTGGGAAACCGGTAAAGCCCCAACTGCTCGAAAATCCTGAAAAATTATTTATTAAAAATAATTCAAACACTCCTAAAAAGAGCTGGGGTGGAAATAAACAATCCACTCCCAAGGAAAAAGTTTTCCAGTCCAGAGGAAGGTCTCCTCGACGGAGGGAAAGAACTCCGACTCGAGAACACCAGTCTCCCCAGAGGGAGCCCTCTGAGAAAAGATATAACCTTAGAAATAGGGATAATCTGAAAAAGCCTGATAGATATCAAAGTATTGATACACGTCCCTCTCGATCTTTTCCACAGAATTCGGAAAGAAGAGGACGGTCAGACCCAGGAGAGCACACCAAGTCCAAAGACAAGGAACCTGCTCAGAGTAAAAAATCTCAATTTCCTAAAAAGAAGGTAGCCAGTATTAGAGTAATCAACCATGCCGAGAATACTGAGGACACAGTTGAAAAACAGGGAGTGGGCATTGACAATGTTGGACAGTGCAGCAGAAATCAGTATAGCGCGCAAGATCTTGATGAGTCATCTGGAGACAGTGGACACAAATGAATTCATTCAGGTTGAAACTGCCGACACCAGACTTAGCGAGCCCCATAAAATATAGGAAATTACATTGCGTATAGAGGGTGATAAGACTAGAAAAATAAGAGGTCTATTTTGGGATAAGCTCTCAAAAGGCTATGATATTCTGTTAGCTGAAAAAGATTGGCCCCCAGAGTTTGTCAGGGACTGCCCTCGTGGCGAAGAAGTGATTATGCCTGCCTTCTCGAATCACATTCCGATTCACAAAAAATATACATATGCAAGGAAATGGGCAGTAGCCCAGGCACCTGCATTGTATAAAAATCATGTTGGATGGGATGAGGACTCTCCTCCTCACAAAATCCAGTTAAAAAGTGAACCAACTGCCCAACGGCAGTATCCCATTAAGCAAGAAGCTAAAAAACAAGTCAGGGAGATCTTAGGTCAACTTGAATACCAGGGGGTGAATGAAACATGCACCTCTCAAATGAACAATCCTTTGTTTCCTGTCTCCAAGCCAGACAATTCATATCGTCTAGTTTTGGACTACAGACATCTTAATACATGTTGCAAAACTTTTGCAGTACAAAACTCGCATAGTGCGGCCCTAATGAATAACATAGTTAGGAAAAAATATAAAACGACATTAGACATATCTAATGGTTTCTTTTGTCAAAACATTGCACCGGAAAGCAGATATTTGACCGCTTTCTCTGCATTTGCGTCGCAGAAAAAATTCTGTCGACTCCCACAGGGGTTCAAGAACAGCCCAGGACTATTCTCAGCTAGGGTAACAGAGTTACTACAAATCTATGATGATGAGGCATTATCTTACGTAGATGATATCTATCTCACAGACGACGACTTGGATACTCACTTGAAAAGAGTGAACACCATTATACTTGGGTTCGCAGCAGAGGGTTACAAATTCAACTTTAAAAAGTCCCGAATTGCCCATCTGACAGTACTATTTTTAGGGTACGAGTTATCAAGTGAAGGGAAAAGCCTAGCAGACAACTTCTTAGAGAAGTGCGCTGTACTCCAAGCTCCAAAAACGCTGAAGAATTTACAATCAATACTAGGTTTTCTGAATTTCGGAAGAACTTACATTCTAAATTACGCAGAGAGGGTTAAACCTCTCTACGAACTAATTAAACCTGATTTTAAACAAATCAATTGGACTCAAAAACACACAGAAATTTTGAGATCACTGCAAACAGACATGTTAGCTAAAACAAAATTAGATACACGTGACAATACACGCGATCTTGTAATCCGAGTCATCCCAGGAAGATGCGGATTCACGTACCTGACCTCTAATGAGGGAGAAAAGGTACCAATAGCATACAAATCACATTTGTACACAAAGGCTGAAATAAAATTCAGTTCAACGGAGAAAATTCTAACTGCGGTTCAGACTGCTGTAGCAAAAGAAAGGCCCCTAGCACAAGGTAAACGAATAATAATCGTAACACCTATACCGGCTTTAGAAGCGGTAACTAAAGCAAGCATTCCCAATGCTAAGGCTTTGCATCCGAGATGGATTCAGTGGGTTAATTCTCTTGCTACAACAGACGTAGTTTACGAATTTGATCCTAACTTAAAAACACAGGAATTTTTACAATATGAATATGAATGTCCTCTGCCAGTTGAAATCCTGCCTCTCGAAAAATACGGAAGTATTATATATACTGACGGATCAGCACAACCTGCAGTTGGGGGTAAGCAAGCTTACAGTGCTGCGTGCGCAATTGTAAAAGGTCGCTGGCACAAAGGAAAATTTAGACCAATGGTCACTAAAACACAATCTCTAGGAGATTGCTCGGCTCAACGAGCTGAATTAGTAGCATTTAAGATGGCGCTAGAAAATACCAATCGCGAATTCCCCACACTAATAGTGTGCGATTCTTTTTATTGCGTACAATCTTATAATGAATACTTGCAGAATTGGGTGGAAAATGGTTTCAAAGATGCAAAAGGTGGCACAATGAAGCATAAAATGCTTTGGGAACAGGTAGTTCTTTTACAGAAAGAACTACAAAAGACTCACGTGATACATACACTGAGTCATCAACGTGATGGCGTTCACGTTGCAGGGAATTCATTGGCTGATGAAGCCGCGAAGGCAGCTGTGCAAACGGCTTCCGTAGCTGCGATAACTCGGTCACAAACAAAAATAGACAGCGATATTCTACAAGCTGTCAGTGCGTCAGTAAAAAATGATAAGAAAACACTCCCAAAAGGCTTTCCAGAAAAGTACTTATATTCAACAGATACGAATAATGTTCCTTTTGCTCGAATCCCTGGAGTGGGGGATAGGGTAATTCCAAACAGGGAACACAGGTTAGGACTAATCAAAGCGGCACACGAAGGGCTTGCTTCTGCACACGCTGGCGTTTCCGCAACAATATCACTCTTAAAACAGAGATATTGGTGGCCTCGCTTGGGAATACAAACTAAAAAGTATGTATTAGAATGCGATATATGCCAAAGGATAAAAGTATCAACAGTAAAACGACCAGCGCAGACACCCCTTCTTATCTCGGATAAACCATTTGCATGTGTTTACCTGGACCACTGTGGTCCCCTACAAAGGGACAGTAACTATAGATATATCATGGTAGCAGTGGATTCCTGTACGAGGTTCATATGGATGTGGCCCCAGCGCTCGGCTGATGCTAGAACGGTTATAAGAGATTTGCGAGTCTTTATCGGCACATACGCAATTACCACGTTCCATTCTGACCAGGGTCCTGCTTCCAGCTCTCGAGCCTATAAGGAGGCCATGGCCAGCATGGGAATTGGGTTGCGGTATTCCTGTCTGTCGCACCCCGAAGGGAATAGTGTGGTAGAAAGAAAAAACCGTGACATAAAGCAATCTATAACAGCGAAGGTATTAGGTTCCGGCGCTGGGTGGGTCAAACATTTAATAAGTGTCCAGACTAGTCTTAATAACTTGCCAAGAAATTCTCTAAAAGGTTTCAGCCCATACGAACTATTGTTTGGAATTTGAATGAACATTCAGGACCTCGATAGTCAAATGTCAGTGGTACAAGAAAAAACAACAAACTTTGACATCAAAGATCGTTTGGCTGTTTTACAGGAACTGAATGAAACAAGAAAATCCTTAAGCAACATAAAGTTAAAGCAACAGCCAGATACCACTGACGAGGCACCACCAGCAACAGCCCCAGCAAGGCCTGTCTGGATTCCAAAGATTGGGGATCTAGTCAGAGAAAAGATCGCGGTTAAGAAGGAATTTGGGCCTTCTTACAGAAAAGCAGTACCTGTCTTGGCAGTCACCGGAACAAGATCAGTTGTGCTACCGCCCCTTGCTAGTAAAAAGGAGAACAGAGTCGTGTCCATCGACCTGGTAAAACCACAAGCATGTGGCCTATAATCAAAAGTAGGCCCAGTTGACTCCCAAGAAACAACAGAATACCCAAACTTGCAACAATCCAAGAGGTTCAAACTGAAAGACTAATCACATTCGATCAGCCTGCAGTGCACAATGAAGGACTATGCAATAATGCCATGGAACTCGTGCCTCTTGAGACACAGATTGAAACAGTTCATCAAGAAACAACACCAGTCTACACTAATGTGGCATCAGAATCTGCTACCGAGAGACAGATTGAAAGAACAATCCCATCAATTGACAGAACTGCCTCTGGTTATTTCATCAACTTCGACAACTTCTCTGATGATCAAAATGACCCCGAAGTGATGCCAGAATCAAAAAAGACTTTTAAAGAAAAAGCAACGGAACTCTTCTCATCAGCTGAAGGAAATCTACCTTATTTCCCCTTGGCTAGAGTTCTGGTTCGGTCTAGGTGTATTTTTCCTCCTGCTTTGGCTAATCATGGTACTGTGTTTGGGAAAATTCATTGAGGGAAAATATATTACAATGGACACAGCAAGTCAGAACATCAACCTAGTCCTGAAAACACACAGATCATCCCACGTGAAGAAAAGAGAACTGTCAACAGTAAATGTCACAGCAATTCCAATACCTGGTGGGGTAGTATGGGAGAAAACAGACTATGAGATATATGGTCCGGTCGAAATCCTGAAGTATCCTCATCAACTGAAGGTTTCCTTAAGTGACTTTGTAAAACCTATTACATTCTCTGATGATTGGGACTTTAACAGTATTAATGACATGATGTCTGATTTAGTAATGTCAGCTAGATTCACAGATCATGATTATTTACAAGGTTCATCTAGTTATGAGCAGTTATTCTGTTACACACACTATGGTGATCATTTTTTGCATAAATCTGCACAGCCTAGAAATGTTTTTATGTATAATCAATGGGAACATTGTGCTACACCACCTAAAAGCAGTTCTAAAGCATTTTTTGAGAAATTCAAATACTTCTCAGGGTTTAACACCAGTAATGCAGATACGTTTTATTACAAACTGTTAGATAGAACAGGAATGAAAACAATGCTGACAAATTCTAAATTGATATATTCAGAAGCATTTTATGACAAAATTATGACATTTGGTTTTGATTATTGGAAAAATAATATTGAAACGAAAACAATTTGGGGTACAAAAGATTGGCAGGTACAAGGCCTTGAAGCACTATTTAGAACCTGCATGATACCAGAACAAATGTTGTTTTTAAATGACACAATACACCAAACATCTTGTCTTGGCCTAGCTAAGATCAAAGACCTTAAAACTCCGTCTATTCCAAAGCCAATACCTGAAAATATAACTGCAGATATTGAGTTAGACGTGTCACAAATTTTACATTTTAACAGAACACATCCTGATTGGAAAAAGTGCTTAATCTGGCCTACTGACACAAACAGCTGTCAAGATAGATTCCTGAACAAAACACAGGGTTAAAAATGACCAGACAAGACCCGAGATACCCCCAGAGACAACATCCAGGGATAATAACAACATACAGTGTAGGGAAACTCTGCCTTGAATGGCTAACAACATCCACACTGGCTGAAATTAAGCAACACTTGTCTTTACTAAAAGATGGTGCTGATTTGCGCGATTTCATTCTTGGACCACGCAAACGGCGTCAAAAGCGTTTCATAGCGACCAGTATCTATGCTGCGTACAACGAGGCTTGGAAAGTCAAACAAATTGAAACAGCTGAAAAAATACGAGAAATTGATCGTATTAATTTGGAGAAATCACTTTCTGTAGTAGACAATGGGTTAATGACTCTGTCTTCCAGAATATATTCGTTGGACAATATTGTATCCTCTGCCTTTGATGTGATAGACAGAGACTTGCTAATGTTACAACATGGCCAATCTCAATTACGTTCTATTATAGAATTAGGCTGGACGCTGCAAAATCTTCGTTCAGGCTATGTGCCTTGGCGTTTATTCAACACAATGTCATTATTTTCCATTTTTAACCTTACTGATAAACAGATCAGTTTGGCACAGAAAGGAGCAGACTATACAATCCTGAGCATCGAAAAATTTGAGAGATTACCATTGACAATGTCAGAGAGTCCTGTCATTGAATGGATAATACACGGAATTATCACCATTCCGATAACAACTTTCCGATTTAAAAAGTGCCTTGAGTACATACCTGCTGGCCAGTATGAACAATTGGGTAAAGGATATGTAAAATCTGAATGGAAATTACCATACACACATTCTTGCTATAGTGACAGCGACAAAAATGTATTTCTTAGTAGTGACAACTGTAAACATTCACTAAGCGGTATACTTTTGTGTCAGGGTATTAATTTACACGGAGCATGTGATGGAAATTCTAACAACCTTTCATGCCACCAGCTAGTCACACCTGCAACTCAGATAGAGCCCTTCTTTATGCAACTTGCAAACGGGAGTTACATTCTTAGAACGGATCACAGATGTTGTGGCCTTGTGCCAGGGAAAAGTTATCTAGTAAGCGTAACATCCATGGTCAAATGCTGTATGCAAGCATTGTTCCCGAGTGGGCCTGCAGACACAGTGACTCCCATCTGGCCTCGTCTGAATCTCTATTCTATACGAATTGATACTTTAAGAAAAATGAAGTCTGTGCTTTTGCAGACAACAGTGCCTATAACGTCATCAAAAGAGACGTATGATCTTCTAGTTGCAAGGACAGCTACTGAAGTTCATGAACTTTTATCAACAAATTGCCCCGTGCATTTCGTAGAAATGCTTAGCCAACTCCTTAACATGTCTAGTGCCACAAGCATCCCAGGCATATTTAAGACAGTCTTTACGGGACTGCTAACACCTTTTCAGGCAATTTTGGGAATCGTTCCTAATTTTGTACACTCTGTTTTTGGCGGCATACCATTATTTTTGGGACTTGTAGCAGGGATTTTATTTTTGACCCTCCTGCTTCGTTATGGCAAGCCGAAACTCAGACATAGCTCCCATGGGAATGGAAGAGACAATCCTAGCAATGCGCTACCGGGACAGGATACCTAACGTCCTCGGATTGGCCAGGCTGGAGATCTAAACATGACCTGGTTCCTTTCATTCAGACCTATATGGCAGAACTGTATCTTACCGGTACTTCGATGTATGCTATGCGGAGATGAGTGCGTGTTGGACATCTGTCTTTCACTTCCATCAGCAGTACCAATGGACGTCGATACTTTGCTCAGTCCGATAACGGCTCACGCATTGTGTTGTCCCCAGCGGCTACCAATCCTGATGACGGCATTCGTTGAGACTCCTGTACTACGACTAGGTGGTAACAGTGGAGCGAGTGACAAAAGCAGCATCACCCAGGTACGACCTTCTGTGAGCATTGCTGATCCTGCCTATGATGACAGCAATCATTCTCACACCTGCCAAGTTACAGCACTATCGAATTTGGTTGAACTGTCACCTGATTTTGTAGACCAATTCTTTGCGAGCCTGTCTGATACGATGTTCTCACCCGTACAGAAACAATAACTTTGGAGAAGCTTTCCGACACACAGCGTTCCCATGAACTCTGAATTCGGCCTTCAGTTTTGATCAACAAAAACTGCAAAAAGCTTTGGAACTCTATTTCCCCGTTCAAGCAATAATTCTTTTGAATTGGACAATTTTTTAATTTTTTAATATTGACCTTTTTTTTTGGCACAAACAATTCTTTGCTTAACGTAAAAACTATTCTTAGAGAACAGAAGCTTCAAACTTCTATTTCTACACACATCTAGAGACATAACAAACTTACATCAGCCTCTAGCACATTTATTGCAATGCATTTATGTGTGATGATTTATCTCGCCCTTCTTCTGTCAGAGATACTTCATGTGTAATTCTTTTTGCATAATCGTTCATTGATTTCATATGCAAAAATTTTTGAATGATTTCTATGCTTCAAAAAACGTACAGTACCTAAATTTCACGTATTACAATATACGCCTATTTCGAATGCATTTCTGTATTTTGGGGTGGGCAATGTTACACATGCATCTAATTGCTCTAGTTTTAGTAATTTGATGGACATGAAAACATGGAGCGGGTGTTGCGTGTTTATCTAGGTTCCTGATCGATACTGTGACCTTATGCCCCTATTCGGCTATAAATCCATTTATTCCCTATATTGGCATAACCGTTCAAGTGCGATATTCAGAAAGTCATCTCTGGCCTCACACGAACAGAGCCACATTCCAGAATAGTTCTCTGCCACTTCCTTTGCAACCAATTAGTGCAATGACAGAGCAGAAGTCACTATCTGATATTCCTAGATTAACACTCCGAGTTCTTCAACAAGATAAAAACTCAGCAATCCTGGAAATCCCAGCTTGCTGTGTTTTGATTAGTAATGGAACTCTAATGAGCAACTGATAGCTATCACTTCCTAGTGACATCTTTAATTGACGTCTTATGTCCAGCAAACTTGCGTCAAACCAGGCACCTGTCAGGTATAAATACTACCAACGTTGCCTTAAGCAATTGCTGTCGTGCACCCTGTTGCTGGTGTCCCATTGCTGCTGCATACAGTACGCTGATGCTGCTGCTGTCCCCTTGGTGGTGTAGCTACTGATACCATTATCGCTGCTAAAGCGCGAACGATGGTGTGGTAAGCTTAGGAGCTGAACAGCCGTCCCTCTGCGAAGAGCCCAGCAGATTCCAAGCTGCCCGCGGACGCTGTCCCCCTCCTCCTCCCGACGCGCTGAAGAAGAGACGCTGCCTTTCTTCTGCTGAGAAATCCAGCTCCAGCGTTTCCGGTCTGCCCTCGCCGGTGACTGGGATATTGAGTGCCCCCTGAAGGAAATACCAGACTTCCATCATTCTATTCAGAGGTATGGTGTTGACTAAACCCTTAGATGAGAATTCTTGAAGCAAATCTTGGCAAAACCAACTTAACTTAAAGCTACTTACTTACTCCCCTTCCACGTGTTAGGCTTAGGTCAGGCACACTGGGGTAGGCGTAGTTAGAAGCACCAGTTGAGTATGTTAGCCTAATGTATATATGACTGTATATATGTTTTATTACTTTTAAACCATTGTATGGCTAAGAAACCATATCAATGCTTTTACAGTATTATTTCGCAATTCTTATCTTACTGTACGTACTTTTTATAATAACAAGTCTTGCAATTGTGGCAATACATTTCTCTTGTACGAGAAGAAAGACTGTTCAATAAATGTTAACCCTTTATTGACAAACGCCCGTCTCTCTATTCTCTACATATCGTGAAAGTAAACTGCACTAACCTGACTGAGTGAAATACATGTCTATTGTTTCACACGACCCTAGAGATTGACTCTTGATCTGAGGAGCAAAGTTGTCATGTTGCACGGTTGTTGGAAAGCTGAATCCCTTCTTGTCTGTGCCAGGGAAGCTGATCACTTCCCATGCAGAGAAGAAAGTTTCCAGTGACCTCTGAGCTAGTTGGTAACACACCCAATTAAGTTTAGCATAGTCAGTGGAGGCCTGGAATATCCGCAGTTCCACGTCGATACTACTGTTTATGTTACTCCAATGCGCAGGGCCTAGTGGGAAACTAGGAACTACACTACACAGCAAGTCTGTGCCATTCTTCAGAAATTGCTTGTCAACTCTCTTTATGTAAAATTAGAAAAGAGTCTATTTCATGTATCTAGAGTTGATTTTCTTGGATACATTATTAGCCCCAATGGAATAGAAATGGACCCTAAAAAGGTGGATGCAGTCAGTTCTTGGACAAGTCCTACATCTGTAAAGCAAGTGCAAAGTTTTTTAGGCTTTGTAAATTTCTACCGCCGATTTATCCAGAACTTCTCCCAGACTATAACTCCCATCACTAAATTACTAAGAAAAGGAGCTAAGTTCATTTGGTCGGATTCCGCTGAAAAAGCCTTTCAAGATTTAAAAAGAAAGTTCACTACAGCACCAATTTTGAGTCATCCAGATCCTAGTCAACCTTTTATTGTTGAAGCTGATGCATCACAATTTGCTTTAGGAGGCGTTTTATCGCAACGAAACACAAAAACAGGCCAAATGCATTCAATTGCTTATTATTCCAGGAAATTATCTGCAGCAGAATTGAACTATGCAATTGCAGATAAAGAGCTTTTGGCGATAAAAGCAGTTTTTGAAGAATGGCGCCACTATTTGCTTGGGGCTCGTCATCCTGTAACTATTTATACTGACCATCAAAACTTACAAGTTCTGAGATCTGTAAAAGCTTTATCAGCAAGACAATTACGTTGGTCCATGTTCTTTAATGATTATAATTTTGTGATTACTTATTGACCTGGAAAAGAAAACTTAAAGGCAGATGCTTTATCCAGGATTGGGGAAAAAATTCTTGATCAACCTGAAACAACTCATCCTGTAATCCCAACATATTGTTTTCAGGCAAGATTATAGATTTGTGACATTATTGATGATATAAAGAAAGAATTGAAGAAAAAAAGTTCAGATCAATGGAAAAAAGATTATCCTTTTCTACAGGAAAGAGATAATCTGATGTTAGTTCATGATCTCATCATGGTACCTACAGATTCTATTCAAAAGTCTATAATTCGGGGGCGTGGCTAGCAGCCGATCATGGTGGCAGCATAGCGTGAGAGCTCCTGAGGGCACTGTGGCCTTATCTTAAATCCGGCACATAAATACGCTAACTTGCACACCTGAAGCGGCGGCGATCGGGTACGGGCACGAATCGGTGTCACCGGTCCGATTTTCGACCGAATCCGAAGATCGGAGCCCGACTGCATCCAAACGACCATATCTGGGCCTACCAGCGGTGTGAAAGCCCCGACCTCGCGTGAAGCACAGATCACGGCGGAAGTGAGGCCGACCCGGCCTGATCGAGCAGTCACACCCGGGCATCCGCCCGATTGAGCTCCTTCGCCGCCTGAGACTCCATAGAGGGGAACCGCCCTACGTGACCACATACAGGTATATGCACATTGCCTGCACGGGAGGGGAACGGAAAGCGGGCACGGATCCGGACTGCAACGGCCGGAGGCGCGCAACGCAGCGGCAGTACCCCGCCCCCACCCCCCGAAGGCGCAGCGCACTGGCCGGGACAGCTGCGGCAATCACCGCGCCCCTGCATGCCCGGAGGACGGAGCGGGCGCAAATAGAAGCCCTGGTCTGCGGCTGACAAAAATTTAAAAATACGCACCCCCGGGGAACAGTGGCGCACGGAGGACCCACGCTGGGACCTACCGGAAGTGTCCCAGGTGGAGGTGGTCACGAAATCTCTTGTGGAGGACACGTCGGACCTGCAAGTGGCCATGGAACGCATGCAAAAAGTCACCAAGCTCGTGCACGATAAGCTGGACGACCAGGAAGGGCGTTCACGAAGAAACAACGTGCGCATCCTTGGTCTTCCAGAGACGGAGGGGAAGGGGGCCATGGACCTCTACGTGGAGGACCTCATAAAGAACAAACTGCAACCTAAGGGCCTGTCCCACTTCTTTTCGGTGGAAAGGGCGCACAGAGTTCCAGGAGGTCCGCCCAAGACAGGAGCAGCGCCGAGACCTGTGCTAGCCAGGCTCTTCAATTTTAGGGACAGGGATGCGATCCTGCAAGCGGCTAGAACCTCACCACCTGTTAGGATCCAAAATGCAACCTTGGCTTTCTTCCCAGACTACACGGCAGAGGTGGCCAGACGTCGCAAATCGTTCACGGACGTGAAAAAGGCATTGCGGGACAGAGAATTGCCATACTCCATGTTGTTTCCTGCTAAGTTGCGTATTGTGGCCGAAGGGAAGACGTGGTTTTTCGATACACTGGAGGTGGCACAAGAATGGATAGAGGGCTGGAGACCGGCGGGACAGCAACATCGCCCACATCGGGACCGCCCGACACATCGCAAAGAGAAGACAATGAACAGTCAGGACTCCCACTCGCCCCGTCAAGAGGGCACTGAGGAAACAGAATCAGATCTTGAAAGGGACCCGCTTGACTCTGGACAGAGTATGGCACGGCGGGCCCTGGACCTGGTGTGGCTGAGTAAGGTGGGCACAGACAGTTCCTGTAAGGGACTCACCAACCCCACGAGCAAGTAAGATGGCGGGGGAAGGACTGAAGCACTCTGCAAAGTTGGGGAATCGGGCGGGGGTTGGTCCGAGGAGCAGGGTAGCAGGGAGGGGGGACGGGAATGAAGTTTTCTTGTTAGAGTTCATGTTTTTGTTCACAGTCATCACACAACACTCACACTACACCATCACCTCGAATGTCGCCATTCTCCTCCACTGTATGGTACGCAGCACTACATGTGTTTATCCTAGAGACACGCTTAATGCAAAGCGCTTACACCGACTCAATGGCCAGGCCACTTCACAACACACCCGCTGAGGGCTCCCCTGTAGCTATGGGGGTGCCCCCATTGCGCATGCTCACATGGAATGTCAGGGGCCTAGGGGACAAAATAAAAAGAGGATTGGTACTGCAGGCCATAAAGAGGCAAAGCCCGGACTTGGTCCTTCTACAAGAAACCCACCTTGCGGGATCCACTTGCAAAGCACTTGATAGGCGCGGCTACTCAATGGCGATACATGCTGAATTCACCACCGGCTCCAGGGGGACGGGAATACTGGTAAAGAAATCATCACCCTTTATCATAACACATCGAGTGGCGGATGATCAGGGTCGCTTTGCTGCACTACATGGCCAGTGGGAAGGCAGACCTCTTAATATAGTATCGGTGTATATTCCCCCGGCACTGCACTCCGTGGCCCTGCCTGCACTGGGCAACTTCCTCCTGAACCTTCCTGAAGGGGACACGATTATTGGGGGGGACTTCAATGCCATTATAGACCCACTAAAGGACACCCTATCTACTAGGGCCCGCTCACGAGGAACGGCTTCACTTTCAGATGGTTTTGTAGAGGCCCTGGGCATCATAGACATTTGGCGTCATAAACATACCGAAGACACCCAGTACACCTATTACTCAGCCGTACATAATAGCCTATCCCGTATAGACTACTTTCTAGCCCTGGGGTTGGGACTGGGAATGGTGGACAAAGTAGACCCAGGGGCATCTCTGACCACTCCCCGATTGCGCTTTCGCTTACCACCAGGGAAAGGAAAAGTGCTAGGCTCTACCCAATTTACCCAAATTTCTAAAAGTCCCGAAAATTCGAAATAAACTTAAACTGGCGACAACGCAATATTTTGTTGAAAATACGGGGACGGTGACATCACCATCAATCCTATGGGAGGCATACAAAACAGTCCTCCGGGGGGCGGCAATAGCCACCATAACGGGACACAAACGAGACTCACGGAAGGAGCTCGCAGAACTGGAACTAGCACTCAATACAGCCAACACTGCACACATGGAAGACCCCTCCCCGGCCACGACACACGCGCTCCAGCTTCGGCAACAGCAGTACCAGGCACATCTTAAGACAACAGAGAAGGGCTACATCGCAACCACTAAAAATAGAATATATGACGTGGGTGACAAAGCGGGTAAAATGCTGGCATGGTTGGATAAGAGGGAGAATGGTGCGAAAGGCATTCAAAGACTACACACGGAGGGAGGACAGACACTGACTCACCCAGAGGAAATAGTTTGTGCCTTGGCTCAGCATTTTCGAGAAATATATACCCCAGACCGCATAGTCACAAAACAAACGGCGGCAGCAACACTGGCGGACATTGCTATCCCCAGCATTACGCAGGAAGATAGGCTAGCCCTGGAAGCAGACCCAACGGAAGAAGAAATTCAACTGGCAATTCAAACATTACAGTCTGGTAAGGCACTGGGCCCGAATGGGATACCCGTGGAATGGTACAAGTCCATGGCTCCGGAGCTCAGTACCCCGCTACTGGCCATGTACCTAGAAAGCAGGGACAAGGCAGAACTGCCGCTAGACCAACGCACGGCCACGATTGTGGCAATACCTAAGCCCGGGAAACCCCCGACTGAATGTGCCTCATATCGACCGATATCATTACTTAATATTGAGGCCAAGATACTGGCTAAGCTTCTGGCCACCCGTTTGCAGCCGCACCTCGGTACCCTGATCCACCCTGACCAGTCAGGCTTTATGCCACACAGAAGCACGGCGCTGAATCTCCGGAGAGTTCATGGAGTGATTGCCCGTGCACACCTCCTCTCGGAGAGGGCTTTGATTCTCTCCCTCGATGCTAAAATGGCGTTTGACCTCGTCGAATGGGAATATCTCTTCGTGGTCCTTGAGCGTATGGGTTTTGGACCTAAATACATAGCATGGATACGACTGCTCTACACGAAGCCGGTCGCGCAAGTGGTAGCTAATGGCCACATATCGCCGAGGTTCCAGTTAGGCAGGGGAACTAGACAGGGTTGCCCCCTGTCGCCCTTGCTCTTTGCGCTGGTGCTAGAGCCCCTGGCAGTTCAAATCAGGGCTACACCCTTATTTGCGGGCATTAAATGGGAAGAGGGGTGGGAGGACAAAATCTCACTATACGCCGACGACATGCTCATCTACATGACGGCACCTGACGCCGGCATCCCACCCCTGCTAGAACTCTGTAACACGCACGGGCTCTCGTCGGGCTACATCCTGAATTGGTCGAAATCTGTCGTATACGCGCTGAGGGGCCCAGCGCCGAGGCTGCGGGACGACTGTCCCCTGACTACGTCAACGACCTCCTTCAAATACCTTGGAATTGTCATCACGAGCGGGGAAACTGACTTCTTTGCCAATAACTTAAAGCCACCTATAGATCGCCTACGGGCGGACGTTAAACACTGGGCGACCCTGCCCCTGACTCTACTGGGAAGGGCGGCATTATACAAAATGATGACACTCCTGAGGCTCCTTTATGTCCTTGAAAATACCCCACATCTGGTACCGCCGCGATACTTCAAGCAGATTGCGGCGCTGGTCTCTACCCTGCTCTGGAATACTGGCCCGACGCGCATAGCGTACGACAAACTGGTTAAAAGCTGGTATGAGGGGGGAATAGCACTCCCTAACATTCAGCTGTATTACTGGGCGGCCCAGCTTAAAGTAATAAATTATTGGATACACACCCCGAGAGAAGACCCGGCCTATCGGGCGGACTGGTCGCAGCTTGGAACGGACTGCATGCTGTCAGTGCTATACAATAAACCGAAACTTAAAACTCTAATTGGCCCGACCAGACACACGGCGACCCTATGGCACATGGCGCAGGCTCGCCTGGGGTGGGCAGGAAAAATCACCAACATGACACCATTATGGGACACGAAATCATTAGGAAATCTCAGAAGCTGTAAAGGTTTTGAACGATGGGACTCCATAGGCATTTCTACAGTAGGAGACCTCTGGGACAATGGCACAGTAATACCATTCCCACGCCTACAGCAGCAATATAACCTCGGCCCCACAGAAACATTCCGCTATGTACAAATTAGACACGCACTACTCCGAGCGATTCCTGCGGATACTACTCTGCCGGACTCCTCTCCGTTAGAAGATAGGCTACTAACAGAATTCATGATCCAGAGCGCGACCTCACTCACATATAAGAAACTTATCAATAATTTGAAAGACCCCACACTGAAACTTAAAGAGAGGTGGGAGAGGGAAATAGGCGAGGCGGATGAATCTGAGTGGAATGAGGCGCTAGCCTCCCCAAGAGAGGTTGGAATCTCGAGTAAATTCAGACTGGTACAACTTAAAATTTTACACCGCATCTACTACACCAGAACGCTACTTCATAGAATACAGAGAGCATCACATCCCTTTTGCTTGAGAGGCTGCGGGGAGGAGGGGACATTATTTCATACACTATGGGAATGTCCACAAATACAAGAATTCTGGAGGCAGGTCATGCGCACGATCTCCCAAGCACTTAAAATTTCCGTGCTACCTGAACCGCGCAAGTGCCTCTTAAACATCTGGGACCCCAATGACCTGGGTAGATATGAACTGATTTGGGCAACACTGGCTATGACAGTAGCCAAGCGGGATATAGCGCAGAAATGGGGCGCACCAGAACTACCCACCGCGAGTAGATGGGCAAGGAACATGGACATCCTGATGGTCACCGAAAGGGCAGTATACACACTACGTGCGGCGCCTCGAAAGTGGAACAAGGTGTGGGTAGTATGGAATGTCTATAGGGGTGAGATCTGTGACCCGTTGCCAGAAGGGGACGACCTAGACTCGGATGGGGAAGAGGAATGAAAGAGTGGAAGGGGGGTATTAACCCTGACGAAACGAACACACAATGGCTTTTGCGCTGCCTTGGCTATGTAGCGGTGAGAACACTATGGAAATGGCTGATTGAAGAGGTGGGTGGGAACACATTGGCAAATATGACACCGGTTTGAGGGGGGGGGGCCTGTTTGTTTAATGTATGTTATAAAAGCAATATCGCTGTTGACTAAAGCATAAAGGGGGGAACAATACTACAACATAGTACATAAGATCAGACCGTACGAAACTGTATCTAAAAGTCTTCAAAATCTAAGACATCACAATCTGTGCTCCTAACATGACTACTATCACCTATGAAGAGATACCTGTACAAACTGTAACCAGGACCAATTGAATGTATGTTACTATGTGAACAGTATTCCTTCCTGTCAATAAAGTTTTTTTTAAAAAAAAGTCTATAATTCACCTTCACCACGATACACCTTTAACTGCTCATCCTAGTGTTATGAAAACTTATGAGCTCATCAAGAGAAGTTTTTGGTGGCCCTCTTTGTATATAGATGTACAACATTATGTGGAAACTTGAAGTATTTGTATTCAGAATAAGTCATCCCACCAACCCCCAAGTGGTTTGTTAATGCCTCTTCCAATTCCTCCTCAACCATGGCATACTATATCTTTAGATTTTATAGTCGAATTACCTGAAACCAAAAACGGTTATAATACAATTTTGACTGTAGTAGACCAATTCACACGCATGGCACATTTTATTCCTTTAAAGAAACTTCCAACAGCCATGGAACTTGCACAACTAATTATGATTCATATAATTCGATTACATGGCATACCCTCAGTGGTTATTTCGGACAGGGGTTCTCAGTTTATCTCTCGTGTGTGGCAAAATCTAAGTTCTATGTTAAACATGGAGATTCGATTATCATCTAGTTACCACCCACAGACCGATGGTTTAACAGAACGAACCAACCAGACTATAGAAGAGTTTCTTTGTTGTATGCTAACAAATGCAAATGAAGAATGGCCAGATCTTCTAAGCCCGTTAGAATTCGCTTATAATAACTCTGAACATTCATCTTTAAACATGTCCCCATTCTTCTGTAACTATGGTTCTCATCCCAAGAATATCCCAAAGGATTTAAGCAATACTAATCCCGTTCCTGCCCTTTCTGATTATGTTTCCAAATTATCAACCATTCAAGAAGAAGCAGCTTTCAATTTAGCTAGAACCAAAGAGAACCAGAAAAAGGCAGCGGATACACACAGAACAGCACAACCAGAATATAAACCTGGAGACAAGGTTTGGTTAAGTACTAAGAACCTAAAGATTAAAGGGAATAAAAAGTTCAATCCTAAGTTTCTAGGCCCCTATGTTATTGAGAAAATCATCAATCCTGTTTGTGTAAAATTAGTTCTTCCCAGAAAATTTCAGTTTCATCCAGTTTTTCATGCATCTCTGATTAAGCCATTCCATCCTCAGACCCGCTTACTCCAATCTCCTCCATCTATCGAAATCGAGGGACACCCCGAGTTTGAAGTCAAGACGATCCTGGATTCCAAGAGGGTCAGGGGAAGACTGTCTTATTTAGTAGATTGGAAGGGATATGGTCCAGAGGAAAGGTCATGGGAGCCTTTGGAACATCTAAAAAATGCTCCTAGAAAAGTTAGAGCCTTTCACTTGCGACAGCCAGATAAACCAAAACCCATTTCTTCAGTCCTAGGGGGGATTTTGAGGAGGGAGTACTGTCACGATTTGCCTTATCCCTAGAAAAGCAATCAACACCTCATGTAAAAAACCCACCCCTTTCCCATGCACCCTGCACACATCATTGTCAGTGTGTTTGGAATTGTATATAATTGTTTATAGTGACACTTTGTTCTCGCACACAACATCTCACAGTTCCCTTTATTTATCGTTTAAGGAGCTGAATGATAAACCAGACTCGTGGGACTCTAGGCTGAGAGGGAGGCTGCGGGGCAGAGAAGAGACGAGTCACATTGCTGCTGAACCCGATCTACGGGTTTGGCAATTGCGCATCGGCTTGGCGTGCTGCGTGTGCACGTTCCTTGATGCGCAGCCGGGTGCGGCCTTCTATATAAACCGCACCCAGCCTTCTGGAAACTGCTTTGCCTTCAGTCGGATAGAGAGAGCGGGGGTCGCGGCAGGAGCACCGTTTCTGCACAACGTACTTTGAAGATCCAGTTTCTTCTTGCGCTCTTCACAGGCATCATTGCAGACCTTCCGAATCTTCTGAAGCCTAAAAGACAAAGACTAAGAGAAAAGATAAGTAAATCTTTCTAGATTTCCTCAAGCGCCCTACGCAAGAAAGGTTAAGGAACAATTTTTGGGAACTTCGAGAAAAGAGACTTTTGGGAACTTAACTGAAAACTCAAGAAGCTGCAATTAAGGCAGAAAAGAACATTTCGAGTTTGGACAACATTATTTACGAATTAATGTTTGAATGTTTGTATAAATAGTTTATTGATCATGAAGGCCCTCTGATGCAATGATTGTATGCTTGCACTTTTCTTTTCTTTACTAATAACCAGATTCTTTTAGACAAAATCAGAACCCCACAGCTAATGGAATTTCAGGATTTAATTCTAGTAAGTTGACAGCAAGTGTAAAAGGTGTTTAGAGGTGAAACTCGGAGTAGGGGAAAGAACAAGGTTTTAATTTAATCTTTTCTTTTAGCGCATTTCAAGAAAAGGCAAGCACATAAGAACCTCAGAGAATAACCTGACGACTTGATCCATCAAGACAAAGACATACTGGACGCAAGACAAGAAAACTCTGATCGCAGGTAGGCCTTCTAGAAAATCTCTGATATTTCTAAAGAAACCTTAGTGAACTAGGTTTAGGTTAGTTTAAAGCCTTACTTAGGGGACATAGGAGTAATTCTTTATGCTTGTTGTTTCGCAGGTTGATAGCAAGACAACCTCTTCACTATCCAATGTCCAGTACCGGCCCTCCTCCCCAGTTACTAGTTTTATCCTTGTAGTGTAAATGTAATCTGCAAGTTTAGGGTTAGTCATTTGGAAGGTTGGTCCCTTGCGTCTCTGCGAAAATCACCTGCGTCGTCAAAAAGACTTCACCTTACAGAGTCAGGTAAGAGACGACGTGGTAACCTTGACACCTATGGGAGGGTTTTGGAAAGAGGGCTGGCTACACACATTTCCTTTGTCCAGTTTCACACCAGAGCAGGGGCTGGTAGCCCCGGCAACCGGTTTGAAATGGGCTATGCACAGGGACACCAAATGTGCCTCCTGTGCAGACTTCAAAGCACTCCTGGAGTGCACCTACCCAGCCCTAATCCACTAAGGCCTGTCTGGGAGGTGGTTACACCTCCCTGTGACAGGAAACCTATTGTCCAGGTTTCCCCTGCCGGAGTTTCATCCAGCAGCAGGAGGCCAGACTTGTGTCTGTGGCTGCAGCATCCATTTTGTGATTCCAGGGTTCTTTTAAACTGTTACCAGTCAGACCGTGTATACATGTCTCTCCCTCTAGAAGGGTGGAATTCTACCCCCGCCCCCAGAACTGACGGGGTAGGATTCCAAAGTGTTTGGCACATGTTTCCGTGCAGCCATTCCAAAGTTAGCATTTACTGCAAGGTTATAATGCACTTAAGAGTATATGGTCTGGCTGCATCACAGAACAGCCTCAGAGAATAGATTCCGAAAGTTGCAGAGGGTCCTGCTCATGCAGGGGCACCCTCTTACACGAAATCAAGCACCCTTCCTTCAGGATTGATAAGGCCTGCCATAGGGGTAACAGATAGGTTTCTATGTGCAGTGATTTAAGGTAGATATAGGTAACCTATATCTTAGTAAGGGGTGCATGCACCACCTTACCCAGTCTGTAGTAGCTGTCCTGTGGTGTCATTTACGAAGGCTTCCCAGGGGTGGCATAATACATGCTGCAGCTCCTTGTAGGCCTCTGGGGTACCTATGCCATTGGTACCTAAGGTACCATATACTAGGGACTCACAAAGGTACCCCAGTAACCAAGCTGGAGTAAACCTAAAGTACATGGAATCAATTTAGAGAGGAAAGCAGATAGGCTGGTGCCCTGAATAGCATGATCCCAGCCATACTAAGTCAAAAACCATAAACAAAAACAGGAACAAAGGCGGGGGCAACCAAGTAGTCAAATTCCACCTTCCTACAGAAGCCTCTTTAAGACCCCAAACAAGATATTGTGTACTATGTGCTAGGCCTAATGTCCAGAATGGCTGAGTACATGGAAAAGGCATCCAAAAATCTTGAGGCCAGTCAGGAGCTTCTGAAGCACTGGTATGACCAAAATGCAGCACTGCTTGAAATTCAACCTGGGCACCAGGTGTGAAATTTGGAGCCAGTGGCACCAAGGGCACTCCAGGACAGATGGAGTGGCCCCTACCCTATCCTATAAAAGAAGAGTGTGGTCACCTACTTGATTGATCTAGGCACAAGCAGGACACCGAAAAGGGCTATCCATGTGAACCGCCTTAAGCCATGACAGGGCTGATACCACCATGCTGATGGTGACAGATGAGGATCAGGAGACAGAGAGTGAACCGCTCCCTGACCTCCTCTCATACAGCCCAAAAGATGGGTCAGTGGATGGAGTTGTCTTTTCAGACACCCTCTCTTCCCAACAGTAGACTGATTGCAAGCAAGTCTTGCAGCAGTATACAAAGCTCTTTTCCTTGACCCCTGGTCAGACAAACTGGTGTACCCATGATGTGGACACTGGTGACAGCTCACCTGTCAAAAACAAACTATCAACAGTATGATTAAGTCAGGGAAAGCATCAGAGCTGAAGTTAGAAAGATGCTGGAGTTAGGGATTATTGATCAATCTGAGAGCCCCTGGGCCAGCCCAGTAGTTCTAGTCCCCAAACCACATCCACAGGGTGGAAAGAGAGAAATGAGGTTCTGTGTGGACTTTAGAGAGCTCAACTCTGCCACCAAAACAGATACTCATCCTATCCCAAGAGCAGACGAGTGGATCTTTCAAATTGGGTGCAGCCAAATTTCTAAGTACCTTTGACTTAACTGCAGGGTACTGGCAAATTGGCATGGCCCCAGGACAAAAGAAAAGACAGCATTCTCCACACCTGATGGGCATTATCAGTTCACTGTTATGCCCTTTGGTTTAAAGAATGCCCCTGCCACCTTCCAGAGGTTAGTGAATCAAGTCCTTGTTGGATTGGCATCCTTTAGTTCAGCCTATCTAGATGATATTGATGTCTTCAGCTTCACCTGGCAGGATCACCTGATCCACCTTGGAAAGGTTTTAAAAGCCCTGCAAACTGCAGGACTAACTATCAAGGCATCCAAATGCCAGATAGGGCAGGGAATTGTGGTGTACTTGGGCCACCTTGTAGGTGAAGGCCACGTACAACCCTTACAGACCAAGATCCAGGCCATCCTGGACTGGGCATCTCCAACAACCCAGACTCAAGTCAGGGCATTCCTTGGCTTGACTGGGTACTACAGGCGGTTTGTGAAGGGATATGGGTTCATTGTGGCTCCCCTAACGTGACTCACCTCCAAGAAGTTTCCCAAAAACGTAAACTGGACAGTTGGTGGTCTATTAGCATGGCGGTCGGAAAACCATCCCGACCGCCATGTAAACGGAAAACAGCCACCCGCCGGTACCAGGGAAAAACCGGCGGCTAAATTAGGATCAACTGCTAAAAAACACAGACCGCGGCGGAACGGGGCAAAGAAGAAACACCCGTAGCGGGCAGAGATGGCCAAAACCGATCCGCAGCAGTCGGATTTGCTGCGGAAAAACTACAACCTGCCGCTAGGATAGCAGAGACACAGCACAGAAAATTAGGACATCCCTGATGGTCCGGCAGTATGTTCCGCTGTTTCCGACTGCCGCGGTCGCAAACAGTGATGAATGGGAGAGCCGGTGGAAGAGCTGCAGCATAGCCATCGCTGCGGGCTCTCCATGACAATTGTGGCGGCCAAAAAATAAGGCCACAAAGTGGTGACCATATTGTCGTGGTGGAACGGGGAGCCGGCGGATAGGACAGCGGGCGTCAGAGAGGTGAGGGTAAGATCATCGTAGGTTAAAAATTAGCTACAATCAAGAACAGCGTTTAAAAAATTACAGTGCCACAATGAGTAAAAAGGTTTCAGTGCAATCAGGAGTGTGCAAAATTAGCAAATATAGTATTTCATACCCGCCACTTCGCCACCCTAGTCAAGCAACAAATCCACTGGCTAGCCACTGCTGTAGAGACTATATCCCCGCTTACTCTGAGTAAACGTACATCTTGTAATCCCCCTGCCCCATGGTTTACCGAAAAATTACGAGAAGAAAAAAGTAACTGTAAAAAATTGGAGAGGCAGTGGAGAAGAGATTACAATCTAACCAATAAGGAAACTTATAGGCAAGCACTTAATGCTTACCATTTGTCCTGTAATATAGCTAAGGTTAATCATACTAAAGATACCATTTTAGTCGCACAGAGCAACTCTGGCACCCTTTTTAAAGTTTTAAAAAACTTGGCAGGAGCCGCACATCAACCAGAACCACCAACTCTATCCACTACGCAATGCAATAATATAGCTAATTTTTTTAATGAGAAATTAACTAAGATCTATTCACATTTTAGCAAAAATGATGAGGCCACAGTTTCTGTGGCTATTACCTCTCCCTGTAGTGAGAAAGTGGAAAGGGTAAATTCCCCGGAGAATGTATTAACAAGTTGGCAATCTATGGACAATGTGACCTTTGTAGAAATACTCAACAGCATCAGGTCAGGCTCGCCTCAGGACCCAATCCCTGCATCCATGTTAAAGCAGTTGGACTCCTCTATTCTGGGTGTAATCAGATCCTTACTAAACGCTTTGTTAGAGGAAGCTGTGGTACCCGATTATTGGAAGCGTGCGATGGTAGTCCCTTTTCTGAAAAAGGCCGATGGCGACCCCGAGATCTTTTCTAATTTTGGTCCAATATCATTACTACCAATCTGCTCGAAAGTTTTGGAAAAGCATGTAAACAAACAACTATCTGACTTTGTCAACGATAATAATCTGTCGCATTACTCACAGTCAGGGTTTAGAAAGGGACATTCCACGGAGTCAACACTATTAGGGGTTACTGAAGCCATCCGAAAGGAACTGGATGGAGGGGGCACTGCGGCACTCATTCTTTTAGATTTGAGTGCCGCTTTTGACACCATCTCCCACAACACCCTGATCCAGACATTGGAGGGCATAGGAGTGAGAGGGAAAACACTAAGATGGATGGAACAATTCCTCTCACACCGGACCTTTCAGGTCTTTTCCAAAAACAACTCCTCTGATATTCTGAATTCTTTTTATGGGGTACCTCAGGGCTCTATTTTAAGCCCACTTTTATTTAACATTTATGTTACTCCATTAGCCAATATTGCGGAAGAAATGGGTCTTACTATTTATTCCTATGCGGACGATACGCAAGTGGTGTTCTCCCTAGCAACGACAGACAAAACTAATATCTCCCCTCTCCGCTCTGGACTCCTGCGAATGGCCGATTGGCTTTACTCTAATAAATTAAAACTGAATGGGGAAAAGACTCAGGGGCATAATACCAAGCAATAGCGATAATTATCGCTATTGCTTGGTTAGAGACAAAAATTTACTGCTGAGCTGCGGCGATTTTTATCACAGATAAACCTTGGTATTACCAAGGTTTATCGCAAATGCGATAAAAATTGGCCGCAATGCATGAATATCGCTGAAAAGTCAGCGATATTCATGCATTACCGAGCTAATGCTCTTAGCCATGTTATCCACCTCCCATTGGATAACAGGGTTAAGAACTGCTCAGGGCAGGTGTTAGCTTTTGGAGATATTCGCGCTTAGCGCGAATATCTCCAAAAGTTGGTAATAGGAGATAGCGATGTTAGCGACTGTTTCCAGTCGCTAACATCTTGGCATGCCCACTTTGCATGTCATTAGTGATAAATATCAATGACATGCAAAGTGGGGCCCAAGATGGTCGCTATCTCCTACTAGCTGTCGCTAACTGGTGTTAGCGACAACTAGGTGATAGGGAGATCATTTTATCTCCGCTTTCTTGGCTTTTAAAGCCAAAAAAGCGGAGATAAACCCCCTTGATAATATGCCCCAGAGTTACTTATCTTTGGTGATCACAAGGATCTTTGGGGCCCCGTTCATTGGCCGGATGAAATGACCCCTACTCCGGTTGCGGTACAATCTGCTCGCAACCTCGGAATAATAATTGACGCTAAGCTGTCAATGCGTGCACATACCGTGAAAACTGCCTCAACTTGTTTTGCAATCCTTAAATGGTTAAGGAAAATACTTTGGCAACTCCCGGAAGGAGCACAGAGGACAGTATTACAGGCCTTAATAGGGTCTCAATTAGATTATGGAAACATCCTTTATCTAGGATCTAATAAAGATACTATTAACCGTCTTCAAGTTATACAAAACGCTGCAGCTAGATTGCTCCTTCATCTCCCAGGGCGTACAAGTATGTCAGAACATCTGAAGAAACTGCATTGGTTGAAAATTGCCAACAGAGTGAAATTCATAGCACTTGGTTATATGTTTAGGATTAATGTGAAAGAGGCACCTTCCTATATATGTAGACTGGCCCAGAATTACTTTCCCTCTCGTGCTCTTCGATCCATGTCACAAGCCAAATTTGTTGTTCCCAGATTTAAACGAGTACGCCTGGGTGGACGCTCATTTACTTATCTGGCCCCAGTTCTGTGGAACTCTCTCCCACTCAAACTGCGTCTTGAACAAAACTACCTCCTATTCCGTAGGGGAGTCTAAGCTTGGCTTTTTAATCAGTAGTATCCACAACACTCCAATACTTCTAGTTTAGTCAAACAGATCCAAGGCGCCGGGAAACCCTCAGGGTAGCTGTTGCGCCATACAAATGTAATAAATAAATAAATAAATAAATAAAGTGCACACATCAAACTAGCCATATCACCCAAAAACACATAACACACCCCAATGACACAACCACATGGCAAATATAAAAATACCAATCCCAGGACAACCCACACAGCACACCTGACAGCAATCCCCCATTTGGACACACCCACATAGCTGAGTATAAAACCAGCCCCTTCCTTGACCACAATCCTTTGCAATACTCCACAACTGAAGGGCCCTACGCCAGAGCACAAAGGAGAGGCAAACAACACACCATAACTACTCACACCAAACACAGCACCACCACCACTTCCACACCTGCCCCTCTAACTCCCCTGCATATCACACACCATAAACATTCCTACCACACCCACCACTCACACCCCTGCACCCTTAACCACTTTGCACATCACACACCATGGCAACACAGAAAATGCCCAGTTTCACAGAGAGTGAGTTGAAGGTTATGGTAGATGACAGAGTCAGAGTGGAACCAGTTGTTGGGTACCCTGATTCAACAGACACCATTAGCTACAAGAGCATAAATGTGGGCAAGGATAGTTGAGAAGGTCAATGCAGTAGGGACCACCCAGCACTCAAAAAATGAAATCATGAAGCGGTTGCATGACCTGAAGAGGGTTGTCAAACAGAAGAGGAGCAAGAACCTTGAGCTGGCTGACAGGACTGGTGGTGGCTGTGAGAAGTTAGCCTGGCATATGTTGTCCACTATACTAGTTGGCACCTTGCACCAGTCTAAACGACCCTTATGATGGTGGTTGTAAAATCAACCTTATAGATCAGCCATCCTAGTGGTCGCATGGACCAGCAGTCTTAGCCTAAAACTTCAGAGAGCATGTAAAGCAAGCTGTTTTACCAATTATAATCCCTTGAGTACCAAATGAAAGGACACCACACAAGGTATATATCAAATATATATGTATTTATTACTAACACAACCCCTCTGATCCCTTTATGAGGTCAGAGTTTGAGATACTTTACAAGTTACTCATGAAACATACTAAAAGTTGCACAAATACAATTCTGCCCTAGGGGCCTCACGTACCATATACTAAGTAAGTGGTATAAGGACCACTTCAGAAATAGTGAATAGGCCTAGGGCCTAGGGAATCGCTTGGGCTACACTGGACAACCAATGGTTTGGAAGTAGGAGGCCCATGGGAGACGCGTGCAGTGTCTAAAAGGAGTCGCGGGTCACCATTGAGTTACAATGGGAATCGAAGAAGTTACAAAGTTACTGATTATGGACACTTCCGGGTGGACTACGGTGGAACCCCTTTAAACTAGGACACTTGAAGAGTCAATACCCGGAGTACTCGAGTTACCTCACCCAGGGAAGCCGGGTGGGTGCATAGGTGTCTTTTCGTGTTGCGTTTCGTCAATGCTTTCAATGGAGATCTGCAAAAGAAGTGCTGCAGGCAGCCAGTGGAAGAGTGTCCGGGTGGATCCAAGGGTGGATCGAAGATCTGACGAACCTGAAAGCCGAGGGGACAGAGTCTGGGTCACTAGCCAGTGACCAGGAAGGAACCAGGAAGGAACCAGGCGATGTTGTGTCGAATCAGGTAAAGAAGGTGAAGCTTGATTCTGCAGCCACGAGGACCAGGAGGTGTTGACGACAACCAGGAGCTGGATTCGAGCTGTCCCACAAAGGAAAGAAAAGTCTTCAGGGGCCTAACTAGCCAGCGGGCTAGCAACCGGGAAGACACGTCAAGCTGAAATGCAAGAGCAGGCCCCACGCGGCACTCGTGGAGTGTGGAGGGCTGAGATTCGATGCAAATGGTGCTCGGGTCTGGAACTTCTCAAACCACAATGCACAACTTTGAGGGTGCCTCGGTCGTTGCACTGTTAGCAAAATGCAGGATGTCCAGGGTATCCGGTCTCATGTCTCTCGTGTCTTCCACGGGTCCTCAGCTTTGCTGTGGATGCGGATCAGAGTCAGAGAAGTCTGGAAGTCCAGTTGCTGAGTAGCTGAGTCTTCGTGTTCCAGAAGGAGTGTCGACAAAGCAAATTGGCAAGTTACTGGTGGTGCCTGTTTGCACAAGGTGGTCACTCCTTCACCACAAGGAAGATGTCTTCAGTATTCTAGTCGATGTAGAACGTCGAAGGTCCAAGAGTTTCATTTCAGAGTTTCAGTCCAGGATCATCTAATGTCTCTAGACACAGCTCATATCTTTATACCAATTTTAGGGGCTGGATTGCCTGCTAGGTCCCTCATATGGTTGGACCCGGGAAGTGGGTGGTTACACCCCTTTCCCTTTGTCCAGTTTCACGCCAGAGTGGGCTGGAGTGCCCCAGCACTGGTTTGAACCGAGCTATGAATGGAGCACCTTGTGTGCCCCAGGCAGTGTCTGGAAAAGCATCTACTGATGCAGCCATCCCTGCCCCAATACACAAAACCCTGTCTGGGGAGGTGCTGGCATTAGCACCGGAGGGACGCGGCTACAGGGGCTTGAGATACACCGAGCCACTGGGTGACACGTGATCGGTAGACACGGGGTCCATTTTTTCATTTGGTTGCTGGTATGTACTGACCGGGAAACCATCAGGTCCTTTGATCAATTAAGTGTGAAGATTGATGTTAGAGAACCCCACACTGCCCTGAAGAAGTTACTGGAATATTGAGCAACGAAACATGTTGTCATTAAGCAAATGAGTATGGCATGCAAATTGACCATTTTTAATTGGAAGGGTTTGCAGCATTGGAATAAAGTTGGATAGCCAGCAAACCTTACCTGATATTTTTATACATTTTTTTAACCAAATTCACTGCTTCTTTTTGGGTTTTAGGTGCATACATACGTAGTGCACATATTGGTCTTTGGTCACTATTATTGCACCTCACCAATTCTTTATTATTAATGGATACAGCATAGTTTTGGTGTTCTTTCTTTACACAATACACAGAGAGAGAGTGACCGATGATGAGAAGTGGGTAGACTGTTATTTGGTAGCCAGGAACCCCCTCGGGTATTGCTACCGTGAGGCACTCTCTCTCTACTCAGTAATTTTTTCACAGTGGGTTATGGCCTGTTAAGATAATTTTTTATTTAGGAACATACACCTTGACCTAAGGGACTAATGTTTAGTTAATCACCCGAGGGATTTAAAATATTATCGCATATTGAATCCCTCCAGGAGGTCTAATACATAGGTGTTTTGAATGGGTAAGGCTCCATATTGTTGGTATTGAGGTGTTGGCACCTCCCTGGATAGGAAACCTATTGTCCAGGTCTCCCTGACGGAGTTTTGTCCAGCAGCAGGAGGTCACACTCGTGTCTTTGGCAGCAGCATCCATTTTGTGATGCTGAGGCTCTGTTTAACTTTAACCGGGTAAAGCAGTAACTACATGTTTTCTCCCTCTAGAAGGGTGGAATGCTACCTCCGCCGCGAGGACTGGCTGGAGGGTAGTATTCCAAAGTGTTTGACACCTTACACGACATGTTTTGATAAAGCCAAACCAAATGTTAGCATTAACCGGGAGGATTATAATGCACTTAAGAGTATATGGTATGGCTATATCATAGAACAGCTATAAGGAGATGGTTCCGAAAGCTGCAGAGGGGCTCAGTTCATGCTAGGGCACCCTCTCACATAAAACTAAGAACTCTGCCTTCAGGATTGTCAAGGCCTGCCATAGGAGTGACTTGTAGGTATATATGTGTCTATATATAAGGGTAGATATAGGTATACTATATCTAAGTATGGGGTGAGGCGGCCGGGGGCGTGGCTTAACCACCGACGGGCATGGCGGCTTGAGCTGAGAGCTCCGCGCCAGCCTCGGAGGGTTTATCCTGAAAACCAACCTGGGGGGGCGGCGCCCGTGCCCTGGAGGAGCCCCCGGACGATGTGGAGGCACTACTGTGTGGCTTGAAGCGGATGGCGGGGCTGCCGCCGGAGCTGGGACAGAGACGGCCGCAGACCTGTGGGCGAGCGATCGGCCATTTTGGTGGGGCCTAGTCTTGGTGCTGCATCCATGGCCTCGAGTGATTCAGAGGCCGCCACGGAGGCAGGGCGGCCATTCTGGGACCGATTCGAACTTTCCTGATTCCTCGCTGCTGGCGGCGAAATCGGCGGACTAGCGCCTGGGTGCCGGATGGGAACTACTGGAGGCGCCCCATTGCGCTGAGGTCCCGGTGAGCTGTGGGGCCTGGAGCGACGACCCTGTGGCACCTCCGGGGGGCCTTTGCGGCAATCCGGCCGAGCCCAGGGAGTGGTCACTTTTGAGGACCTGACCGGCTGTGCGCTTGACATCGGGTAGACCCCTTGTGGCGGAACTTGGAGGCTCACCAGGAGTGGCGGACTCACCTGTGATTGAGGAGCCACGCTTGGTCACTGTCTGGCTGAGAGGGTGTTGACCGGCTGCGTGGAGGAGGCCTGCAATTCACTGGAGGCACAACCGGGCCTCCCCTCTTGCCTGGAGACGAAGAGCCTGGCTAGTGACCTGCTGGGGTGAGACTGACGGGTGAGGTTGCCCATACCGCCCAGACCCGGTGGAAGACACGGAAGAACACGGCCCAGTTGGGCTAGTAAATGAAGGGCCTGGTGACACGCGCCCTCCTTGGACCATCGGTGGCTGGGGCAGATGGAGCGGATCCATTTCTGGATTGAGTAGGGTGGGGAGTGTCCTTCACTACAGCAGTGCCCTGACGCCCTGATGCTGAAGACGCCACCTGAGAGGACAAAGGTTGAAGAGTGGCGGTGCTTACCTGGGATGCCTGTTTGTGCCGGGGGAAGCTTCACTGGCCAGGCAGTACTATTCTGAGTTGCAGAGGGGTGAGTGAGTAGCCCAGGGCCCCTACCATTGTCTTGGACGTTTGGGTGCTGCGTGGGCCCCGCTTGACGGACCCTGGGACAGACCCATGATCAGGACTATGGGGAAACCGAAGGAGAAACCTGGGGCGCCACCCCCAGACCCTGCGGGGGAGGTGTCAGAGGGCCAAGGTCAGGAGCCTGCCGGGGCGCAAGCATCAGGACTACAGCAGCAACAGCTGGAACAAATCCTGAAGGCCATCACAGACACGAGGGAGGCGCTCCATCACGACATAACACAGGTATCCACGAGTATGGGGCTACTGCTGGCAGATCACAGAAAGCTAGCCGACCGAGTCAAGACCGTGGAGATGGCGTTGGAACTGCTGGAACCAGCCCACAAGGCGACCGATGCGGCGGTGGGGGACCTGTTGCGGAGGGTGCAACAACTGGAGAAGAGAGCAGAGGACACTGAAGGTCGCAACACACGTAACTACGTGCAAGTGGTGGGCCTGCCCGAAAAAATCGAAGGGGGCGATATGGTTGCCTACCTTGAGGCCTGGGTACGTGAGGCGGTGGCCCCTGAAGGATTGTCACAGTTCTACACTCTAGAGAGGGCCCACCGAGTGCCGGCCCGCCCGCCGGCCGCGGGTCGCCATCCCTGGCCGGTGGTGGCACAGTTGTTGCATTTTAGGGACCAAGATGTTCTATTGCAGAAGGCGCGAACGATGGGCCCTTATCGGGTGGATAATGCATCTGTATCCATTTATCCTGACTACTCCTATGAGGTCTAGCGCAGTCGATCCACTTTCCTAGCGGTCAAGAGAGCTCTTCGCGACGAGGGCATACAGTACTCTCTCCTTTTCCTGTCACGCCTGAGATTGCTGGTGGATGGCAAATCGCTCTTTTTTGACTCTCCTGAGGATGTTTGGAGCTGGTTGGAAACGTATAGGGCAGGTAGAGATGGTGGTGGGTTGCTGGAAAAGACGGCGGAGACCAGCCCGAAGCCTCATCGGAGACGACGGACAAGGGGTCTTGTGGCATCTGCCCGAACACCTTCGCAGTCCCAGACAAACCTGGATCGTCAGGCGGCGCTCCAGGTGGTTTCTGCCATTTCAGGAGCGGTGACTGCAGAGCCTGTGGTGGACTCGGGTTCCCAACCGGGGTCGGAGGACCCAGTGACTGAGGGCTCTGATGTGGACAGCCGAGCCTTGCCGCATGTGACACCGAGAACTGCAGACGGCCTATTGGACGAGTGACGCAGGTGTGTCCAACTTAAGTGCAGTAAAAGGGTGATGCTCTGAGGTCGGGTTGCCCGGGTGGGGTACGGGCCGGGGGAGCTTGCCACTGGGATGGGCGAATGCTTTCCCTGTTCATCATGCTAGATGGGGCAAATGCAATAAATGTTTGCTGGGGGGTCCCTCTGGGGCGGGGCGGTACATGACTGGGGGGTTTATATTGGAGGCTGGGCGTAGATTGTGTAGGGTGAGATCACAGCCTAGCTCGTCCAGGTGCGGAGACACCCCCCCATACCCACGCTAGTTTTGAGACTCTGGTAGTTGCCAGGGAGTTCCCGCTTTTGGGACCAGGTTTGGATGGGTTACTGCAGTTTAGCGCCTGTTCTGGGGATGGGAGGGAGGGGAGTTGGTTGGGGACGTTCGGGGTTTGGGGGCGTTGTCAGTGTGCCCACTCGGGAGAAAGAGAAGTTTTGTCTTTGTGTATTCAGCTATGGGGACTCGCCTTGAATTGAAATGCATTACCTGGAATGTGCGAGGGCTGAACTCCATGAGGAAATGGCATAAGGTGCATGCATACTTGGTGCACAGGGGGATACAGATAGCTTTTTTACAGGAGACCCACATTGTTCAGTCTGAAGGTCGAGCGCTGCAGCGTAGATGGAGGGGACAGTTATTTTATACCACGTATTCTGCTTATGCGTGAGGTGCTCTGATTTGTGTGCGGGCAGGTGTTCCTTTTCAGCCATTGACCACAGTGATTGACCCGGAGGGGAGGTTTGTAGCAGTGCAGGGTCGAATGGATGGGCGGGAGGTGGCCCTTTGTAGTGTGTATGCTCCGAATGTGGAACAACCGGCCTTTTTCTCGCATCTGTCTGGAAAGCTGGCGGCCCTCTTGACTGGTCTGGTGTTTTTGGGGGCGATTTCAACTCGGTCGCTGAGGTCGATCTAGATCGTTCTCACCCACCATTGGCCCAGTCACCAGTGCATAGGATAGTGAAAGTGAGGAAAGACTGGCAGAGCACTTGGGGCCTATTTGATGCATGGCGGACGCATCATCCAACGGACAGGGACTATTCGTTCTATTCAGTACCGCATCATTTACATGTGCGAATTGATGGATTCCTGTGCTCTTCGGAGGCCCAGGGGATGACCTATCAGAGCGAATATCTGGCGAGGACGCTTTCGGATCACAATCCCTGCCTAATAGCAGTGCGGTGGACGATACAGGGTCAGGCGATCCCACATGGCGCCTGAGCCCCCTGGCTTTGGAGGATTCAGTTTTTAGTGCCGAGGTCCGCACCGGTATTGAACACTATTTCACTGAAAATGCGAATACGGCGCCTAGTAGGGCCCAAGATGTTATTGCGGGACATCGAAAAGGAGGAAGACCGGTTGCATCGAACAGAGAGAGCTAGCCACACAGATGCGGTGAGTCAGGATGCGGTCAGGGAGGCGCGCGAAGCGGTGGCCACCCAGGTGGAGCGACTGCGTTACCTTGACTATAAGGAATACCTGGTTTGTGCCCACGCGGAAAGGGACAAGGTGGGTTCTTTGCTGGCTTGGCTGGCGAACCCGGTGGCCCGGGGCACCCCGATCCTATCTTTGAGCACACCCACTGAGGACGTGGTGTACTCTCAGAAGGAGATAAATGACCAGTTCTTCAATTACTACACTTCGCTCTATCGGAGCGCGATGCCGGACCTGCCAGAGGAGATTCATGATTTTCTTTTGGCGGCGCAGCTCCCACGGTTGGACCCGGCACAAGGCGACAAGTTGGGGGAAGCTATCTCCCTGGGAGAGATTCGAACTGCAATTAAACACATGGCACGGCGTAAGACACCGGGGGCCGACGGTCTCCCGGTAGAGTTTTATGCGAAATATGTCGATCTCCTGGCGCCTAGACTGCACGTGGTGTACAGGGAAGCTTGGGATCTGGGAAGGCTACTGGCGTCTGCCAGGGAGGCGATTGTAATACCGTTGTTGAAGAAGGATGGTGATGCCAACTTTCGCTCGGCGTATCGCCCTCTCTCTACGTAGATTATAAGATCCTCATTAGGATCCTTGCGTCGCGGCTCTTAGACCACATGATGGCACTGATTCACCCGGATCAGGCGGGCTTCATCCCCACTAGGAATACGGCGACTTGCATACGTAGGCTGATCAGAGTTATGGACGGGGGCTGTCAAGGTGTCCCGAATGCAACTGTGCTGTCGGTTGATATTGAGAAGGCCTTTGATAGTGTGGAATGGCCCTATATGTTTCAGGTCCTGAGAGGATTTGGCCTGGGTGATCGGTTTATACAGTGGACTATGCTACTGTACAACTCAGTCACCGCTAGGGTCAGGACAGGACCAACCATATCAGTGGCGTACCAGGTGGGGCGGGGCACCCGACAATGGTGTTCTTTATCCCCACTATTGTTTGCACTTGCAATCAAGCCGCTGGCCGCACATGTCAGACTGGGGAGATCGCATGAGGGTCTGGTTTTATGAGGAGAGGCCCATTACATTTCCCTGTATGCAGATGACCTGCTGATGTTCTTATCGGGAGTCGACGAGGCGCTACTGGGGGCTAGAGCGTTGCTTCGGCAATTTGGTCTTTGTCGGGCCTGCAAGTGAATTGGAATAGGACCTGCCTGTTCCCATTGACCCCGGATGGGCAGCAATCTCTGGCGGGGGGATTTGAGGTGGGAGCCTAGCTACCTGCCCTATCTGGGCACCCGTATTTATCACACACAATCAGATATCCTGGAAGGTAATGTGCACAAGGCGATGAGGGGCCTTAAGGGTAGTATGGAATTATGGAGTACCCTCCCTCTGTCGGTTGCTGGCCGAGTGGCACTGTTAAAGATGGTGGCGCTGCCGTGCTTACTTTATTTTTTCATCACGTTGCCGGTGTGGATCCTGGCTTCAGTCTTCCGAACGCTCAGGGCTCTGACCACGTGTTTCATTTGGGGTTCGGGTAGGCGGAGAGTCGCACTGACCACCCTGATGCGACCACGGGCCGAAGGGGGATTGGCGGTGCCCGGCATCGAATGGTATTATTTGGCAGCACAGCTTTAGTGGCTTACGTTGGCGGTGGCTCAGGAGTTTGGGACCTGAGGGACCATGTGGCAGGGTGATTCCTCGACATGTCCTATCTTTCATAGTCCTTCAACAGAAGATCGACCTCACCCAGCTTACTCTCGAGGAACATACTCTCCGTTTATGCTGGAATCGGAGTCAGAAGCGGGTGGGTTGCCCCTGCCCGTATGCCTCGGAGATACCATTGGGCATGTGCACAGCCCTCCCTCATGGGGAAAGCTGGTCTGCACTGGCGGTATGGGAGGAGCTCGGCCTTCTCATGGTGGGAGATCTGTGTAGAGACAGTGTGTTGTTGTCTTTTCAAGAATTGCAAGACGTGTTTGACTTGCCCAGGGGCGACTATTTATTACACGCTGTGTTAGCGGTGGGGCTGCAGCGCCGCTGGAAGATGGGGCTGCAGGAACCCCCGACGTCGCTGGGATGTCAATATGTTACTATGGCGGCGGGTACGTTTAAAGCTGTTACTTGCCTCTATCAGCGCTTGTCACGCGAACGGCTCCCACCCCTGGATGCCATTAAAGGTAAATGTGAGGCGGACATTGGCAGAGCCGTCCCGGAGACGACGTGGCCCCAATTGTTGTGGCGGGCATGGAAGGGTACGCGTAATGCCCGGTTTCAGCTGGTACAATTTTATACACTGCATAGGGCGTACTTAACTCCGGCCAAGATTCTACATTATTTTGGTGTTTCCTGCTCTACATGCCCAAGATGTAACACAGACGGGGCTGATTTTCTGCACATGTTCTGGTCCTGCACGGGTCTGGGATCCTACTGGGAAGAGGTGGTGACGCACCTGAACAACGTAACAGGGCGGACATTAAAGGCTGAGATGGCAACCTGCCTGCTGCTTTGGTTCCCACACCCTCCCAACACGAAAGTCACCAGCAAGTTCTGTGACTTGGGGCTGATTATGGCAAAAAGGAAACTTACCATGCATTGGAAGGCTCGAACAGGCCCTAGCTACCAGAGGTGGCGAGCGAGTTTCTTGACTTGGGCGGGTAGCAAAGGGACACTCTGTTTGCAGATGGCTAGGCGATCAGCTAATGACAAGGCGCTAGAAATGGCGAGAGCGTGGGAGGCGCTGGTGGCCGAGTTGATCGCTCCATCAGCTGAAACTGAAGAGGAGGATGGAGAGGAGGAGGCTGAGTCCGCTCGAGGGGTTCGCATTACAGCGCCTGACGGATAGAGAATGAGTTGAGAATGAATGTGGTGTATGGGCGACTGGGAGAGAAGCCTAGCTGAGGTCCAGGGTTGGCAATGTCAGTAGATTCGATAGTGGTCAGAGGGCCCTGTCTGTTTTTGCGAAGACGCTTTAACTTAATACAGCAACTGTTGTCTCTTTGATCCAATAGTTGAGCGACTGGATGGTTGGATGATTTCTCGGGGACCGACTGAAGTGAGGTACACTGATGGGGGGAGGGAGGAGCAGGGGAGGGGAGGGGAGTTTGGGGTTTAGAGAGAACGGAGGCCTATTTGATAATTACTTCTTCTCCTGCTGGAGCATGAGCCATCTGCGAAATGGCGGCCTTTGAAATCCGGTTCTCCGTGGTTTGATATGCAAAAAACTAATAAAATCTATAATTACACCACCTTACCCAAGCTGAGTGATCAGCCTGTGGTGTCCGTTTGGATGGTCAGCCAGGGGTGACATAATACATGCTGAAGCCCCTGGTAGGCCTTGGATGCACCTATGTCCTGGGTACCTAGGGTACACTACACAGGGGTTCACAAAGGTGACCCAATTCCCAATTAGGTAAGGACCTAAAGTACATTGTATCAATTTAGAGAGAACAGTTGCCTGTGGGTCTGATTAGCAGGCCCACAGCCACACTAAAGTCGAAAATCCAGAGAATCAAACCACAAAGTGGGGTGACCATGGGGAGCAGACCCTACTCTCCTACACCCCCCCCACCCCCCCCCCCCAAAGCAGGGACATTAAACTAACCTTGACCAGTTGAGTCTTCATGTTCTAAGTGGAAATATCTGTAGAGTCCATCTGCATTGGCATGGTCAGTCCCAGGTATATGTTCCACTGTAAAGTCCATCCCCTGTAGGGAAATGGACCAGCTAAGCAGTTTTGATTTTCACCCTTCATCTGATTTAGCCACAAGATAGGCTTATGGTCTGCCCCAAACCACAGCAAAGGCCTACCTCTCAATAGCTGACCAACATTTCTCTCTAGGGGTCAGCCTTCTGCTAATAAAAGCTATTGGCTGGTCTTGACCATCTTAATTCAGTTGTGAAAGAACAGCACCCACACCCAATTCAGAAGCATCTGTTTGAACAATGATTCCTTGGAGTAGTCTGGAATTTGCAGAATAGGTGAAGTGCAAATGGCCTGCTTCAGGTCATCAAATGTCTTTGACAGCTTACTGTCCACTGAACTTTCTTTGTCATTTTATTTGAGGTTAAGTCATTAAGTGGAGTCACAATGGACCCATAGTTATTAACAAACTTTCTGTAGTAACCAGACAGGCCCATGAAAGCTCTGACCTGTGTCTGGGTGGTGGGAGGAGACCAGTCCTTTATGGTCTGGATCTTACTCTCCAATGGTTGAATCTGACCCCGACCTACAAGGTGGCCCAGGTACACAACCTTACTCTGCCCTATCTGGCACTTGGTAGCCTTGATAGTTAGGCCTGCCTTTTGCAGGGCCTCCTAAACATTCTTCAGATGGATCAGATGATCTTCCCAAGTGGAGCTAAATACAGCAATATCATCAAGATAATCTGCACAGTAGTCATCCAGACCTGAAGGGACTTGGTTCACCAACCTTTGGAATGTGGCAGGTGCATTCTTCAGGCCAAAGGGCATTACCACAAACTGATAATGACCTCCTGGGGTTGAAAATGCTGTTTTGGCTTTTGCATCATCAGCTAGTCTGATCTGCCAGTAGCCAGCTGTCAAGTCAAATGTACTCAAAAACCTGGCGGAAGCCAATCTGTCAATGAGCTCATCTGCTCTTGGTATTGGGTGGGTATCTCTCCTAGTGACAGCATTGATACCTCTGTAGTCCACACAAAACCTCATTTCTCTATTACCATCTTGGGTGTGAGGTTTAGGCACTAGGACTACAGGACTGGCCCACGGGCGCTCTGAGGGCTCAATAACTCCCAACTCCAACATCTTTTGACCTCTGTCCTGATACAGTCCCTGACATGATCAAGTTGCCTATAGATTTTACTCTTCACAGGCAGACTGTCACCAGTGTCCACCTCATGGGTGCACCAGCTAGTCTGACTTGGAGTCAGTGAAAACAAATGTCTGTAGGACTGGAGAACTTGTCTGCAGTCCCTCTGTTGCTGATCAGTGAGGCTGCCTGCCAAAGCAACACCATCAACTGATCCATCGTCAGAGTTCTGAGAAAGCAGGTCTGGGAGAGGGTCACTCTCCTCCTCCTGTCCTTCATCTGTAGCCATGAGCAAGCCCATGTCTGCCCTGTCAACATATGGTTTCAATCTGTTGACATGAAGCACCCTGTGGGGGCTCCTGGGAGTTCCAAGATCAACCAAATAGGTTACCTCTCCCTTCTGTTTAACAATTGTGTGGGGTCCAGACCATTTGTCTTGGAGTGCTGCAGGGGCCACTGGCTCCAACACCCACACTTTCTTCCCTGGCTGGTAAACAGTCAGCACAGCATTTTGGTAATGCCAGGCTTGTTGGAGTTCCTGGCTAGCCTCAAGATTTTTGGATGCCTTTTTTATGTATTCAGCCATCCTGGAGCAGAGCCCAAGTACATAATCTAGAATGTCTTGTTTAGGCTTTTTGAGAGGTAACTCCCATCCTTCCTTCACCAGACAAAGGGGTCCTCTTACAGGGTGCCCAAACAGAAGTTCAAAAGGGCTGTAGCCAACCCCCTTCTGTGGGACCTCTCTGTAAGCAAACAAAAGGCAGGGCAGAAGGATGTCCCATCTTCGCCTAAGCTTTTCAGGTAAACCCTTGATCATGCCCGTTAAGGTGTTGTTGAATCTCTCAACTAAACCATTGCATTGTGGATGGTAGGGCGTGGTGAACTTGTATTCCCTCCACACTCTTTCCACATAGCAGTCAAATATCCAGACATAAAATTTGCACCTCTGTCTGAGACAACCTCCTTCGGAAAACCCACTCTTGAGAAAACTCCCAGAGGGCTCTTGCCCCAACAGGTGTTGTTGTGATCCTTAGGGGATTAGCTTCTGGGTATCTGGTGGCATGATTCACTACCACCAGAATAAACCTTTGCCCAGATGCTGTTTGGGGATCCATTGGTCCAACAATGTCAATCCCAACTCTTTCAAAGGGAACCCCCACCATAGGTTGTGGTATAAGGGGGGTCTTTGTGGTGCCACCTGATTTGCCACTGGCTTGGCAGGTGACACATGAGTGGCAACATTCCTTGGTATCTTCTGACATATGGGGCCATTGAAAGTGAGGGACAAGCCTGTCCCAAGTCTTGTTCTGCCCAAGATGCCCTGCTAGGGGAATATCATGGGCTAAGGTGAGAAGGAAGCCCCTGAATGTCAAAGGTATGACCAACCTCCTGAAAGCACCAGGCTTGGGGTCTCTAGCCTCTGAATATAGGAGCCCGTCATCCCAAAACACTTTATGGGTACCTGTAGCATTCCCAGCAGCCTCAGCAGCAGCTTGCTGTCTGAGGGGTTCAAGAGAAGGGCAGTCCAACTGTGCCTGCCTCAGATCTGCCCTTGAAGGTCCCCCTGCCCCAAGAAGCTCAACCTGATCAGGCTCAAGCTTTTCTGTGACAGTTCCTTCTTGGTTCTCAGTATCAGCTACCTTGGAAGACTGATCCTCATCCTGGGGCAAGGGGGAAGGCACTGCCTTAACCCTACTGCTTCTCCTCCTGGTAGGCAACTGGTCCATATTTGCAGGATCCAGGGCCTGTTCAGTTGTGAACGTTTTGGCCTGTGACCTGGTCACAGCAAGGACATGTGCTGATATACCTAGCATTTCTGCATGCATGAATCCTATACTCCACTTCAGACCTTTTGAGGCCAGTTACCCCTCCCCAGGAGAAATTCACTATTGCCATACTATGATTGGTAGTGACATTGCTTGCATTGGTCACTAGGTAATTATCACCTAGTATTATCTGTCCAGGGTCCACAAAGTTGGGTGTCACCATAGTGACACTTGCACATGTGTCCCTGTAGGCCTGAGCCACTTTGATATTAATCAAAGGAGTCTGTATGTACGTGCCCAGGTTACTGGGGCTCACAGTAGAGGACATACCCACGTCCACATCACAGACAAGAACAGCTTGAGTTGGTATTCTGACTAGGACAGAATCCACCTCAGTTCCTAGGGTCAACCCTACTACACCCTTTTGTTGAGAACAACCACTATTTGCTGTACTAGGGGGAACAGTTGCCCTAGGAGCAATGGGGCTGGAGCTGCCTCTTTTTTGGTGCACTCACTGGTCCAGTGAGTATTACTTTTACAAAAATTGCACCATGGATTCTTTGGACCTTCTATCTTTTTGGATTTCTTAGAACCCCCTAATTAGAAGCTTTTTGGGGACCTGGCGAAGACTTCTGGTCTTTTGCTGTCTGCCCACCTTTTTGGTCTTGCTTCTTCTGATCACCACCTTGGTTCTGTACCTTCTGCTTCACCCTGGTTCTGACCCATTTGTCTGCCTTTTTTCCAAATTCTTGCGGAGAGGTCAGATCAGAGTCAATCAGGTGTTGATGCAATAACTGGTTTTGACAGTTGTTAAGTATTTGCTCTCTAATGATCAAAATATACAATCCTGTATATTCATTAACTTTACTGCCCAGCAACCAGCCCTCCACAGCCTTAGTAGCACAATCTACAAAGTCAGTCCAGTCCTGAGTCTGTGTCTTCTGGGTGTCTCTGAACAGCAACCTATACTGCTCAGTGGTTAAGCCAAACCCATCAATCAGAGCACTCTTTAGGACAGTGTAGTTGTTAGCATCCTCATCACTAACTGTGAGGAGCTTGTCTTTTCCTTTATCTGAAAAGCCATACGATTGCTGCCCACTGACTCTGGGGTACCTGGTGTACTTTGCAGGCCCTCTCCAAAGCATTTTGTGGATGTCATCCCCACTCTTGTAGGGAGGGACAATCTTATTTAGGTTTTTATGGTCATAAGACCTTTCCCTATCTCTAGGAATGTTGCTGCCACCAGTGGACTCTTAACGTTTGCCCTCTGGCAAGAGCCAGGGTCTCCTTTGCAAGGGTAATTTCTTGCCTCTTTATCCTAAGATTTACTTCCTTCATCCTAGCTTTGTGCTCTCTCCTCTGAGGGGAAGTCATTCTCCTTAGAGCAGAGGCATCAGACCCTATGGAATCATCAGAATGCTCAGAGCCACTGGACAGTGACCTAGGCCTTCTGTGTCTCCTGTTAGGCCTACTTGGTAAGGTAGGAGGGGGCCACCAAGGCCCTATCCACCCCTAGATAGTCCTGTGTTGCCCAGGATGGGGTCATCACTCTCATCCTGGTCATCATCCTCCTCAGAGACCACTGGATCTACTCCAGGTAGATGTTCCCCTGGTTAACTGGGTTAGATGCTCTTTCAACATCATACTCCACTACAATATCAACCAGGTGAGTAAAGGTTGGACTCTGTCCTTGTCTTAGTCTTCTGACTGAGCATAGACTCCTCAACTCCTGAAAGGTGAAGGAGTCATACTTAGAAGTTACCCTGTGAGGGTCCACTTCTGTGGGGAGAGGCACACTAGGCTCTCTACTCAAGGACATTTTCTAGAGTTGTGTGCTAAGCCCTTTGCTCTACAACAACTAAGTTCAGTAGAACTTAAAGTATTATAAGAACTTGATTTATATGTACCTCCAGGTACCTTAATGTGATCTTTCAACTGATATATTAAGATTATATGGTAAAACAACAGCAAGCTCTTATCCCAACCGCTGCACACCAATGTGAGAAGTTAGCATGGCATATGTTGTCCACTATTCTAGTGGGCACCTTGCACCTGTCTAAACGACCCTTATGATGATGGTTGTAAAGTCAACCTTATAGATTAGCTATCCTAGTGGTAGCATGGACCAGCAGTCTTAGGCTAAAACTTCAGAGAGCATGTGAAGCAAGCTGTTTTACCAATTATAATCCCTTGAGTACCAAATGAAAGGACACCACACAAGGTATATATCAAATATATATGTATTTATTAGCCGGGTGTATAGGTTTCTTTTCGTGTCGGGATTTATCGATGCTTTCAATGGAGATCTGCAAAAGAAGTGCTGCAGGCGGCCAGTGGAAGAGTGTCCGGGTGGATCCAATGGTGGATCGAAGATCTGAAGAACCTGAAAGCAGAGGGGACAGAGTCTGGGTCACTAGCCAGTGACCAGGAAGGAACCAGGCGATGTCGCGTTGAATCAGGTGAAGAAGGTGAAGCTTGTCTCTGCAGCCACAAGGACCAGGAGGCGTCGACGATGACCAGGAGCTGGATTCCACGTGACACACGAACGATCTAGTTGACTGTGGTGTCGGTATCCGGATTGGACCCAACAAGCTTTGGCAACAGCAACCCACGCAGGAAGTGAAGATTGGCTTCTGTTCAGACCGGCAAGGTCTGGGGTGCTTCTCCTTTGCAGGGAAGCAGGAGCAAGCCTGGAGTCAGCAGGCCAGTGGTGTAGATTCAAAGGAAATTCTTCAGGGGGCTAACTATCCAGCGGGCTAGCAACAGGGAAGACGCGTCGAGCTGAAATGCAAGAGCAGGCCCCACGTGGCACTCGTGGAGTGTGGAGGACTGAGCTTCAGTGCAAATGGCGCTCTGGTCTGTGGATTCTCAAACCCCAATGCACAACTTCGAGGGTGCCTCGGTCATTGCGCTGTTAGCAAAATGCAGGATGTCCAGGGTGTCTAGTCCTACGTCTCTCGTGTCCGCCACGGGTCTCAGCTTTGTTGTGGATGTGGATCAGACTCGGAGAAGTCTGAAAGTCCAGTTCCTGAGTAGCTGAGTCTTCGGGTTCCAGAAGGAGCGTTGACAAAGCAAACTGGCAACTTACTGGTGGTGTCTGGTTGAACAGGGTGGCCACTCCTTGACCGCAAGAGATATGTCTTCACTCTTCTAGTCGATGTAGAACGTTGAAGGTCCAAGAGTTTTGTTTCAGAGTTTCACGGCCTTCTCATGGTGGGAAATCTGTGTAGAGACAGTGTGTTGTTGTCTTTTCAAGAATTGCAAGACGTGTTTGACTTGCCCAGGGGCGACTATTTATTACACGCTGTGTTAGCGGTGGGGCTGCAGCGCCGCTGGAAGATGGGGCTGCAGGAACCCCCGACGTCGCTGGGATGTCAATATGTTACCATGGCGGCGGGTACGTTTAAAGCTGTTACTTGCCTCTATCAGCGCTTGTCACGCGAACGGCTCCCACCCCTGGATGCCCTTAAAGGTAAATGTGAGGCGGACATTGGCAGAGCCGTCCCGGAGACGACGTGGCCCCAATTGTTGTGGCGGGCATGGAAGCGTACGCATAATGCCCGGTTTCAGCTGGTACAATTTTATACACTGCATAGGGCGTACTTAACTCCGGCCAAGATTCTACGTTATTTTGGTGTTTCCTGCTCTACATGCCCAAGATGTAACACAGACGGGGCTGATTTTCTGCACATGTTCTGGTCCTGCACGGGTCTGGGATCCTACTGGGAAGAGGTGGTGACGCACCTGAACAACGTAACAGGGCGGACATTAAAGGCTGAGATGGCAACCTGCCTGCTGCTTTGGTTCCCACACCCTCCCAACACGAAAGTCACCAGCAAGTTCTGTGACTTGGGGCTGATTATGGCAAAAAGGAAACTTACCATGCATTGGAAGGCTCGAACAGGCCCTAGCTACCAGAGGTGGCGAGCGAGTTTCTTGACTTGGGCGGGTAGCAAAGGGACACTCTGTTTGCAGATGGCTAGGCGATCAGCTAATGACAAGGCGCTAGAAATGGCGAGAGCGTGGGAGGCGCTGGTGGTCGAGTTGATCGCTCCATCAGCTGAAACTGAAGAGGAGGATGGAGAGGAGGAGGCTGAGTCCGCTCGAGGGGTTCGCATTACAGCGCCTGACGGATAGAGAATGAGTTGAGAATGAATGTGGTGTATGGGCGACTGGGAGAGAAGCCTAGCTGAGGTCCAGGGTTGGCAATGTCAGTAGATTCGATAGTGGTCAGAGGGCCCTGTCTGTTTTTGCGAAGACGCTTTAACTTAATACAGCAACTGTTGTCTCTTTGATCCAATAGTTGAGCGACTGGATGGTTGGATGATTTCTCGGGGACCGACTGAAGTGAGGTACACTGATGGGGGGAGGGAGGAGCAGGGGAGGGGAGGGGAGTTTGGGGTTTAGAGAGAACGGAGGCCTATTTGATATTTACTTCTTCTCCTGCTGGAGCATGAGCCATCTGCGAAATGGCGGCCTTTGAAATCCGGTTCTCCGTGGTTTGATATGCAAAAAACTAATAAAATCTATAATTACACCACCTTACCCAAGCTGAGTGATCAGCCTGTGGTGTCCGTTTGGATGGTCAGCCAGGGGTGACATAATACATGCTGAAGCCCCTGGTAGGCCTTGGATGCACCTATGTCCTGGGTACCTAGGGTACACTACACAGGGGTTCACAAAGGTGACCCAATTCCCAATTAGGTAAGGACCTAAAGTACATGGTATCAATTTAGAGAGAACAGTTGCCTGTGGGTCTGATTAGCAGGCCCACAGCCACACTAAAGTTGAAAATCCAGAGAATCAAACCACAAAGTGGGGTGACCATGGGAAGCAGACCCTACCCTCCTACACCCCCCCCCCCCCCCCCCAACGCAGGGACATTAAACTAACCTTGACCAGTTGAGTCTTCATGTTCTAAGTGGAAATATCTGTAGAGTCCATCTGCATTGGCATGGTCAGTCCCAGGCATATGTTCCACTGTAAAGTCCATCCCCTGTAGGGAAATGAACCAGCTAAGCAGTTTGGATTTTCACCCTTCATCTGATTTAGCCACAAGATAGGCTTATGGTCTGCCCCAAACCACAGCAAAGGCCTCCCTCTCAATAGCTGACCAACATTTCTCTCTAGGGGTCAGCCTTCTGCTAATAAAAGCTATTGGCTGGTCTTGACCATCTTAATTCAGTTGTGAAAGAACAGCACCCACACCCAATTCAGAAGCATCTGTTTGAACAATGAATTCTTTGGAGTAGTCTGGAATTTGCAGAATAGGTGAAGTGCAAATGGCCTGCTTCAGGTCATCAAATGTCTTTGACAGCTTACTGTCCACTGAACTTTCTTTGTCATTTTATTTGAGGTTAAGTCATTAAGTGGAGTCACAATGGACCCATAGTTATTAACAAACTTTCTGTAGTAACCAGACAGGCCCATGAAAGCTCTGACCTGTGTCTGGGTGGTGGGAGGAGACCAGTCCTTTATGGTCTGGATCTTACTCTCCAATGGTTGAATCTGACCCCGACCTACAAGGTGGCCCAGGTACACAACCTGACTCTGCCCTATCTGGCACTTGGTAGCCTTGATAGTTAGGCCTGCCTTTTGCAGGGCCTCCTAAACATTCTTCAGATGGATCAGATGATCTTCCCAAGTGGAGCTAAATACAGCAATATCATCAAGATAAGCTGCACAGTAGTCATCCAGACCTGAAGGGACTTGGTTCACCAACCTTTGGAATGTGGCAGGTGCATTCTTCAGGCCAAAGGGCATTACCACAAACTGATAATGACCTCCTGGGGTTGAAAATGCTGTTTTGGCTTTTGCATCATCAGCTAGTCTGATCTGCCAGTAGCCAGCTGTCAAGTCAAATGTACTCAAAAACCTGGCGGAAGCCAATCTGTCAATGAGCTCATCTGCTCTTGGTATTGGGTGGGTATCTCTCCTAGTGACAGCATTGATACCTCTGTAGTCCACACAAAACCTCATTTCTCTATTACCATCTTGGGTGTGAGGTTTAGGCACTAGGACTACAGGACTGGCCCACGGGCGCTCTGAGGGCTCAATAACTCCCAACTCCAACATCTTTTGACCTCTGTCCTGATACAGTCCCTGACATGATCAAGTTGCCTATAGATTTTACTCTTCACAGGCAGACTGTCACCAGTGTCCACCTCATGGGTGCACCAGCTAGTCTGACTTGGAGTCAGTGAAAACAAATGTCTGTAGGACTGGAGAACTTGTCTGCAGTCCCTCTGTTGCTGATCAGTGAGGCTGCCTGCCAAAGCAACACCATCAACTGATCCATCGTCAGAGTTCTGAGAAAGCAGGTCTGGGAGAGGGTCACTCTCCTCCTCCTGTCCTTTATCTGTAGCCATGAGCAAGCCCATGTCTGCCCTGTCAACATATGGTTTCAATCTGTTGACATGAAGCACCCTGTGGGGGCTCCTGGGAGTTCCAAGATCAACCAAATAGGTTACCTCTCCCTTCTGTTTAACAATTGTGTGGGGTCCAGACCATTTGTCTTGGAGTGCTGCAGGGGCCACTGGCTCCAACACCCACACTTTCTTCCCTGGCTGGTAAACAGTCAGCACAGCATTTTGGTAATGCCAGGCTTTTTGGAGTTCCTGGCTAGCCTCAAGATTTTTGGATGCCTTTTTTATGTATTCAGCCATCCTGGAGCAGAGCCCAAGTACATAATCTACAATGTCTTGTTTAGGCTTTTTGAGAGGTAACTCCCATCCTTCCTTCACCAGACAAAGGGGTCCTCTTACAGGGTGCCCAAACTGAAGTTCAAAAGGGCTGTAGCCAACCCCCTTCTGTGGGACCTCTCTGTAAGCAAACAAAAGGCAGGGCAGAAGGATGTCCCATCTTCGCCTAAGCTTTTCAGGTAAACCCTTGATCATGCCCGTTAAGGTTTTGTTGAATCTCTCAACTAAACCATTGCATTGTGGATGGTAGGGTGTGGTGAACTTGTATTCCCTCCACACTCTTTCCACATAGCAGTCAAATATCCCGACATAAAGTTTGCACCTCTGTCTGAGACAACCTCCTTCGGAAAACCCACTCTTGAGAAAACTCCCAGAGGGCTCTTGCCACAACAGGTGTTGTTGTGATCCTTAGGGGATTAGCTTCTGGGTATCTGGTGGCATGATTCACTACCACCAGAATAAACCTGTGTCCAGATGCTGTTTGGGGATCCATTGGTCCAACAATGTCAATCCCAACTCTTTCAAAGGGAACCCCCACCATAGGTTGTGGTATAAGGGGGGTCTTTGTGGTGCCACCTGATTTGCCACTGGCTTGGCAGGTGACACATGAGTGGCAACATTCCTTGGTATCTTCTGACATATGGGGCCAGTGAAAGTGAGGGACAAGCCTGTCCCAAGTCTTGTTCTGGCCAAGATGCCCTGCTAGGGGAATATCATGGGCTAAGGTGAGAAGGAAGCCCCTGAATGTCAAAGGTATGACCAACCTCCTGAAAGCACCAGGCTTGGGGTCTCTAGCCTCTGAATATAGGAGCCCGTCATCCCAATACACTTTATGGGTACCTGTAGCATTCCCAGCAGCCTCAGCAGCAGCTTGCTGTCTGAGGGGTTCAAGAGAAGGGCAGTCCAACTGTGCCTGTCTCAGATCTGCCCTTGAAGGTCCCCCTGCCCCAAGAAGCTCAACCTGATCAGGCTCAAGCTTTTCTGTGACAGTTCCTTCTTGGTTCTCACAATCAGCTACCTTGGAAGACTGATCCCCATCCTGGGGCAAGGGGGAAGGCACTGCCTTAACCCTACTGCTTCTCCTCCTGGTAGGCAACTGGTCCATATTTGCAGGATCCAGGGCCTGTTCAGTTGTGAACGTTTTGGCCTGTGACCTGGTCACAGCAAGGACATGTGCTGATATACCTAGCATTTCTGCATGCATGAATCCTATACTCCACTTCAGACCTTTTGAGGCCAGTTACCCCTCCCCAGGAGAAATTCACTATTGCCATACTATGATTGGTAGTGACATTGCTTGCATTGGTCACTAGGTAATTATCACCTAGTATTATATGTCCAGGGTTCACAAAGTTGGGTGTCACCATAGTGACACTTGCACATGTGTCCCTGTAGGCCTGAGCCACTTTGATATTAATCAAAGGAGTCTGTCTGTACTTGCCCAGGTTACTGGGGCTCACAGTAGAGGACATACCCACGTCCACATCACAGACAAGAACAGCTTGAGTTGGTATTCTGACTAGGACAGAATCCACCTCAGTTCCTAGGGTCAACCCTACTACACCCTTTTGTTGGGAACAACCACTATTTGCTGTTCTAGGGGGAACAGTTGCCTTAGGAGCAATGGGGCTGGAGCTGCCTCTTTTTTGGTGCACTCACTGGTCCAGTGAGTATTACTTTTACAAAAATTGCACCATGGATTCTTTGGACCTTCTATCTTTTTGGATTTCTTAGAACCCCCTAATTAGAAGCTTTTTGGGGACCTGGCGAAGACTTCTGGTCTTTTGCTGTCTGCCCACCTTTTTGGTCTTGCTTCTTCTGATCACCACCTTGGTTCTGTACCTTCTGCTTCACCCTGGTTCTGACCCATTTGTCTGCCTTTTTTCCAAATTCTTGCGGAGAGGTCAGATCAGAGTCAATCAGGTGTTGATGCAATAACTGGTTTTGACAGTTGTTAAGTATTTGCTCTCTAATGATCAAAATATACAATCCTGTATATTCATTAACTTTACTGCCCAGCAACCAGCCCTCCACAGCCTTAGTAGCACAATCTACAAAGTCAGTCCAGTCCTGAGTCTGTGTCTTCTGGGTGTCTCTGAACAGCAACCTATACTGCTCAGTGGTTAAGCCAAACCCATCAATCAGAGCACTCTTTAGGACAGTGTAGTTGTTAGCATCCTCATCACTAACTGTGAGGAGCTTGTCTTTTCCTTTATCTGAAAAGCCATACGATTGCTGCCCACTGACTCTTGGGTACCTGGTGTACTTTGCAGGCCCTCTCCAAAGCATTTTGTGGATGTCATCCCCACTCTTGTGGGGAGGGAAAATCTTATTTAGGTTTTTATGGTCATAAGACCTTTCCCTATCTCTAGGAATGTTGCTGCCACCAGTGGACTCTTAACGTTTGCCCTCTGGCAAGAGCCAGGGTCTCCTTTGCAAGGGCAATTTCTTGCCTCTTGATCCTAAGATTTACTTCCTTCATCCTAGCTTTGTGTTCTCTCCTCTGAAGGGAAGTCATTCTCCTTAGAGCAGAGGCATCAGACCCTATGGAATCATCAGAATGATCAGAGCCACTGGACAGTGACCTAGGCCTTCTGTGTCTCCTGTTAGGCCTACTTGGTAAGGTAGGAGGGGGCCACCAAGGCCCTGTCCACCCCTAGATAGTCCTGTGTTGCCCAGGATGGGGTCATCACTCTCATCCTGGTCATCATCCTCCTCAGAGACCACTGGATCTACTCCAGGTAGATTTTCCCCTGGTTAACTGGGTTAGATGCTCTTTCAACATCATACTCCACTACAATATCAACCAGGTGAGTAAAGGTTGGACTATGTCCTTGTCTTAGTCTTCTGACTGAGCATAGACTCCTCAACTCCTGAAAGGTGAAGGAGTCATACTTAGAAGTTACCCTGTGAGGGTCCACTTCTGTGGGGAGAGGCACACTAGGCTCTCTACTCAAGGACATTTTCTAGAGGTGTGTGCTAAGCCCTTTGCTCTACAACAACTAAGTTCAGTAGAACTTAAAGTATTATAAGAACTTGATTTATGTGTACCTCCAGGTACCTTAATGTGATCTTTCAACTGATATATTAAGATTATATGGTAAAACAACAGCAAGCTCTTATCCCAACCGCTGCACACCAATGTGAGAAGTTAGCATGGCATATGTTGTCCACTATTCTAGTGGGCACCTTGCACCAGTCTAAACGACCCTTATGGTGATGGTTGTAAAGTCAACCTTATAGATTAGCTATCCTAGTGGTAGCATGGACCAGCAGTCTTAGGCTAAAACTTCAGAGAGCATGTGAAGCAAGCTGTTTTACCAATTATAATCCCTTGAGTACCAAATGAAAGGACACCACACAAGGTATATATCAAATATATATGTATTTATTAGCCGGGTGTGTAGGTTTCTTTTCGTGTCGGGTTTTTCGATGCTTTCAATGGAGATCTGCAAAAGAAGTGCTGCAGGCGGCCAGTGGAAGAGTGTCCGAGTGGATCCAATGGTGGATCGAAGATCTGAAGAACCTGAAAGCAGAGGGGACAGAGTCTGGGTCACTAGCCAGTGACCAGGAAGGAACCAGGCGATGTCGCGTTGAATCAGGTGAAGAAGGTGAAGCTTGTCTCTGCAGCCACAAGGACCAGGAGGCGTCGACGATGACCAGGAGCTGGATTCCACGTGACGCACGAACGATCTAGTTGACTGTGGTGTCGGTATCCGGATTGGACCCAACAAGCTTTGGCAACAGCAACCCACGCAGGAAGTGAAGATTGGCTTCTGTTCAGACCGGCAAGGTCTGGGGTGCTTCTCCTTTGCAGGGAAGCAGGAGCAAGCCTGGAGTCAGCAGGCTAGTGGTGTAGATTCAAAGGAAATTCTTCAGGGGGCTAACTATCCAGCGGGCTAGCAACCGGGAAGACGCGTCGAGCTGAAATGCAAGAGCAGGCCCCACGTGGCACTCGTGGAGTGTGGAGGACTGATCTTCAGTGCAAATGGCGCTCTGGTCTGGGGATTCTCAAACCCCAATGCACAACTTCGAGGGTGCCTCCGTCATTGAGCTGTTAGCAAAATGCAGGATGTCCAGGGTTTCTAGTCCTACGTCTCTCGTGTCCGCCACGGATCTCAGCTTTGTTGTGGATGTGGATCAGACTCGGAGAAGTCTGAAAGTCCAGTTCCTGAGTAGCTGAGTCTTCGGGTTCCAGAAGGAGCGTTGACAAAGCAAACTGGCAAGTTACTGGTGGTGTCTGGTTGAACAGGGTGGTCACTCCTTGACCACAAGAGATATGTCTTCAGTCTTCTAGTCGATGTAGAACGTTGAAGGTCCAAGAGTTTTGTTTCAGAGTTTCACTCCAGGATAATCTAAAGTCTCTAGACACAGCTCCTATCTTTATACCAATTTTAGGGGCTGGATTACCTCCTAGGTCCCTCCTATGGGTGAACCTGGGAAGGGGGTGGTTACACCCCTTTCCCTTTGTCCAGTTTCATGCCAGAGCGGGGCTGGAGTGCCCCAGCACTGGGTTGAACCGGGCTATGCATGAAGCACCTTGTGTGCCCCAGGCAGCGTCTGGAAAAGCATCTGCTGATGCAGCCCTCCCTGCCCTAATACATAAAACCCTGTATGGGGAAGTGCTGGCACCTCCCTGGACAGGAAACCTATTGTCTAGGCCACCCCTGCTGGAGTTTTGTCCAGCAGTAGGAGGTCAGACTCGTGTCTGTGGCAGCAGCATCCATTTTGTGGTGCTGAGGCTCTGTTTAACTTTAACCGGGTAAAGCAGTAACTACATAACTACATGTCTTCTCCCGGTGGAAGGAGGGAATGCTACCCCTGCCGCCAGGACTGGCGGGGGGGGGGGGGTAGTATTCCAAAGTTTTTGACACCTTACACATCATGTTTCGATAAAGCCAAACCAAAGTTAGCATTAACCGCGAGGATTATGATGCACTTAGGAATATATGGCATGGCTAGATCATAGAGCAGCTATAATGACATGGTTCCGAAAGCTGCAGACAGGCTCAGCTCAAGCTAGGGCACCCTCTCACATAAAACCAAGCACTCTGCCCTCAGGATGGTCAAGGGCTGCCATAGGAGTGACTTATAGGTGTATATGTGTCTCTATATAAGGGTAGATGTAGGTATACTATATCTAAGTAAGGGATGATTATACCACCTTACCCAAGCTGAGTGATCAGCCTGTGGTGTCAGTTTGAATGGCCAGCCAGGGGTGGTATAATACATGCTGCAGCCCCTGGTAGGCCTTGGATGCACCTATGTCCTGGGTACCTAGGGTACACTATACAGGGGCTCACAAAGGTGACCCAATTCCCAATTAGGTATGTACCTAAAGTACATGGTATCAATTTAGAGAGAGAACAGCTGGGTTGTGGGTCTGATTAGCAGGCCCACAGCCACACTAAAGTCGAAAAACCAGAGAATCACATCAAAAAGTGGGGGTGACCATAGGAAGAAGACCCTACTCTCCTACAGTGGCCCTCCCATTCCAACCAAAACATTCACTGCATGGAAGGAGAAGGTGCTTGCCATACTGCATCCAGAGAGTCTCACAGGAGTAGTAGGGGGAGTGGAGGCTGGTAAGTACAAACAAATGCCTACCACCATACTGCTATGTACTGTCTTGGACAACTACAAATCTACACCTCCTATGACACATTCCATTCATCTGCACCACATACTCCGAAAAACATTTCTCACAGATCCAACATTCACTCCCTCCCATTCACCCCAAATGTAGCTAGCAACATTACCATGGGGGCATGTGTACAGACAGCCAGCACTACAACTCCCACCAGGCCCCCTTGTCTCACAGCTTAGCAAGATGGAGCCCTCTTCCCACCCGACCCAGAAGCATGTGTCAGCCATTACATTACCCTCATCAAACTAACAGGTAGGTAGCAATCTTGCCATGGAGGGCTGTATTTGGGTGGGAGGCCTGTACTACAACTCCCACCAGGCCCCCTGACCCACACCTAAGCAGGATGTAGCACTCCACACCAACCCAGAAGCAGTTACCAGCCATTGTATCGTTCACCCACACCTAACAGGTAGGTAGCCATCTTCCCTATGACGGCTGTTTGGGGGTGGGAGGCCTGCATTACTACTCCCACCATGCCCCCTGTCCCACACCTGAGCAGGATGGCGCATTCCCCCACCCAGGAGCAGCCAGAAGCCATGTTATCAAAACAAACAAACTCACAGGTAGGTAGCTGTCTTCCCTGGGAGGGCTGTTTAGGAGTGGGAGGCATGCACTAATACACCCACCATGCTCCCTGTCCCAAACCTGAGAAGGATGGAGCACTCCCCCACCCAGGAGCAGTTGGAAGCCATTGTATCACCACAAACAAACTCACAGGTAGATAGCCATCTTCTCCGGGAGGGCTGTTTGTGGCTGGGGGGCCTGCACTACTACTCCAACCATGCCCCCTGGCCCACACCTAAGCATGATGAAGCGTTCCCCCACCCAGGAGCAGTCGGAAGCCATTGTTTCACCACAAACAAACTTAAAGGTTGGTAGCCATCGTCCCTGGGAGGGCTGTTTGGGGGTGGAAGGCCTGTACTACTACTCCCACCATGCACCCTTGGCCCCCAGCTCAGCAAGATAGAGCCCTCCCCCCACCCTACCCAGAAGCATGTGTCAGTCATTACATTCCCCTCATCAAACTAACAGGTAGGTAGCCATCTTGCCATGGAGGGCTGTATGGGGTGGGAGGCCTCCACTACAACTCCCACCAGGCCCCCTGACCCACACCTGAGCAAGATGTAGCACTCCACACCAACCCAGAAGCAGTTATCAGCCATTGTATGGTTCACCCTCACCTAACATGTAGGTAGCCATCTTCCCTGGGAGGGCTGTTTGGGGGTGGGAGGCCTACACTACTTCTCCCACCATGCCCCCTGTCCCACCCCTAAGCAGGATGGAGCACCAACCCCACCCAGAAGCAGTTGGAAGCCATTGCAGTACACCAACCAAACTTACAGGGAGGTAGCCATCTTCATAATGAGGGTGTTTGGTGGTTGGAGGCCTGCACTACCACTCTTACCATGCACCCTTGTCCCCCAGCTCAGCAAGATGGAGCTCTCCCTCCCACCCAGATGCATGTGACAGTTAATGGGTCACTTCAAACAAACTACCAGGTAGGTAGACATATTATGCTGTCTTGTCCCACCACTGAGCAGGATGTAAGCCTCCACCACACACACACAGATGTGTTACAAAACAAAGCTGTTAGACCTGGCACCTTGGCGTGAGTCTCCCTTCCACTTTTTGCTGATGTGCCTCATTTGTTTTGATGGTGTTAGCTGATCAGGGCACTGTGCCACTGCCAACCAGCGCCACAGTGCAAGTGCTCCCTATGAAAAGGGTATACATTGATTGGTGTCCATGATTGACTTTTTTGGTTTACTATCAGTCCCCAGTAAAGTGCACCAGGAGTGCCAGGGCGTGTAAATACAAATGCTGCTAGTGGGCCTGCAGCACTGGTTGTGCCACCCACAGAAGCGGCCTAGTAAAATGTGTCTAGGGCCTGCCATTGCAGAACCTGCGTGCAGTGTGGTACTGTCATGCTGACTGAGCAAGTGCACCTACTTGCCAGGCCCTAAAACTTCCCTTAACTTCATATTAGTCACCCCTATGGTAGGCCCAAGGGCAGGGTGCATTGTAAGCATACGGTAGGACAAGCCCTGATGTGTGTGGCATGTTCTAATACTTAATTACAGCCAATTTCGTTTTTCACTATTGTAAAGCTACCTGTTCTCGTAGGCCAGAATGGGCTGCTGGAATTATTACACTCTATAATCCCAGCAGGCTCAGGGAACATGGTAGAAAGTAAAGTTTAGTATGCCTGAACTCAGAATAATAAAATACTTCTTTTAGTTTATTTTAATATCCTGTGTTTGCAAATGCTACTTTTAGAAAGTTAGCCTTTGCTTGCCTAACCATTTCAGCCCACCTCTGCTCTTATGTGTATCTGCTGTCTGGGTTCTGTGAGTGACAGGGCGAGGGATGACAGGTGGTGAATAGAGGGATTACACCAGGATGGGTGGGAGGAGTGACCCTTGACTCTGAATAGGGCTGTGTTCTGCCACCTCAATGCTGGCACCGCCCCCTGGGGAGCGACTGATGACTCTGCCCTGCACCTAGCCCAGGAAGAGGGAAGACTGTCAACAGAGTGCTCCTGGCTGCACTTGTCATCACAATGCTTGCTCCACCTCCTGCGGAGCGTCTGATGTCCCTGCCCTGCACACTGAAAGGAGAAACCAGAGCCTGCAAAACAAAGTGCTCAGAGACTGACTGGATTAGGCAAAGGCCCCCCTGGCCTGCAAGAACAAAAGAAATGTCCTATAAAAGTAGGAGCCCTGCTCCTAGAAAATCAGATCCTGTTTACGCCAAGAAGAAACTCTGCCTGAAGAGAATGACCTGGGAAAGCTGCATGGAGGACTACTGTCTCTAATCCTGAGAGACTGGCCTGTGGTGGGTGCCTTGCTGCAAGAAGGAGAGAGGAAGAAAAGACTAAGAGACTTTTTAATTCAACTTGTGCATTTGAACAATCTTCAAGGGCTTGCTGTTGAACTTGCCCCCTGAACTGCACCCCAGGACCAGTGGGCGCTACCCCCCACCCCCCTGAAGGAAGAACTGCTAGCTGTACTGCTTATCCCTGCAGCCCTGATCAACAAGGAGTGAAGTGCATGTTGGATTGGCCCGTCGCACCCTGAGAACCTGTGTCCCTCCGTCCTCGCTGAAAGCGCGACTTCTGCCCAGCTCTGCCGCACTCGCACCATAGAGACCAGCCCACACCGGCCCGAGCACTGTGTCTGTGGCAGGGACCCAAGCCGTAGTTCGCAACGTCAGCAGAGACCTGTCCTCCCAAGCACCGTGATCTACTGGCCCGTGCCGTAGCACACACCGCAACGTTGGTCGCTAAAGTCTCCTGATCAGTGCCCCGCTTGTACCACCGTAACACGGCTGGCCTATCCCCCTCCAGGGTAGAAACGTACGCCGCATGTTTGTTGACTCCTCCACAATGCACCGTTAACCCAGGAGCCCGAGCCGTAGCTCGCATCGCCCCAGGGATGACAACGTGACGTCGGAGGATCGATCCCCGCAGCTGTTCGCCTCCACCTTTCCCCCCACAAGCAAAAAGGTACTGTGCCTGTGTTAGGTGCGCCGCGCTCTGGACACGGAGTCCGTGAGGTGCGCACCACTTGTGTCCACTGTTTGCCCCAACGCTGTGCGCGCTGTATCAGTGAGACTCCTCAAACCCTTCTCACAGCGCAGTACGAGCCGCACAACCCCAGCGTTCAGTATGCCTCGTTCCGTCACGCGCGCCGTACGCGTGATACTCGATACGTGCGAGGGTTAGCGAGGCCCTTCTGCCATCAGCGGTACAAGACGTACCCGAGCGCTGCGAGGCACACCAGCTGGCACGAAAGGAGTCAGCACATCGTGAACATTGCCTAGATAATTGTGGGGCCAATCTGAAGTACTGCAAAGTCGGTTTTAGGACCAGGGACACTGTTTCTGATATAACAACTGACTGTTAACAACTGTGACCTGTTTTAAAAGAAACTGGAACCATTTTTGAGAACCAAAAGACTGTATTTACAAGCCTGCTTAAGAATCTGTATATAAAGTATATAATTTTACAAAACTACAGTCTTGTGTCCCTATGTGGTGGGTTGATGATTGACTGTGAGTGTTGCGCTAAATGCTTAACCCTGTATACTCTGGAATTTATCCTTGTCTGCTTGCGCCACACTGCCTTGAGGGTGAGCAGGGGTTATTTCTGAGAGTAAATCCTTTGCCCTGACTTAGAGGAGAGGGTCCCTGCTTGTCACAAGTGAATACTTGCGTCAACCAGAGACCGCCAATTCTAACATTAGAGGCAGCTGTGAGGATCACAGATTTGAATTTTTGTAATATATGCAGTGATTGTTGACATTTGCATAGTGATTACAGTCCAGTAACTTAGCCACAGACCTTTTAATTTTCACTTTGCTAAAGAAGAGATCCCTTGTGTTTTAAGTCATGCCTGGCTCAAACAGCGTGGAGAGAGCGGAGTCTATAGTTTCTAGAGGCGAAGAAATAGAATGGGAAGAGGAGAAACTAGAGAGCTACAAAAAGGAGCACCTGAAAGGTTTCTGCAAAAAGTTTAAAGTTCCCCACGCTGGATGCAAGACAAAGGCAGATCTACACCGGGCACTGAAAGCCTGGATTGAATCAAGAAATGTGCCTGAGGATCTTGTGGTACCTGAACCAGCAGAGAGCGTCCATAGCTTTGGCAGAGGCCTGTCGCCGGAGGAGCTGGCAGATAGACAGGCAACCAGGGATCATGAAATGAAGTTGGCAGAGCTGAAGTTAAAAGGCCAATTGGAGCTAGAAAGCAAAAGAATGGCTCTGGAAGAGCGATGAATCCAAATGGAACATGAGATGAAAGTGAGGGAGATGGATTTCAAAGAAAAAAGTTTGGAGCACACTTCCTCTAGTGGCAGAACAACGCCGGTGCAGGTAGAGTCAAGGGTGTACATGCCAAAAGATGTAGTTAAAGAGTTCCGGTTGCCTACCAATCAGATTGCCCTTGATGACATTACTGCAGTTGGAGCATTTGCTGCAGGGGAATGTACCCACCGGCAGAGGGTTGTTATCTACAGTTCTTTGGTATTGGGTAGTTTCCCTATATGTATGGATTAAGCTGTTTCTAATAGTTTTGTTTCTTCTAAAAGCGAAGATGGGTTTGGGGATTGGTGGTTTGCTGGTGTTTATGGTTATTAAGTTCCAATTACGATTAATTATATTTTTGATTTTATTGCTGACGCCACTATAGTTTGTTACAAAGACTAGCCTTTTTTCTGCTTCTATATTACTGGCCTTTTGTTGGAATAAATTGTCCCTATTGAAGTATTTTGCTCTTTTTAACGCCTGATTCACCATCTTTTTTGGATATCCCCTGTGATGCTGACAGGACCGAGAGGGGAGCAGGGAGGCCGGTTAGAAATCAAAAGGTAAGCGCGAGCACTTAAATCTCGCTCAACCATCCCATTCTGGGAATGCCGACAACTGTCTCTAGAACTGCGGCAAATCTACCCGACGCCAATTGATTATAAATGCTCCTAGTCAAACTAACAACAGTCAGTTTGTCCCCATATTACTTTAGCATCGACTAATACCTCTATACCATAAACACGGTCCATAGACCATCTATGCCCCAAAAAAGTAACTCAGCTTTTAACATCTTGTGGAGCCCCACACTAATACCAACTATGGTATATATTATATGTTTCACATAGGTTGGTTAGAAACCAAAAGGTAAGCGCGAGCACTAAAATCTCGCTCAACCATCCTATTCTGGGAATGCCTACAACTGTCTCTAGAACTGCGGCAAATCTACCAGACGCCAATTGATTATAAATGCTCCTAGTCAAACTAACAACAGTCAGTTTGTCCCCATGTTACTTTAGCATCGACTAATACCTTTATACCATAAACACGGTCCATAGACCATCTATGCCCCAAAAAAGTAACTCAGCTTTTAACATCTTGTGGAGCCCCACATTAGTACCAACTATGGTATACATTATATGTTTCACATAGGTTGGATTCAAAAGCAACCGTCATTGATACCACCCAACGCTGCGGATATAATTGAAGACATCCAGTGGCGCCTTTTAAACTCAGAAGGAAGGATTATTAACAATCCCTAGTATAGGTGAGTACTATCGATACAATAAACTAGCAAAATTCCCGCCTAATCCAAAAGACAAAGAAATGGTGAAATAACTAATAATGTAGCCCATTTTATCTGTTTTTGATCTGAACAGTGGTCCCCACATACAACATGTGGCCCCCCTCCGGTAACCTCTACAACATAGAGCTTTCAATACAAACAGGTAAAAAGAGGACCTAGTAATGTTAACCAGAGTAAAAATTGAAATTGAAACGGTTAAAACGTCATGAGTATACTTGTTCCTCATTTTTTGAAAGGTATTGCTAACTGGAATTTAAGAAACCAGAAGCCATATATACCAGTATTTTGCATGAGAAATTTCCTCTAAATTGAACAGAAGAGGAAGCTGAAGAAATCACACACAGGTATGCTTCACAATCACTCTCTCCCAGAAGCTACCCAATACGTGATTTTAAGTCAACAAGCTATGGAATCCAGTTATATAGTCACATATACCCAAATGCCCCCAGAAATGTACCCCACAGAACCTAATTATGTATACTATAATTTAAACATGTACAATGTTTCCAGTGTGTTGAGTAAATGTGTCAGAAATATAGATATAAGGTTAAAAATTGTTTTTATAAAGAAAAAAAGAAAAAAGAGACAATGCCGATTTCCATGCACAAAAAGGCTGTCTTTTAATTGTAATGTTCTTTTATAGAATTGTTTGTCCTGAGGAAGGTGTTATCACAGATTCACCGAAACGCAGCTTCGACAACGAAAACAAACTGTGACTCCTTGTATTCATTGTTTTTAAGCAAATTGTGATATTTTAATGTTTTTTATTTGTGCATAAAAATGTTTTTAACCTTTGTAAATTGTAATAAATTGTATATTTCTTATAACAAACACAACATTTAAGATTCTTATTTCTGTTTATAACTTTGTTTAAAGGGTACAACTTTGAAGGCACAATCTGGTATTCTGTGGCATCTTTTGGTATATGAGAACTACATTCGGGTTCCATAGTGACTGTGTGGTCCAGGGACTTTCCTTGTGCTTACAACTCAGTTCTCCTTGTCCCATATCACCATACAAAGGAGGCCTCCCTTCCTTTTTCTACATTTGTATACACGGTTTGTTAACCGGGGAGGTGTGTTCTCTCACCTAATTTCATTAATGGCCACAATGGAAGGCATGAAGATCTTGAGTTATGATGAAGATCAATTCAGTAAGATAATTAACGGCGCCACAAAAAATATATCATCTGTTCAAATTAACAATACAGATGAAGAAGAATGGCGCAAGTTATGGAATAGTAAGAAAAAAATTATACGTACGGAATTACATTCCGACTTCTTGATAGATTACTGTAAAAACGGGATTATACCGAAAGGTTTACAGGTATCCAACGAACCAGGTATATTTATAGGGAATCCCAAATTCATTGAAAAATGGACTTTTGTCACCAATAGATGCAGCCGCGACTGGATGCTTTTAATTATAGAAACAGCCGCGGACATCTTAATAGTTGAAAGGGAAGAGATTAAAGAAATGGAGAAAAAACTCAAAGAAAGCTCGGCCCTAGATGATGCCATCAAAAAACTTGAGGATATCCAAAAAGATGTCGACGGCTATAGGGACTATCTTTTTAACAAGAAGAGCAATAAATTTAAAAACGACGTGGCCAAATACAACCCCGAAATCACTTATCCTTACTTACAAAAGGATTATTATGATAGACCACATGAAACACCTCAATATCGGAGACCATGGCAACAAAACCAAGGCCAAAATTTCCAACAGAAGAAGAAAGTTAGATTCTTTGACACCTCTTATACCAGCACAGATAGTGAGAATGAAGTACAAAATGAGAATAGACATAGCAATAAAGAACAGGACACTCCCAAAGGCCCCAATAAACCATCACTTCCTTTTTTAGAACAACGCCAGAATTTCACACAACAGAAAGGGAGAGGGAGAGGCAGGGGCAAATATGTGCCTCAACATCAGCAAAGACCCTACACAAGGAGCCAGAAAACATGGGACATCTGAACAAAGCTCCCATAATTAACCTTTCTGACGCTATACTTTCTCCTATCCAAATTCAGGTACTAGAAAAAGGTCTAGGATTTGCGATTACCTCCCCAGTAGACAAATACAATCTAGAAAGGGACCTTCAAACCTTCTTCAGAAAAATTAGGCTCATGTCATTCTTTGATGGCAAAGAAAAAATAAACCGTCCCAATAAGTCAGGACTTAAACCTAAATCCACTTGGACCCCTCAATTAGGCCAAGTCAACAAACAAATAGAAGCCTTTGAAATAGCAGTAACTAAAAGTGTCTCAGATGTGCTAGAACAAAAAAATTGGATACAATTTAATCTTGATAAAAAGGAGAAGGAAGCATTGAATGAATTGGAAAATAACCATATGCTGACTATCAAACCGGCCGATAAAGGCGGGGGCATTGTGGTTATGTCCACTACATACTACAATGAAAAAATGCACCTGCTCCTGAACAATCCAGAGCATTATTGTAAATCTAACAGAAAAGAGTGGCAAGATCTGGCAATAAATATTAAACACCTCTTAGACTTTGCAAAAGAAGAGGATGTTATCTGTGAGGAAGTGTATTGATTCCTGCTCAATACTAACCCCACAATACCGGCTCTCTATGGCCTTCCCAAAGTCCATAAGAATCCCGAAGATCCCCCCATGAGACCTATAGTGTCGAGCATTGGATCCCTGACAGAACCTTTAAGTAAATATGCCGACATCTTTCTCCAACCACACGTCGCTAAACAAAAGGCATATATAAAAGACACGGCAGCAATCATCCAAAAAGTTGAGAATCTTCCATTTAATCCTAATACACAATACCTGGTGACGCTTGATATAGAAGCACTGTATACCAATATACCTCAGGACAACACTATAGAGACTATCAGCACCCTACTAAGCCAAGGCGATCATGATCCCACAGCACACGAAACTTTTATCATAGATTGTGTGACAACAGTTCTCAAAAATAATATTTTCCTATTTGATAAAGACATTTACAGGCAGACTAAGGGGACCAGCATGGGAGCCACCTGCGCTCCGAGCCTGGCCTGCCTATACGTGGCACAATTTGAGGAAAAACATATTTTTAATCTAGCTGCACCATTCTTTGAGAATATCTCAATGTGGTCTAGGTACATAGACGATATTTTCTTTGTATGGACAGGGACATCAGAATTACTCGAAGAATTCATCTCTTGGTTGAACCTGGGAGACATTAATCTCAGGTTCACCAGTCATTTTGACCAAGAAAGTTGTGAGTTCTTGGACATAATAATTAAACATGTGAGAGGAACCTTGCAGGTAGAGTTATTCACCAAAAAGACCAATAGAAATACAATGCTACATTATCAAAGCCACCATCCCCCGTGTCAGAAAAATAACATCCCTTTTGGACAATTCCTGAGATTGAAACGTAACTGTACTGATAATAAAGATTTCTTATATCATGCAGGAATACTATCAAAAAATCTTACAGACAGGGGATATCCAAAAAAGATGGTGAATCAGGCGTTAAAAAGAGCAAAATACTTCAATAGGGACAATTTATTCCAACAAAAGGCCAGTAATATAGAAGCAGAAAAAAGGCTAGTCTTTGTAACAAACTATAGTGGCGTCAGCAATAAAATCAAAAATATAATTAATCGTAATTGGAACTTAATAACCATAAACACCAGCAAACCACCAATCCCCAAACCCGTCTTCGCTTTTAGAAGAAACAAAACTATTAGAAACAGCTTAATCCATACATATAGGGAAACTACCCAATACCAAAGAACTGTAGATAACAACCCTCTGCCGGTGGGTACATTCCCCTGCAGCAAATGCTCCAACTGCAGTAATGTCATCAAGGGCAATCTGATTGAACATAAAAAAATTAAACATCATATTAAATCATTTATAAATTGTAGATCAAAAAACATAATATACTTAATCAAGTGCCCATGTGATTATGTATATATTGGGGAAACATCGCGAGAAATGAGACTCAGACTAAATGAACATAAGTCTGCAATCCGCTGTAAAAAACCAGGAGCTCCATTAACTGAACACTGGCAGTCAGCGAGTCATAAAATTGAAGAACTGAAATGGTGTGGTCTCGAGACTATCACCCAAAATACAAGAGGTGGAGATATGACCACAAAGCGGAACAAACGGGAACAATTCTATATGTCCCGTTTCAATTCCGTGAATGACGGGCTAAATTCAAAAGAAGATTGGGAAAGGATTCTGCAGTAAATCAAGCCCGTATACTCCAAGCACGGACGTTACCTCCAATTAATACGCTTCGAAAGTGAAACAATAACAATTGCAATTCATTACCCAAAACGCGAGATATAAATCACAGCGCGCCAATGTCACCCAACTAACTTCCTCGTAAAATCTCCATAGATACCCAGCGCGTCTTTGGTTACTATAAACAAAAAGAACTACAGAACATAACAGTGACGTTGTTTCCACTATCACGTGGTAATATACAATTGAACTACAATTGTAGTTCCTCGCCTAAACCCATTATGATTGGTTAACGACTGAGTACGTCATCCAATTGACTTTTTTCCCGGGAAACCCAGTCCTTTTTAAGCAGCCGATGAACACCTTTGTTTATCTTTGGCTGATCGTGCAAACGAGCGGATGCTGACAGGACCGAGAGGGGAGCAGGGAGGCCGGTTAGAAACCAAAAGGTAAGCGCGAGCACTTAAATCTCGCTCAACCATCCCATTCTGGGAATGCCGACAACTGTCTCTAGAACTGCGGCAAGTCTACCCGACGCCAATTGATTATAAATGCTCCTAGTCAAACTAACAACAGTCAGTTTGTCCCCATATTACTTTAGCATCGACTAATACCTCTATACCATAAACACGGTCCATAGACCATCTATGCCCCAAAAAAGTAACTCAGCTTTTAACATCTTGTGGAGCCCCACACTAGTACCAACTATGGTATATATTATATGTTTCACATAGGTTGGTTAGAAACCAAAAGATAAGCGCGAGCACTAAAATCTCGCTCAACCATCCTATTCTGGGAATGCCTACAACTGTCTCTAGAACTGCGGCAAATCTACCAGACGCCAATTGATTATAAATGCTCCTAGTCAAACTAACAACAGTCAGTTTGTCCCCATGTTACTTTAGCATCGACTAATACCTTTATACCATAAACACGGTCCATAGACCATCTATGCCCCAAAAAAGTAACTCAGCTTTTAACATCTTGTGGAGCCCCACATTAGTACCAACTATGGTATACATTATATGTTTCACATAGGTTGGATTCTAAAAGCAACCGTCATTGATACCACCCAACGCTGCGGATATAATTGAAGACATCCAGTGGCGCCTTTTAAACTCAGAAGGAAGGATTATTAACAATCCCTAGTATAGGTGAGTACTATCGATACAATAAACTAGCAAAAATCCCGCCTAATCCAAAAGACAAAGAAATGGTGCAATAACTAATAATGTAGCCCATTTTATCTGTTTTTGATCTGAACAGTGGTCCCCACATACAACATGGTGGCCCCCCTCCGGTAACCTCTACAACATAGAGCTTTCAATACAAACAGGTAAAAAGAGGACAGAGTAATGTTAACCAGAGTAAAAATTGAAATTGAAACGGTTAAAACGTCATGAGTATACTTGTTCCTCATTTTTTTGAAAGGTATTGCTAACTGGAATTTAAGAAACCAGAAGCCATACATACCAGTATTTTGCATGAGAAATTTCCTCTAAATTGAACAGAAGAGGAAGCTGAAGAAATCACACACAGGTATGCTTCACAATCACTCTCTCCCAGAAGCTACCCAATACATGATTTTAAGTCAACAAGCTATGGAATCCAGTTATATAGTCACATATACCCAAATGCCCCCAGAAATGTACCCCACAGAACCTAATTATGTATACTATAATTTAAACATGTACAATGATTCCAGTGTGTTGAGTAAATGTGTCAGAAATATAGATATAAGGTTAAAAATTGTTTTTATAAAGAAAAAAAGAGACAATGCCGATTTCCATGCACAAAAAGGATGTCTTTTAATTGTAATGTTCTTTTATAGAATTGTTTGTCCTGAGGAAGGTGTTATCACAGATTCACCGAAACGCAGCGTCGACAACGAAAACAAACTGTGACTCCTTGTATTCATTGTTTTTAACCAAATTGTGATATTTTAATGTTTTTTATTTGTGCATAAAATGTTTTTAACCTTTGTAAATTGTAATAAATTGTATATTTCTTATAACAAACACAACATTTAAGGTTCTTATTTCTGTTTATAACTTTGTTTAAAGGGTACAACTTTGAAGGCACAATCTGGTATTCTGTGGCATCTTTTGGTATATGAGAACTACATTCGGGTTCCATAGTGACTGTGTGGTCCAGGGACTTTCCTTGTGCTTACAACTTAGTTCTCCTTGTCCCATATCACCATACAAAGGAGGCCTCCCTTCCTTTTTCTACATTTATATACCAGCCAGGTTTTTAGTTGCTTTCTGAAGGAGAGGTGGTTCTGTGTAAGGCGGAGGTGAGTGGGGAGAGTTCCATGATTTGGCCGCTAAGTAGGAGAAGGATCTTCCTCCCATAGTGGATCTCTGGATGCGCGGAACTGTGGCGAGGGCTTGATTGGATGATCGTAGTTGGCGGGTGGGTCTGTAGAAGAACAGTTGTGTGTTGAGGCATTCGGGTCCTAGGTCGTAGAGGGCCTTGTGTGCGTGGGTGAGGAGACGGAACGTTATTCTCTTGTTGACGGGGAGCCAGTGGAGCTCCTTCAGGTGACCGGAAATGTGAGCTTGACGGGGGATGTCCAGTATGAGTCTAGCTGAGGCGTTTTGGATGCGTTGGAGTTTTTTCTGTAGTTTGGCTGTGGTTCCGGCGTAGAGGGTATTTCCATAATCCAATCGGCTGGTGACCAGGGCGTGGGTGACTGTCTTTCTTGTTTCGGTGGGGACCCAGCGGAAGATTTTTTTGAGCATGCGAAGTATGTTGAAGCAAGAAGATGAGACGGCGTTGACTTGTTTGGTCATCGAGAGGGAGGCCAGGTTACGTGCGTGATCTGTAGGTATCGGTGCTGTACCAAGGGCCGGAGGCCACCATGAGTCGTCCCAGGCAGAGGGGGATGATCCTAAGATGAGGACTTCCGTTTTGTCAGAGTTAAGTTTTAAATGGCTGTTCTTCATCCAAACGGCTATTTCTTTCATTCCTTCGTGTAGATTGGTTTTGGCGGTGTTTGGGTCTTTGGTGAGGGAGAGGATCAGCTGGGTGTCGTCTGCGTAGGAGATGATGTTGAGGTTGTGTTGTCGCGCGATGGATGCGAGGGGGCTCATGTAAACATTGAAGAGGGTGGGGCTGAGGGATGGTCCTTGTGGTATGCCGCAGATGACTTCGGTGGCCTCTGATTTGAATGGGGGGAGGCGGACTCTCTAGGTTCGTCCGGCGAGGAACGATATGATCCAGTCCAAAGCTTTTCCTTGCATTCCGACGTTGCTGAGGCGTTGTATGAGGGTTTTATGACAGACTGTGTCGAAGGCAGCAGAGAGGTCAAGTAGGATGAGGGCAACTGTTTCTCCGTTGTCCAGTAGCGTTCAGATGTCGTCTGTAGCTGCGATGAGGGCGGTTTCGGTGCTGTGTTTGGCTCGGAAGCCGGACTGTGAGGGGTCGAGGGAATTGTTGGATTCGAGGAAGGTGGCGAGCTGATTATTGACGGCTTTCTCAATGACTTTGGCAGGGAATGGGAGGAGTGAGATGGGGCGGTAGTTCTTAAGTTCAGAGGGGTCTGCTGTCGGTTTCTTCAGAAGGGCGCTAAGTTCGGCATGTTTCCAGCTGTCCGGGAAGGTGGCGGAGTTGAAGGAACAGTTGATGACATCGCGGAGATGGGGTGCAATGATGGAGTCTGCTTTGTTGAAGATGTGGTGGGGACATGGGTCGGTGGGGGAACCTGAGTGGATGGAGTTCATCAGGCGGATGGTGTCTTCGGTAGTGATAGGGTTCCAGGCGCAAAGGTTGTGATAGTGCTGTTTTCGTTCGGATGTGGGTGGAGTGGGCTGTTCTTCAGGCTGGTTTTCGAGGCTGTTATGTATGACGGCAATTTTGTTGTGGAAGAAAGAGGATAAAGAGTCGCAGAGGTCTTGGGAGGGAGTGATGTTGTTGGTGCCGGCGGTGGGGTTGGTAAATTCTTTGACGATGTTGAATAGTTCCTTGCTGTTGTTGGCGTTGTTGTCGAGTCGATCCTTGAATGCTGATTTCTTGGTAGCACGGATCAATTGGTGGTGTTTGCGGGTGGCGTTCTTGAAGGTGGTCAGGTTGTCGGTGGTTGGGTTTTTTCTCCAGGTTTTCTCGAGGGTGCGACATAACTTCTTGGATTTCTTGAGGTCATAGTTGAACCAGGGGACCTTTTTGCTGCCTTGTTTGATCTGGTGGTTTTTCAGGGGTGCTAGTTCGTCAGCGCTGTGGGTGATCCATTGTGTGAGCTTGGTGGCGGCTTGGTTTGGGTCCGATGAAATAGCAGGAGGGTTTTGGTTGAGCAATGTGGTGAGTTGGTCGGTGGTGATTTTGTTCCAGTTTCTTCGAGGAATAGGTTGTGGGGGGTTGTGAGTCGTGGTCTTTTTGTAGCTGAAGTGGACGCAGCTGTGGTCTGTCCAATGAAGAATTGAGGTGTGGTCGAAGGAGATGTGCTTGCTGGAGGGGAAGATAGGGTCGAGCGTGTGTCCGGCTAAGTGGGTGGGGGTGTCAACAAGTTGTTTGAGTCCGAGATTGGCCAGGTTGTCCAGAAGGGTGGTGGTGTTGCTGTCATTTTTCTTTTCCAGGTGGAAGTTGAGGTCTCCCAGTAGGATGTAGTTTTCGGAAGTGAGGGCATGTGGGCTGATGAAGTCAGTGATGTCTTCATTGAATTGTGAGCGGATTCCTGGTGGTCTGTAGATGAGGGTGCCTCTAAGTGTTGTCCTAGGGTCGGTGTGGATCTGGAAGTGAAGGTGTTCGGCGGTCGCGAGGTTGTCGTCGGAGCTGGTCGAGATTTGGATGGTGTTCTTATGGACGATGGCGATGCCTTCTCCTGTTTGGATGGTGCGGTCTTTTCGGATGATCTTGTAATTGTCCGGGATGGCTATGGCGATGTCGGGTGCTGATGAGGCAATTATCCATGTTTCAGTAAGGAAGGCGAAGTCCGGTGATGCCATGTTTCAGTAAGGAAGGCGACGTCCGGTGATGTAGTGTCGAGTAGATCCCAGAGTATCGTGGCGTGTCTGTGGACCGAGCGGGTGTTCAGCAGGATGCACTTCATGTGGTTAGAGTCGGAGCTGTGTTTGGAGTTAGTGGAAATGTTTTGGGTCCTGAAGCAGGAGAACTTGCAGGAGTGGCAGGCGAAGGGTTCATGGGTGTGTCCTGGGGCAGCTTCGCAGCATTGTGGTGTTCGTCCGGGGTTAAGGGCCAAGAGGGTAGCGGCGTCATACGTTATGCGGGTGGAGTGGGTTTTTTTGGGGGCCAGGGGGTCTGGCGCTGGGCGCGGTCCATGCGCGGACGGGCGTAGACGGGCTTACCTTTGGCGCACCTTCGGCGTGCATGGGGCGCGACCGCTGCGCGTGAACGCTGCACGCGGAAGCATCTGTCATATGTGGATGGAGGAGGGGGAGGGGCGAGGGCGGAGCATCTGGAAGGCGGGAGCGGGGTGGAGGGCCGGCCCGGGCTGGGAGGCACAACAAACAAACAACAAGACGGCTGCAAGCCAAAAGGCGGCCAGGATAAGATTGGTGGTACCAAAGGAGAGGGTTAACCCAATATAGTCACTGGGACCTGGGTGTATAGCGTTAAGAAGGAGGGGTCCCAGTGGGAAAGGCGTTTTAGTAAAAACAATTTAAATATACTCAATGAAACGAAACGAAATGTACTCATATTATAGTTGCATTTTTCGTTTCATTGAGTATATTTAAATTGTTTTTACTAAAACGCCTTTCCCACTGGGACCCCTCCTTCTTAACAGGATAAGATTGGGGCACAGGTAGGGCAAATGGCGGTCCAAACACCACTGTGAACGGTACAATCAGGCACAAAACGGCAGGCAGGCACAGGCAGCAATGTGCAATCAATAGTTATGCAAAGCGCAGATTGGCGGCACCGCGGGGCTAATCAATTGAAGGCAGAGGTAGCAATACACAAATAATTAATATACAGCAATGCGCAGTCTCGAAATTGGTAATGGCAGTGCAATGTCTCCAGGGCACAGAGCAGAGACGAGTGCAGCAGTAGCAGTGTGAGCAGCGCTACGTTACCAAGCCAGGTCTGGGAGCAGCGTGGGGAGCAACCGCCATCGAGGCTCTCTGGACGGTCAGGTAGAGACTCTTAGAGACACAGGAGCCAGAGTGACTGCAGTCCGGCAGCACCTGGTGTCTCAAGAGCAGGTTGTACCCCATGCCTATTGTCGTTTTGTCCATGCTGACAACACAGAGAGTCGTTGTCCAATGGCTCAAGTTCCCTTTGAGTGGGGGGGGGGGTCTCTGGTACTCTACAGGTGGCTGTGAGAACTGCCATGCCTGTTGACTGTCTGCTGGGGAATGATTTGGAGAGCTCCCCTTGGGAAAAGGTGTAGAAGTCAACTCACCTGCGGAAGGTGGGTTTACCCGACTGGGCGTGCGTGAACACCAGGTCCATGGCAGCTAGTAGGGGTGTTCAAGAAACCCTGGAGCCTGAGGGAGAGGCCCAGGGACCGGCCTTAGGGAGAGGGCGCAGGAGGTGCGGGAAACTGGCCCCCAAAGTTCCCAAGTCCCAGGAGGAAGTAGACCTTGAGGGGGATGCCCTGGAGCCTACTGGGGAACAGATAGCCGAACTGGGGGACCTGCCTGAGCTGACCCATTGGCAGCAAGAAGGAGGCCCCTCCAGGGCAGAATTCTGCAAGGAGCAGAGAGAATGCCCCTTTCTCGTGGGTATGCGGCAACAGGCTGCAGACCAGGCCAATGGTTCTCAGTCCGGTGGGCATTTCATTTACTGGGAGAATGACCTCCTGTATTCAGAGCCTAAGGTTGCTGAACTTGGGTCAGCCCGTGCGCTCGCGGTACCCCAGAAGTTCAGAGCCATCCTACTGGGGCTGGCTCACGATGTGCTCTTAGCAGGACATTTGGGGATGGACAAGACCTATGACAGGCTTGTCACCCACTTCTATTGGCCCCAAATGCACAGGAACTCAGATGCTCACTGTAGATCATGTCAGACTTGCCAGGCAAGTGGGAAGAGTGGGAGGAAGCAGAAGGCCCCTCTCCAGCCGTTTTCCTATGGTCAGTACACTATTCCAGCGAGTGGGAATTGACATTGTGGGGCCTCTGGACCCAAAGACAGCCATGGGCAACAGGTTCATCCTGGTCTTGGTGGACCATGCCACCCGGTACCCTGAAGCCATCCCTCTGAGGACAGTGACAGCCCCCATGGTGGGATGGGCACTGATGGGAATTTTCTCCTGAGTGGGATTCCCTCTAAAGGTGGTGTCTGACAGGGGAACCCATTTTCATTTCCAAATACATGAAATCCCTTTGGCAAGAGAGTGGTGTAACCTACAAGTTCACCACCCCTTACCACCCCCAAGGAAATGGGTTGGTTGAGAGATTCAACCGAACCCTGAAGGGCATGATTATGGGTCTGGAAGAACCCATGAGGCATAAGTGGGACGTCCTCTTGCCATGCCTTCTTTTTGCATACCGTGAGGTGCCACAGAAGTCTCTAGGGTTCAGCCCCTTTGAGCTCCTGTATGGTCACCCAGTGAGAGGACCTCTGAGTTTGATAAAGGAAGGCTGGGAGCAATCTTCCAGGAAGCCTCCCAGAATGTATACAGTTACATGCTGGCCTTCAGAACCAGACCAGGCGATTCAGGCAACTTGCTGAGGCAAACCTGGAAGCCAGCCAGGAAGAGATGAAGTGGTGGTACAACCAGAATGCTACTCTGGTAGAGCTTCAACCTGGACAAAAGGTGAGGGTCTTGGCCCCAGTGGAGCCTTGTGCACTTCAGGATAAGTGGACAGGTCCATTTGAGGTTGTGGAGCGCAAAAGTCCTGTCACCTCCTTGGTTGACATGCAGTCTCCCAGGAACTACTTGAGGGTCCTACATGTTAACCGCCTTAAGCCCCACTTGGAAAGGTCCGAAGTGGGCATGCTCTTGGCAACAGATGATGGGGCGGAAGAAGAGTCTGAGCCTCTTCCTGACCTCCTGGTAGCCTCAGAGCGAAATGGGTCAGTGGATGGAGTTAACCTCTCACCCACCCTGACCCCTGAACAACAGGATGACTGCCGCCAACTGCTGGGACAGTTTCCTGACCTGTTTTCCCTGGTTCCTAGTGTCACAGATTGGTGCGTCCATGATGTGGACACAGGAGACAGCTTACCTGTAAAGCACAAGACTTACAGAGTAACTGACAGGGTCAGGGACTGCATCAAGGAGGAGGTCTCCACAATGCTTGCTCTTGAGGTGGTTGAGTCCTCCAGCAGTCCTTGGGCCAGCCCAGTGGTCTTGGTCCCAAAGGCTGCAGCACCGGGTGCCACACCCGAACTCAGGTTCTGTGTGGACTACAGAGGACTCAATTCAGTCACCAAGACTGACGCGCACCCCATCCCCAGAACTGATGAGCTCATAGATCGGTTAGGGGCTGACTGGTACCTTAGCACGCTTGATTTAATATCTGGGTGCTGGCAGATCGCCTTGACTGATGTGGCCAAAGAGAGGTCAGCATTCTCCACACCAGATGGGCATTTCCAGTTCCGGGTTATGCCATTTGGGATGAAGAATGCCCATGCCACCTTTCAGAGGTTGGTCAACCAGGTGTTGGTTGGGCTGGATGAGTTCAGTGCCGCCTACCTGGATGACATTGCAGTGTTCAGCGTCACCTGGACAGAACACCTGTGCCACCTCTGGGAAGTGTTGATGGCACTGCGCAAGGCAGGCCTCGCGATCAAGGCAAGCAAGTGTCAGATCGGGCAGGGTTCCATGGTGTACTTGGGACACCAAGTGGGGAGCGGCCAGGTGGCGCCCCTCCAGCCCAAGATTGAAACCATCCTGGCTTGGGAGCCCCCAAAGACCCAGACAGAGGTGAGAGCCTTCTTAGGACTCACAGGGTACTACAGGAGGTTTGTCAAGGGATATGGCACTATTGTTGCCCCCTTGACAGAGCTGACTTCGAAGAAGCAGCCCAGGAAATTGATCTGGACTGACACCTGTCAGAAAGCTTTTGACATCCTGAAGACTGCCATGTGCACAGCGCCCGTGCTCCTGGCTCCTGACTTCTCCAAGGAATTCCTAGTGCAGACAGACGCTTCAGAGCATGGTGTAGGGGCTGTTCTCTCACAGATGACGAAGGAGGGCTGGGGCCAACCTGTAGCCTTCATCAGTAGGAGGTTACTTCCACGGGAACGTAGGTGGAGTGCAATTAGCGCGAATCATTTGCTGTGGTCTGGCCATTGAAGAAGCTAAGACCTTAATTGTTTGGGTCTCACTTCCGGGTTCAGACGGACCACAAACCCCTTAGATGGTTGATGCAAATGAGGGGTGAGAACCCAAAACTGTTGAGGTGGCCCATTCCCTACAGGGTATGGATTTTACGGTGGTACATCGCCCTGACACAGATCACGCCAATGCTGATGGTCTGTCCAGATTTTTCCGCCTTAGTGATGAGGAACTCCCTGGGGTAGGGTAGTTCTCCCCACATTTCAGCTGGAGGGGACACGTGTTAGACCTGGCACCTTGGCGTGAGTCTCCCTTACACTTTTTGCTGATGTGCCTCATGTGTTTTGATGGTGCTCCCTATGAAAAGGGTATACATTGATTGGTGTCCATGATTGACTTATTTGGTTTACTATCAGTCCCCAGTAAAGTGCACCAGGAGTGTCAGGGCTTGTAAATGCAAATGCTGCTGGTGGGCTTGCAGCACTGGTTGTGCCACCCACAGAAGCGGCCTAGTAAAATGTGTCTAGGGTCTGCCAATGCAGAACCTGCGTGCAGTCTGATACTGTCATGCTGACTGCGCAAGTGCACCTACTTGCCAGTCCTAAACCTTCCCTTAACTTCATATTAGTCACCCCTATGGGAGGCCCAAGGGCAGGGTAAATTGTAAGCATAAGGTAGGACAAGCCCTGATGTGTGTGGCATGTCCTAATAGTGAATTACAGCCAATTTCGTTTTTCACTGTTGTAAGGCTACCTGTTCTCATAGTCCAGATTGGGCTGCTGGAATTATTACACTCTATAATCCCAGCAGGCTCAGGGAACATGGTAGAAAGTAAAGTTTAGTATGGAAAGCGCTGGGTAGCGTAAGGGTAAAAATTACTATTCCCACTCCCGAGAGTGCCACAGTAAGGAAAGCGTTGGATAGCGTAGGGGTAAAAATTACTATTCCCACTCCAGAGAGTGCAACAGTAGGGAAAGAGCTAGATAGCGTAGGGGTAAAAATTACCATTCCCACTCCAGGGAGTGCAACAGTAGGGATAGGGCAGGATAGCGTAGGGGTAAAAATGACTATTCCCACTCCAGTGAGTGCAAAAGTAGGGAAAGCGCTGGATAGCGTAGGGGTAAAAATTACTATTCCCATTCTAGTGAGTGCAACACTAGGGAAAGCGCTGGGTAGCGTGGGGGTAAACATTATTATTGCCACTCCAGAGAGTTCAACAGTAAGGAAAGCTTTGGATAGCGTGGGGCTAAACATTACTATTCCCACTCCAGAGAGTGAAACAGTAGGGAAAGTGCTGGATAGCGTGGGGGTAAAAATTACTATTCCCACTCCAGTGAGTGCAACAGTAGGGAAAGCGTTGTATAGCGTAGGGGTAAAAATTACTATTCCCACTCCAGTGAGTGCAGCAGTATAGAAACCGTTGGATAGTGTAGGTGTTAAAAATAACATACTTATGAATCAAATAAATATTGTAATTAAATAATGATTTATAAAAAAGGTATCAATAAATTAATTACATAAAAACTACAAATATATCAAAATTAACTACTTTAATAATATTAAATACTTCCCCCCCTATGAAACCAATAAACAAACAACACACTCCACATAAAATTTCACACAATTAATTTAAAGTCCAATTAATCAATTAATACAAATTAATTTGCAATTAATAATGAATCAACAATACATTATCAATACCAATAAATATCATTTAATAAAAATTCATAACCAATTAATAATTAATTAACACAAAATTATTTATCAGTACCCAAGTTTTTTTAATTAATTACATAATTACAAATACATTACTTCCCACCCTATTCTCCTATAAACCCACAGCCCACTCCAATAATACATTAATACAAATAATATAATTATCAATTAATAATAATTAAATACAAATTAATAATTAACAATAAATTAATTATTAATACCAATATGTAAAAAGTAATAATGACTTAATTAAAATTAAATTACGTTCCACCCTATTCCCCTATAAACACACAACCGACTCCAATCATAAATCAATATAAATAATATCATTATCAATTAATAATAATGAAGTACCAATAATCAATTAATTAACAATAAATTATTACTACCAATAATTAAACATTCATAATTACTTAATTAAAATTAAGTTACTTTCCACCCTAAACCCTTATAAACCCTCAACCCGCTACAGAACGAAATCACAAAATGGAATTAAAAATAATTAATAATTCCTAAAAATTCATATTTCATTTACTATAATTAAATTATTTCCCACCCTATTCCCCTTTAAACCCACAACCCGCTACAGTAATAAAACGCATAATTGACTTAAATTTTTTTTTACTACTTTCCAAAAAATGTATACATATATTTAAAAAGCAGTACAATATTTACCAAAAAATATAGAACACATACATATAAAATAAATACTAAAATGCATAACACTAACATAAATATCGATATTATTAACATCGATAATTTTACTATCGATATTACTAACATCTATATTTGCAACATCGATATTTCTTACCTTAAGTTCGATATTCTGGTTGTCGATATTCTTGATGTTGACCTTCTGTCCCTACGATATTTAAAACTTAATATAAATGTACTTCAATATTTAAAAATCAATATTTAGACTTTTCACAGTTGGAGTGCCAATGAGAGGGAGTCCTTTGCTGCGGTTTGGTCCTTGAAGAAGCTTAGACCCTACTTGTTTGGGACTCACTTACTAGTTCAAACTAATCACAGACCTCTCAGATGGCTTCTGTAATTAAAAGGTGAAAATGCTAAACTGTTGAGGTGGTTCATCTACCTACAGGGAATGGACTTTGTAGTGGAACACAGATTGCCAGTGCCAATGCAGATGGACTTTCAGTTCAGTTCAAAAACCTTTATTTCGGTCAATGGGACCATAAAAATATACAAAGATAAGTAGAACTGCATTATGTATTTAAAACATTCCAACTTAAAAATAGAGCCACTTCCATCAAAGGAAATTTAGATACACAAGACGACATCAAATTTCTAATACTAGAGTACATCACTAAACTTGCAGGTGCAAAGAGAAAACCACACAGAGCTGGAATACCAAATAGTTGGTAAATTCATTTAGTGTAACTAGACAGGCCCAATGCAAACGACAGGACAGTAATTTTGCAATAAATAATTAAAACACAAAGTTCAGTTAAAAAATCTACATTGATCATAAAAATGTAAAAGCAAATTCCCATTACGATAGTCTAGGCATTGGACACTTGAGTTAATACTACAATCAAGCTAGTATCTTTTGATTATTTTTCCTTTTGTAGGAAAGCCCTTCTTCTTCGCCACATTGCATTTAGAAACCGAGAAATAGCAAAAACAATGGGCTTGGAGGTATCGTATTTCAAAACGCTAAATGCCGCCATAAATTGCACAAACCCCAGATTCCTGCACAATTGTAAAATCCAGCACCTTCTTGCTGTTTTATACCCTGGGCAAAAGAATAAAACATGCAGGTCAGTCTCCTCCTGGTTATTACAGGCAGGACACCCACGAGGGGGCAAGTCAGCCCATTTGGAAGTAAAGACCCAGAGGGGTAAAGTACTATATCAGAACTGCACATATGCTATGGGGGGGTAAGATGTCACCCAAAAAGGGTTCTAATTTGTAGACCTCCTTAACTGTGAGAAAAAGTGTAGTTAGAGCACCTAGTTTCGGATTTACCTGAATGGCCTCGAGTTTTTTAGTTCGATACATTTTCAAAAGTTCAGCTCGTAAAACCATCAAGCTGGTTTCTTCAGGATTACTCCAAAGGGTTGGTTTGCCTATCAATGCACATAGGTGCCTTACGTGCACAAACCAAGGAACCTTTTTTAACCCCTAAATTGGCTAAAAGATCCTTGGTTTCTGATTGGCACTCAGCCATTTCTGGGGTCACCCAGAGCCTTTGCCAAAAAGTTAAGGGTCGTAGGGCAGCCTCATCTTTGAATGGGGCAATGCCTGTATCTAGCCGCAAGGGGATTAACAGGATACTACTAGGCGGGAAGCCAAGGATTAGTCTGAGGAAACTGTTCTCAACTTTAGTTAAAAGGGCAGAAGAGCAGTGACTCTAGAGTTCAGCCCCATACAGCGTGGCTCCCCTCGCTTGCGCCCTATAGAACTCAATGGCAGGGGCAATGGGCTTCATCGTTGATTCCCTTACCAATTTAGCTACACCCCCGGAGGTCTGGTCCAGTTTTAACTTGGCTTTAGCTATTTGGGACTCCCACTCCATATTTTCAGTGAGGGTGACGCCCAAATAGTCAAATACAGAAACCCTTTTAAGTGCAATGCCATTTAATTGGGGATTTGAACATATTTTCTTGGACGTATTAACTACCATGAATTTTGTTTTCGTGGTGTTGATCACCAGGCCCCTATTATTACAAAAAATGACAAACCTATCCAATATCCTCTGAACCCCCATGGATGTCTTGGACATTAAGAGAGTGTCGTCAGCAAACATCAATGTTGGTATCTTTGAGTTTGCTAACTTGGGGGCATCGTTATCCTCAACCTCTGAGAGTTGTGCAATGAGTGCGTTGACAAAGAGGCAGAACAGGGTCGGTGCAAGCACACAACCCTGTCTCAATCCTCTGTCAACTGGGAGTCTGTAATTCTCCACCCCTGCCACATCTTACTTGAGCGTAAGTGGCCTCATGCAGCTTAATAAGCATGCTGAGCAGATGGGGGGAATCCCCAGTTCTCTTAGCACCCACCAAATTTTACTTCTGGGGACCAAATCAAAAGCCGTTATCAGGTCCACGGAAATCAAAAAGAGGCTGTCACCCTCAATTGATACCGTCTTCCAAACAATGAGTTGGAGTCTATAAATTTGGTCCATGGTAGAGGTGTTCTTCCTGAATCCGGCTTGGTAGGGGCTTATGATGTCATTCTCATGCAGCCAAGTCTGGATTCGATCTAGTAAAACCCTTGCAAACAGCTTTTGTGTGACATCGATCAAACTGATCGGTCTGTAGTTTGCAGGGTGTAGAGGAGAGCCCTTTTTAAAAACAGGGACAATTTCTGCCCCTGCTCAGGTCTCAGGGATCGGCATGCCATTCATAATGGCACTAAATAACACACAAAAATAGGGGCCCAAGATGTATGGTTCATCGAGATGCCGAGACGTGAGTCCCTTGCTCACTTTGCCACTGGATTCAAGCAAGCCGGGCTGAGGACGGCTGGAATGCCAGAAACCGGTCCTCGGAAGCTTGTTTCCGGTCCAGGGAAGACATGGCTTGGCAGTTCGGGCTGGACTGTTCCCATGAGGCACAGGGTCAGACTGATTTGCATGTAGCCATGCCTGAACTGGGGTGGCAGAGTGGGCTAAAGAACGGTGATGGATTAAACCCAGATCTTTTGACTGGGTGTGAGTGTTTAATTGATTCAGATGCTCCGTCCATCACCACCCCCTTTTGTACATGCTACATAATCTAGCCACAAGAAAAGGAACAGCAGTGGAACTAACTGACTCTGAGGACAATCCCCAGCCTGAGCCCTGCGCAGCTGGTGTTGCAGTAGAACAGGATGGGAGACACAGACGGGCTGAGATAACTTGCAGCTATGAGTGAGTAATGAGACAGAGCCAGTAACTGAATTTGTGTAATGGTGTTTAATCAGCACACCACCAGGATCTAAAGCAGTGTTCATACAGACATGGGTTACATCACCCATCTAATGATTGCCAAATACCAGTAGGATATATTTCCTACGCCCACGCGCTGCATTTCCACGTTCCCTGGCCACACTGTCTGTAGTGTCGGTATGTTCCTGGGCAGCGCTGTGGCGTTCGCTGTGCCTTCTGCCCTCGGTGGGAGAGGGCGTATTGCTACCACGGCTGGTAGCCTCCTCACTGCCCCCCACTTCCATTGTGGCCACCTTCACATTCTGCAGCAGTTCCAATGTAGAGGTCATTGAGACCATGCCCCTAGCCACGTCCCTGCTACAATGTGCCATCTCTTCCTGCATGGCGATTGACCTTCTACATATTAGGGAGGTAGAAGTGGCCAGCCGGTTCACTGCCTTGGTATAGGCCTGGAGTCTCTGCCTCTCCCTGCGCCTACAAAGACGGTCCTGCTCCAACTGGCTGCAGAGGTTGTCCACAGACGTTGCAATTTCCCTTATTCCCTCAGACATGTTGTCGCCCATTGCATTTATGCCATTTTCAATCCTGTACATGTGCTTGTTCATGTGAGTCACCTCTCCATGCAATGATCGCATCTCTCTCCATTGCAGGTCCTGGACCTTGAGCATGTTGCCTTCCAGTCCAGCAAAGACACTTTCACCAAGTTCCGAGCCTGGAGGACTGGCTGGCCTTGCCCTGCGGCGTCTTGATAAAGTGTGGGCGCCCTCAGATGGAGTTCCAGCCCTCACCATGTTGCCCTCCTCATGGACTGGAGACTGCTGGCCCCCTGTGCCCTTCTCCTCCGACTCCTCTATCTGCTGGAGGGTGGCCACGGCATGCCTCCTGCCTGACTATGGTGGTGGTGATGTTGGTGATTGTGGCAGTGGGGATTGAGTTTGAGGAGATGGAGGCATTCCCTGCTGCTGTGGTGATGTTTGTGAAGGAGTAGTTGGTGGTGGTGGTGCGGAGGTTGTGTGCCCTGCAGGCAAACTCTCTTCCTCATGTTGCCTCCCCTCTGGCCTGGCTGCCTTTGGTCGGCTCCCCTCTGAAGCACTGCGAGATGTCAGAATGACAGAATGTAGATATACTCACTTCTCTGGCTGCATTTGCATTGCATTAAACATCATGCCTACAGATCACACTGACTGTCCTCAGCTTGCTAATGTCTTTCACATGCTATTGTGTTTGCTAGGCTGACTGTCCTATACATCTGTTTCTTAGGACTACATCCCCCATAATGCATAGCAGGTAATGAGTAAGACATGGAGTGGAGTGGGAGCCCCTATGCCTCTATGGGGATTGGAGTTGGGGAGGGGGTAGCACAGAATGCTGGGCATGCCTCTTACCTTGTTTCCTGGCAGCTCTGGCAGAGCTGTCTGCGTCTCCCACACCACTCACACTCTCCGGCTGGAGGGTGGACTCTACCATCAGTTCCACTGATGTTGGTGCAGGTGCTGTGTTCTTCCCTCCACCAGTTTTGCAGGCCTGCCTCTGCCTCTCAGCCATGCTTGCCTTCGCCGTCTTCCTGAGGTCGTACAACCTCTTCTTGATGTCCTCTATGGAACTCTGGGTGACACCAATTGCATTTCATTTACTCTGGATCCCAGTCCATATCTGTCTCTTCTGTGACTCAGGCACATGGAGGGACTGCTTTCCAAAAAGCTTGTCATGGTCCTGACTCACATCTTGAATTAGTACCTCCAGCTCCTTCTCGCTGAACTTCAGCTTCCTTTTCCTTTCTGTTCCCTCCTTCTCTCTCTCCTGGCTTCCCATGTCCAAGGTTTGTTTTCTGGGATTTGTAGATGTGAGTCTCTGTTGCTCCTGGATCCTCAGCTCACCTGCCTGCCTCACAGTCAGCTCCAGGTTCAGTACAGCTTCCTGGGTGTGGCCACTTCCTGTTTGGGAGGTAATTGGGTGACACTGGATTGGCTGATTCATGAAATTACGGATTTATGAATTACCGAAAATGGATTCGGTAATTCCGATTCGGTATTGGTGTTTTTTTTTTTTTTTACCGATTCCTTCCGAATCGGTATTTTTTACCGATTTTTAGCGAATCAGTAGATTTTACCAAATTTTTGCATACATCGTATATACCGTCTCCTTAATACAGAATCGGTAAAATTCGGTATTAACGAACCGGTATTCCTAGATTACCTACATATGGCCCTAAGTCGGGACAAAAAATCAGATAATAGCGATTGGGCCCAGACTGGATACATGGGATCTGCACTAGGGGCTGGAACGGGTTATATAGGTGGACCTTCATTAGCAAGATCTTCTGCCCTTAAGTCACTCCCTCTTCTTGCCTTCTTGCTCATGGTTTCCCTCCAGACTAACTGCTTACGTTTCCCGTTCTTACGTGGGCCTGCACCCTCATCAACCAATTTTGTTGTGGTCATTGAGACATTCTCTTGGGTTAAGGGGGGTGGGAGAACATCTCCAGTTATTAACACAGCTGCTGAGGGAGTATTGGGACTGGACAGATCCACTAAGGGCGGAAAAAGGTCCAGGGTAATAGACAACCGTCTTTCAGTGCGTTCGATTTCTGATGTAACGGCACCTATTGCCCTTTGCAGCATCTTGTCGATTGATGCCGGGGGGGCGGGGTGGAGGAATTAACTTGTGCCCGGGTTTTTTGGGCAATACAGGTAATCTTACACATTTCTAACTATAAATAAATAGCTTGTTAAATAGCAACCGGCAGGAAAAATCTACAGTGGTAGCAAGCACACAAGGCTTACGGAACGGGGCTCAAATAAGGAAACAAAATACTTTGCTGTATTCGTAGAAGGGAGTGCCCCTGAATCAGACCTCCTTAGACTGCAGGCAAAAAGAAGAATGTCACTCAGGGCTAATAAACAATATTTACAGCGGTTTGTGTGAGAAAGTGCCCTATTTCTGCATCGTTGCCCCCATTTTTTGCTGAATTGCTGATGTCCTTTGACTGAGTGTGCCCTGGGCTCCTGCTAATCAGGTACCCAGGGCCTATGTTCTTTCCCTAAAACTGCATTGAAGCCTAAACCCAATTGGCACTCTCTGGCCACAGCTCAGTCCCTAGTAAATGGTAGCACAGGTACCCAGGTATCTGTGACCATGGAAGGCCTCTAAGGGGTGCAGCTCTTATTGTGCCACCCTTAGAGGCCTTAGAGACACTTACACACTGCATTTGCAGGCTGTGTGTCTTGGTGCAGCACAAAGTGAAGAAATGACATGCCACACATCCATGTTTGCCATGTCTACAACCCACTGCCCTGGCAAAGGTCAGCCACCCCTCTAGCTGGGTGCACTATACCAGTGGTGAGGGTACAGGTACATGAGCCCTGTAGCCCTAAAGTATCTAAGTACATTCTTAGACACTGTAAATGCAGTGCTGCCATTAAAAGTATAATGTGCTGGGAGTTTGTCATTACGAACTCCACAGCACCATAATGGCTACACTGAAAACTGAGAAGATTGGTATCAAACTTCTCAGCACATTAAACCCACACTGACGCCAGTGTGAGATTTAATGAAAACTGCACATAGTTTTCAGTAGGATGTCCCCTGAAATAATAACCAACACTAGTTTCTGTACTGAGTGGCTGCTCCCCAGTTGCCACCACCAGACTTATTTTCGGACCCCTGGGTCGAGAGCCCGCTGCTCTTGGGGGCCTGAAACAATGCTTATCCTGGGACGAGGTCCCAAGATGGGCCGGGTCCATGAAGGGGAAACTTCAAAGGCTTGCCACCTTTGTGAGCTTCCCCAGGCCACTTGCTGCTTTTATCAACTGGTCCCAACTGGTTCTGACCCCCACTCAGGGTGGGAGAACCGGAGAGAAAAACAAGTGATGAAGAGAGGTGTTCCCACCTCTGCCAACTCCACCCCTCAGGAGGGGAGACGAGGTGAAGCACAACTCTCAGTCCCAGCCATCTTGTAGGTGGGGGGACTCAGTCAACCAGGGACAGGCGCATGCCCCCTACAACTGGAGAGTTGCATAATATGGGGTGTACCTACCAGAGGAAAGGAACCCATTGGTCCCAACCTTTTTACCTATCTGTAACACCATTAATTCTAGTTTTTAGGGGGACCCCTGAACCTTGCTTCCCCAGAGAAGAAGAAACTACAAGAGAAGAAGAAGGACCGAACAGTGGTGCAGCAGCTAACAAGAGGAAGACGCCCACTGACTTGACCCCAGCCGTACCGGCCTTTCTCCACCTCGAACCTGCTCTTGCGAAATACCGGTGTGTCCGGCAGCCAGCAACCTTGAAAACACAGAGGTCTTGCCTGCTTTCAACCTCAAAGACACCGGATTTGTTCATCTGCAACCTTTGGCTCAGGCCGGACACGCGGATCCGCCCCACTCTGCACCCGCCATCCACTGCCCGAGCTTAAGTGGGCAAACACCACAAGGAGGTTCCCTGGCGATCCTGAGACGAGATCCGGTGATCCCTGACCTGCCTCAAGCCTTCAGTCGAAGCCTGCAGCCTGAATCCAGAAGGTCCCCCAATCGCGACCAGGAGCTGGTAAGAAGATCTGACACTAAAAGGCACCATTGCACTCGATGCCCCACAGCCTTGGGTGGCCCAACCGGTGGTGCCCAACCAACCCCCAACATCGCAACTTACCTCTCGAAGTGATGGTCACACCCAGAAGACCTTCATCCCCGAGTCTGCAGTGCCTTTGCAAACTGAAGGTTCCTCATAGCAAACAACAGGGTGCCCGAAATTGAAACAGCACCCTTCACCCGGCCGCCCCAGTGCCTCTGAGGGTGCACCTTTGGTGCTACTTTATTTACCCATTTACCCTGCGCTAAAGCCCAGGCGCTTTGTTCCCACAACCAAGTGGCCTGCCTGTCAGCAGCTACCAACCGGAGGGTCCTCTATCCCCCGTTGGATAACATTGGGCCTCGGCACTCTGCACCCCGGCCGCCCTAGTGCTTCTGATGGTGTAACTAAAGTGCATCCTTGACCCTGGGGAACCCCTGAGTCTACCCTCAGAACCTCAACTCCAACTACCAGATACTTACCTCAAACCGATAACACTATTTTCCTCCATAGGATAACATTGACTCTTTTTCTTGGAGAAGTTTCTAAATGTGGAGTTTGTAAACCTAAAGATTTTTTTTTATTGTACTGTTTAAAAAAAACGATTTTAATTATCTGTTTACAGAAAATGTCCCAGAATAGTATCAAGGTATACTAGTCTGTGTAAGCAAAGTACACCAAAAAGTAACTTACCTAGCATTTTACTAAAAAGGTCATTCAAATCTATGTACTGTATTGACAAAGTATTGCATTTCTCTGCAACCATACTGTAAGTCGAAACAAGGTGCAAATACAATTACAATCCAAACTGTATTACAACTGTATACTTACAGCAAAGTATGTATTGCTTACCTGTGCCAGGCGTGCTTGGTTCTAGAAAAATAAAATAAGTAAAAGAATATTTTTATGCAAAACAATTGGTCTGAAGATCAGTCTTTGAGAGTGTGAATTCATTTGCTGACTGTGTACAACAAATGCTTAACACTGTCCTATGAAACTGCCTTACTGCTCGACCACACTACCACAAATAGAGAGTGAGGTGCTAGCTAACTTTACCTCTGCCTACCTTTGGGGTTCCACTAGACTCTGTGCACACTATACCTCACTTTGGTATAGTATATATAGAGCCAGCTTTCTACAGATAGGTAGTAATGCATTCCATGTGGACATCATATTAGATGACATCAGATAGCTATGGTATACTACAATGGCCAAGGCTGACAGGGTGATGATATCTCCTGCTACACACATGAGGGTGAATTTGGAACAAGATAACACATGCAGATGGATCAGACTGTGCTTATGACACCATTATTTGTGACTGTGCACTGGTCTTGTAGCATTCGTGCATGTGCTCATGCGAATGTTGGAGCCAATGTAGTCATCCTTGTACGTGTTGTGATCTTTACAATTATGTAATGTTTTGTGTTAGGATCTGTTTGACCACTGTGTTTACACAATTTCAATGAACCTATTTCTACTATTATTTCGGCATCAACCCAGGGCAGCGGAGGCCGAGGCCTCTGGGGAAGCAGCTGGCCACAGTGGTTCCCGTCGCACCAGTGACTCATAGGCAACCAGTGGCCCAGGGGGTGACGGGAGTGGCATGGAGGACAAAGAGGAAAAAGCTGTCTCAACATCATCAGAGTCAAGCTCTAGTGGTAGTGGTCACTCCCTGGTGGTGGTGGACTCCTGTGGACCAGTGTCCCCAACATCCATGTCCACCACGCTGTTGCATCTCTACCCTCCATTCTGCTTCTCAGCCAGCTGTCTGTACCCGCTCCCATGAGATGGGAGGAGTCTCCTTTTGACTATGCATTTCACCTCCTGCCCCTGTCTCCCCAACTGCCTTGAGTGTGGAGGCCATTGACATCCTGACGCAGATCTCTGTGGGTCAAACTGCAGTGCCTTCCATGTGCAAAGCCCGAAGCTAACTCAGATGGAGACGCACGAGATGGGGTATGTCGAAGGTGCAGTATCACTAGGACCATGATTCTAAATTCTAGGGTGCCTCCAGCGCTTCTCCCGGAGGCACATAGGTTACACCAATTAGGTCAGCCTCTTGGTTTTTAAGGTATATCTTATTTTGATACTGAGTGTTTGGATTCCATATAATCCACGAATTGGCGACAAATACTGCGTAGATTAGATTCTTCCGGTCCTGACAAATTGCCCATTGATCCTTACCGACTTCACAATGGCAAGAAACATGTCGACCTTTCAAAAAATATTCCTTTGCTACATGGGATCATTGTCTCCACTGGAGGCCGTCACGTTTTTAATTGGACAAACAAACTCGTCAAATAAACTCCCCCTTAGAGAATTGCTCAGCAGAGGTGGCTTCTGCATGTGGGCAAAGGAGCGTCACCACCCTGTGCTGTGGGCATAGTAGTGGCGAAAAATAAAATGGTAATAAAGGGGCTTTATTACCATATTATGTTCTGCTCTATGAGCCGAGCAGCCAGAGCTTAGTCTGAGGCTTTTGGGGGAGGGGCATTTGCTGCAGCGCAGCCAGAGAGGAGAGAGGAGGGGTGTCTGGCTACACCAGTTTAAACTGTTTGCCCAGTGTGTTTACACAATTAAAATGAATCTATTTCTACTATTATTTCTGCATCAACCCAGGGCAGCGGAGGAGACAGGGCCGAGGCCCCTGGGGAAGCAGCTGGCCACAGTGGTTCCCGTTGCACCAGTGACTCATAGGCAACCAGTGGCCCAGAGGGTGATGAGTGTGGCATGGAGGAGCAAAAGGAGAAATCTGCATCAACATCATCAGAGTTTGTTTTATTTCTATCTAGGACCCTAAATTCGATATTCCCGATTCATGCCCCTTGTGGTTATAATCAATAATATCCTTACAAAGGCATAAGAATCATATCCATATTCAGTAACAGCCAATGCAGTCCAAAGCACAGCACGGCTACTCCCATCGACTCCTAGAAAGCACAACACGTTCTTTAAACAAACCAAGCCTCCAGCAGCCCGGGAAATTCCCCCCCTGCTTTTGTTTTGATTTGAACAAGAACTCCTGGAGTCCAGCAAGAACTGTTAGTTCTTAGTGACGTCTTATGTCCAACCTTACGTCAAACCCGGCACCTTTCAGGTATAAAATACCAATGGTTGCCTTAAGCAAACACACGGCGGTTTGGAGCAGAGCGGCTATCTACTTGCCTGAGAGCCCAGCTGATGGGAGAGCCCACGGAAGCTGCCCCTCTCCTTTGACGCGCTGGAGAAGCTACTTTTTCTCACGCCGAGAAAATCCAGCTCCGGTGTTCCCGAGTCACCCTTGCGGGTTGCTGGGAGATCGAGTCCTGAAGAAAGAGATACCAGACCTCCCACATTCTATTACTAAGGTACGGAGCTGACCAAACCCTTTAAGAGAATTCTTGAATCAGATCCTTGGCAAAAACAATCTTAACCAACTTAACTTAAACTGCTACTTACTTACTCCTTCCCAAGTATTAGGCTTAGGTCAGGTACATCGGGGTAGGTGTAGTTAGAAGCACCAGTTGAGTACGTTAGTCAATGGTTTTATGTATGTATATATATTTTATCTTTTTTAAGTATCATATGGCTAAGAAACAGTATCTATGCTTTTACAGTATTATTTTGTAATACTACTTTTACTGTACGCACTTTAGTTCATAATAAGTATAGCAATTGTGGCAATTCATTTCTCTTGCATGAGAAAGAAGACTGCTCAATAAAATAACACCTAGTTATAGAAAACGCCCGTCTCTCTATTTCTCTGCACTCTGGTGAAACTAAGTATGCACGGTTGACTGAGTGAAATAGCTGCCTATTGTTTTCACACGACTCTAGAGATACACTCTTTATTCTGAGGGAGCAAAGTTGTCATGTTTATGCGGTTGTCAGAAGCTGAATCCCTTCTTGTCTAAATCAGGGAAGTTAACCCCTCCCTATTCATTCGAGAAAGTTTCTAGTGACCTCTGAGCTAGCTGGCAAACCAGAATTAAGTCTAACATGGTCAGTAGAGACCTAGATGACCTCAGTCCTACGTCCACACTGCTGTTTATGTTATTCCTATGCGCAGAGCCTATTGGGAAAATAGGAACTACACTACAAGTTAAGCTCTAGTGTTAGTGGTCACTCCCTGGTGGTGGTGGACTCCCGTGGACCAGTGTCCACAACATCGATGTCCACCACTCTGTTGCATCTCCACCCTCCCTGCTGCTTCTCAGCCAGCTGTCTGTCCCCGTTCCCATGAGATGGGAGGAGTCTCCTTTTAACCAGGCACTTCACCTCCTGCCCCTGTCTCCCCAACTGCTGTGAGTGTGGAGGCCATTGACATCCTGAGGCAGATCTCTGTGGGTCAAACTGCAGTGCCTTCCATGTGCAAAGCCCGAAGCTAACTCAGATGGTGACGCACAACACGGGGTATGTCGAAGGTGCAGTATCACTAGGACCACAATGCTAAATTCTACGGTGCCTCCAGCGCTTCTCCAGGAGGCACATAGGTTACAACAATTGGGTCAGCCTCTTGGTTTTTAAGGTATATCTTTTTTTTCTACTGAGTGTTTGGATTCCGTATAATCCACAAATTGGTGCCAAATACTGTGCAGATTAGATTCTTCCGGTCCTGACAAATTGCCCATTGATCCTTACCGACTTCACAATGGCAATAAACATGTCGACCTTTCAAAAAATATTCCTTTGCTACATGGGATTATTGTCTCCACTGGAGGCCGTCACGTTTTTAATTGGACAAACAAACTCGTCAAATAAACCCCTCCTTAGAGAATTGCTCAGCAGAGGTGGCTTCTGCATTTGGGCAAAGGAGCGTCACCACCCTGTGCTGTGGGCATAGTAGTGGCGAAAAATAAAATGGTAATAAAGGGGCTTTATTACCATATTATGTTCTGCTCTATGAGCCGAACAGCCGGAGCTTATTCTGAGGATATTGAGGGAGGGGCATTTGCTGCAGCGCAGCCAGAGAGGAGAGAGGAGGGGTGTCTGGCTACAGCAGCCTAAACTGTGCATGTAACTTTGGCTTGCGACGGACAGCCTGACATGCGCAGATTATGCAGCGGGGTGGATAGTCAGCACAGGCCCCTAGTGCCAGTATGAGTGACGAGCCTACCTGCTCCAACCAATCCCGGTGCTGCTTTCATGCTGGGTAACAATATTTTATTTTATTTTTATTTAATGCACTTTTATATAGCGCAGACCTTACCCAAAGGTGTCAGAGCGCTATACAAAAGAACCAGTTATGTTACATGAAACTTTTTTTACAAAATAGAACATTACAAAATTAAACAAGAGACTAGAAGAGGTAGGGTAAAACCATATAAGGCAATAACACAATATCAAACACAGCAATCAAGGGTGAGGAATGTACAAGAAAATATAAAAAATTTATAATGATTGAGGTTCCGTGACGATTTGAACCCGTGTTTTCAATATTGTCGGAAATACATAATATTAGTATCAGCGAACCGCAAATGATCCATTTAGCATATCCTGGTGTTTTTTCGCTATACTACGAGCAAGAGCACTCCTGTTATGAACACATTTCTGATCTACCCACGGCATCCATCTTAGATCATGGCCGCCATTTTGTGTTTCTTGCCCTCACATATGCAATAACCTCTGATCACTTCATTTCGATTAAGGACACGTAGCCTTAGCCGGAGATTCACCTCTTTCATGACACGTGCACCTTAAAACAGATCACGCTGTAGCTACATGACTCGACAAAGGCTGCCTCCTCTGCCCGAGGCCAGCCCACCTGAACTGGTTCTCGTGTCCATTGTCCCGATCATGATTAGGCGGCCGAAGCCGGTAGCCTTGCCCATTTACAACCCACAAACATCTCTTATCCCGCTTTTCTATCTTCTGCACCTGGCTCTGCTCCTTTCCTTCTGGGCCTTTATTAGGGGGAGGTAACGAAATTTACGATGAGGCGGTCCGGCTCTTGAATGCAATATTGACAAGGGATTGTGATGAACTAGTGGGAACCCCTCTTCGTAATGTTTGACATCAGATATTATCGACGATTCTTGTGCAACGCCAAATATTTATTGTTTAGGACACAAAGGTGTAGGAATGTACCAACATGTGAAGAATTCGCCTGAAGGCCAATATTTTGTATATAAGGAGCAACCTTTCTTGTACAAATCGAACAGGCTCCTAGACACTGCCCATGCGTAGTTTCTGTGACTTCTGTGTCCCTGCAGTAATAAACCTTTGGTCTTTGACGCCACCATCGAGAAGCCCGTGTTTCTGTTCATTTGCGCACCAAGGCAGGTGGAACTCCGGGGTCTTTGGGTGTTGTTCCCTGACACCTCTGGACGGAACCAAAAAGTCCAGAACTCCAATTGGCGCCCAACGTGGGGCGACGTCATTCGGTACCGGTCCAAAAGCCTGAAGAGTTCGAGGAGCTTCGTGTGAAGATTCCTGAGGGAGGCGCCCCACTTCATCGATCCCGGCATATCGCAAAAGTGGCCCGAAGTTCTCTTCCACGAGGGTTCCCGTTCAGGACGGCTGCAGTGGGCCGTTGCCTTGACCGTCGCCCTGTCTTGGACCCGAGGTGCAGCCCTTAGTACAGCGAAACGTGACGGGTTTCTCCTTGGTGACGTCTTCAGTGCCTCAGTTAAGTATTTAGTGGTTGCTAGTTGGTTACTTCGTAAGGGTTGTTATAATCCTTTTTGGTTCTTAGTTTGGTTTGGTTTCGTAGGATTATCATTGGTTGTTCTGGTCACGATAATCTATTTGGTTCAGTTTGGGTATCGATACATTAGTTTGGTTTTGGTAGGCCTTAAAAGTTCTTGGTTCAAGTGCACATATTTGTTTTGTGTTTTGTTTGTTTTGTGTTCCGGACTGAAAATGGTAAGTCGGAGAAATTGTATGTTGTCGTGCTTCGGTTGCAACAGTGACTCACGGTTGGAGGACTCATGTCTGGTTCCTCCGATTGGGACTCCTCTATATGACTTATATTGTAAACATGGTGTGGGTCCTATATCCTATAATGAGGTGTGGGTCCGCTACACCAAGAAAGATGGTGTCCTTAGTTGGCCACTGCATGGTAGTTTTGAACCCGAGATTCTTGATAATTTAGAAGCGAAATTGTTTAGGAAGAAAGCCCGGCCGGCAATGTTTGATTCTTTCCGTTACTGGCGAAAAGAATCTAAACAGAGAGAAATGAAGAAATTTAAGAAAGAACAGAAAGAGAAAGAAGAGTTGACTCTAGAGCAAGCAACTAAACAGCTGCAAGATAGCGAGTGCGAGAAGGCTATAGAGGTGGCCATTAGAGAGCATAATTTAGCGATCGACAAGTGCTACCCTGTCTTGCCATCGAAAACGGCTAAGATACTAGAGGATTCGGAAAACTATCCTCTGTTGTCTTATCTGTTACGGTCACCTCCACCGTATGCACAAGGTGCTACGGCTCCACTTGTACCAAATGTCCAATTGCCGGTTGCTGGACAACCTGGTATTCCTGCTCCTGCCCCTCAGAATCAAGTTCCTGTACCTCCTGTAAATAATGTGACTGTTCCTACGGCTCCTCCTCCTCCTCCTGGACTGCCGGCTTCTATACCTGTACCTGTCTCGCTTACACCTACTACTTCACAAACTATTTTTCTCGATACTCCTACTGCCTCGCTATCTGTTCCTACTTCCACTGTGTTTTCTACGTCTGCGAGTGTGTTGACTCCACTTTCTGTACGTCGAAGAATCACTGATTCTGTGTCTAACATGCTGTCTCCTTTCTATAAAACTTTAATTAAAACTCCTACTTCTGACTCTGTTCAGAGACGTAGTCAGCATCCAAGCATTGAGGAACGGGGAATTTTAGATTCCACGGCTCTCAGATGGATTTCGAAGAGTAGGAGATATAGTACGAGAGATGTACTAGAAAGATTTATGCAGTGGAAGGAACCAACGCAACGGTACGTCTTTGATGAGATGTGCTCGTTGTTACGTGAGGAGATGGAAGAAGATGATATTGAATCGAATTTAGAAGACTTAATTAAGGTTCAGAAAGAGTTTGCTGCTGGTATGATAGTGGGTGAAAATATTGAGGAAGCGATGGAACTGATCTTAAGTTTTAGGAATGACCCATCTCTTCGTTCACCGAGAGATTTAGAGAAAGGTAAGACGAAGCTGAGTCGCCAATATCCAATGAGGGAGGTTCCTCCGATTTGGCGCGATGCTGTGCAAGCTGATGCTGTTGCTGGTATTGCGGCCGCTCCAGCGCAATTCCAGAGAGTGTGGATACACATTCCGTGGAAGCGAGCTGAAGTGCTAGCAGTGAAACAGGCCTTACCAGATCCGCGTAAGAATCCTGCTGGATATTACAAGGAACTAACACAGACAGTTGAGGCTTGTATAATGAACTTAGCAGACATTGATATGTTATTTGGGAATGTAGTTCCGCAACCAGTCTGGGCTAAAATTCGTAGGGAAGATCATCAAGTTGCCTTAGGTGGTGATTGGGCAGCTATCACTGCAGCGGATGGTCAGCAAACGGGTGGTGCCAAACCTGAACCCCTAATTGCTAATCTTCCGGGTAGGATAATTGACTTAATGAAGACTCTGATGCCCGCATTGCGTGTTAATTGGGACAAGTTATCCGCATGCAAGCAGAAGAGAGACGAAAGTGTCTCCGACTTTTTCACGAGGTTCGAAGAGACTTTCGTAGATCATAGTGGTCAGGATATGAGCACTGAAGGAGGACAGAGACTGTTTGTCGATAAATTCGTGCATAATTTGTTACCTGAATTATGCAATAAATTGAAGGATTCAGAGAGTGCGTGGGCTGTTTCTACAACTGCGCAAATACTTGCAACTGCACAATATTACGAAAACAGGGATAAAGAGGAAAAAGAGAAATCAGACAAGAAAACGAAAGATTTAAAGACTAAAGTTCTGTTGCAGCAGGCGTACCCGCCTCGCACGAATCAGACTAATATGCAACAGGGTTCCTATCAGAGGACAGATTATAGTTCAACGAGGCCTCAATATCAGTGGAACCAGTGTGCGTATTGTAAGAAAGAGGGTCACTACAAGAATGAATGTCCGATCTTAGCGCAAAACAACGCAGCAGCAGCTCAGAGAGGTCGTGGTGGTTTTGTGCAGAATTCTAGAGGTCGAGGGCGAGGTGCTATGCCTACACAGACGAATGATCGTCCTTCCAATCACTTTGATCAAAGAAATGGACAGCCAGCCCAGCAAAATAGATCTCAGCAATATCTTGTTGAAGACTATTGTGAAGTGGATGAGGGATTTCAGCAAAATGGGTACTAGGACAGCCATGGACAGAGAGAGGGAGTAGTATCAGTTCCAGTAGATCAGAGTGGGCCTTATGTCGCAGTAGCAACATCAGGTGTAGTCGAACCGTTTCTGTTGGATACTGGTGCCGCAAAAAGTTCTATCATTCATGCGAAACTCCCTGGCGCACCTTTGTCTGGCTCAACAAATGTTTCTGTAGGTTTTTCAGGCGCCCCTGTTTACAACCCTATATCTGGTCCTTTGTCTATTTCTGTTGGACCGTGTCAATTGAAAGCACCACTGATTCTGACGACGGGTTGTAATGAAAACCTGCTTGGTTTAGACTTGTTAAAACGACTATATGCGACATTGTACTGTTCTCCGGAAGGGGTACAGCTTACATTGGGTAAAAGAATCACCTCTCCGATGTACTTGTCAATGGATGCACTTCCACCAGAGCTGCGTTCACTCCCTGATTCTCTTTGGGCGACTGGTCCTAATGATGTAGGCCTTTTAGAAATACCACCATATGTAGTAACTTTGAAAGCAAGTGTAAAGTTTCCAAGAATTCTTCAATACAAAATATCTAGTGAAGGTGAACGTGCACTTTTACTGATTGTGCAAGATTTGATTAAGAAAGGTGTGGTTGAAGAAACTAGAGGAAATGTTTGTAATAGTCCTGTATTACCGATTTTGAAACGAACTGATACCACAAAGCCTCCAGTATATAGGTTTGTCATCGACCTCAGAGAAGTTAATAAGATTGTGGTTCCACAGTTTCCTGTGGTTCCCGACATTACTGCCTTGTTAACATTGATTCCTGCTACAGCCACTTGGTTCTCAGTCATCGACTTGAAGAATGCCTTTTTCAGCATTCCGATAGCCGAGGAAAGCAGAGATATTTTTGGCTTCTGTCTAGGAGGTCGCAGTTTCAGATTTAAACGCGCTCCACAGGGCTACTGTGAGAGCCCATCTATTTATAGTCAAGCATTAAAAAGCCAGTTAGATTCCTTTGTCCTTCCTCCAGGTTCTGCCCTAGTACAATATGTAGACGATCTTCTAGTGGCTGCCGATGACAAGGAAACTTGCAAAGCAGCTACAGTTTCGTTATTACATCACTTGTCTAGTTTGAATCACAAGGTGTCACCTTCTAAGATGCAATACTGCTGCCAAGAAGTGACCTACCTAGGTCATCTCTTGTCAAAGGAGGGAAGGAAGTTGACCCCAGAGAGAATAAAAGCAATTACACAAATGAGTGTTCCACGCACACAGAGAGAAGTACGTGCCTTTCTAGGTATTACCTCTTACTGTAGGCAGTGGATCCCAAATTTTTCTCTTCTAGCAAAACCATTGGTAGCTTTGACTGGGAAAAATGTTCCGAGTCCGGTGCCATGGTCTGATGAATGTCAAGAGAGTTTTTCTGAGTTACGAAAAGCATTGTGTTCAGCCCCTGTATTGGGTACACCCGATTACAGTAAGCCATTCACGCTCTATGTTCACGAGAGAGAAGGTTGCGCGTTGAGTGTTCTGACACAGAAATTTGGTGATAAACAACGCCCCTGTGCGTATTTCTCATCAACATTGGATCCGGTAGCTAGAGCGTTACCTAGTTGTTTGAGAGCTACAGCGGCAGCTGCGGCTTCCATTCGACAATCTGCTGGTTTAGTGATGAACAATATGCTAGTGGTCATGGTTCCTCATGCGGTGGATACACTCATGAACCGAACGAAGACACAACACCTTACTAGTGCGAGACTATCTGGTTACGAGCTGACATTACTAGCGAGTCATATTCAGATTAAAAGATGTAATGTATTGAATCCAGCAACACTGTTGCCGGCTAATCAAGAGTCGAGTGATTCCGAGCCACATGATTGTTGTTTTAAAACGGAGGAAGAGACAAAAGGGCGCATTGACTTGAGGGATACTCCATTATCAGATCCGGATGGTACACTGTATGTGGACGGATCATGTTTTAAATTGGAGAATGGTGATGTGACTGCTGCTTACGCAGTAACGACTTTGAAAACGATTGTGGAGACTGCAAGAGTGAGTCAAAATTCTGCCCAAGCTGCAGAATTAATAGCCTTAACCAGAGCGTGTGTTTTAGCTAAGGGAAAGAGAGTGAATGTCTTTACAGATAGTCAGTACGCATTTGGCGTGGCCCATAGTTTTGGGCGTTTGTGGAGAGAAAGAGGTTTCATTACGTCCCATGGGACGAAGATTCAACATGGTCAGCTAGTTAACGACTTGTTGGAATCTCTAACCTTGCCGACTGAAGTTGCGATTGTTAAGTGCAGTGCTCATAAAGCAATCACGGATGATGTTGGTCGCGGGAATGCTTTTGCTGATGAGACCGCTAAACAGACAGCTAGAGACATGATGAGCAGAATGTATGTTGCAACGTCTGCAAGATGGATTGCTGAATCTGGAATGTGTGAGGATACTATGGAAAGTGTGAAAGAAATTCAGAAGGAAGCAACTGAGGAAGAGAAACGTGTATGGAGAGAGAGTACGGGCAAGTTAGATTCGAATGGGTGTTGGATTGATTTGACAGAACAGCAGCGTTGGATGTTGCCTGATGCGTATGTGCTTGCAGTGGTGACAATGGCGCATGGAGTAGCGCATATAAGTTCTAAAGGGATCTGTAAGATGTTGGCTCCAGTCTGGAAGAATGATGGAATCAGTAAGTGTGCAGAGAGAGTGGTGAAAAATTGTATGGTATGCCTGATGCATAATCCTGGCAAGGGAACTCCAACTCCAGCTGGTCATTTCGCTCCTCCTTCCTGTCCCTTTGAAGTGATTCAGTTAGACTTCATTCACATGGATCGCTGTAATAATTTAAAATATGTCCTGGTGGTAGTCTGCGCTTTCTCCAGGTGGATCGAAGCATACCCACTGAAGGACAACACTGCCCTATCAACTGCCAAAATTCTTCTCAAAGAATATTTCCCCAGATTTGGAATGCCACGGATTGTATGGTCAGATAACGGAAGTGAGTTTATAGGGAAAGTTATGCAGAGTGTGTGTGCAGGTCTAGGTCTGAAACAAAAGTTCCACAGTGCGAACCATCCCCAGTCTGCTGGTTTAGTGGAGGGTTACAATGGCACCCTCAAACTGAAATTAGCTAAAATACAAGCATCCACAGGTTTAGCCTGGCCAGACGCACTTCCTTTGGCTTTGTTATCAACGAGAGCAACTGTACATTCTAGAGTGGGGCTTAGCCCGTATGAGATAGTGTTTGGCCGCCCGGCAAATATTTGGGGTGTGCCGAGGCCTAAGGAGTTCAGTTCTTTAGAATATCCTATGTTGATAGACTACCTTTACGACTTGACTGCTAAATTGAGTCTTATTCATCAACAGGTTTTCGATGCTTTACCAAAGCCTCCGGAGAGTCCAGGGCATCAGCTGAAACCAGGAGACCTCGTAGTCGTCAGGAACTTCGCGAGGACGAAGAACCTTCAGCCGAGATTCGTTGGCTCCTTCCAAGTCCTTCTTACAACCAGGACAGCAGTTCGTGTGGCTGGACGCAAGCACTGGGTGCACGCGTCCCATGTTAAGCGTGTCCCTTTGCCGCTTCCTTACGACGACTGGGTGAAGAAGGGAATTGGTTCCTCCGAATTTGAAAGCACTCCAAAGTTCATCCCTTTCAGCGATGCCGAATTGATCACTGACACTCCAAGCTCTGACTCTCCTCCTGAAAAGACTCCTTTGAACACTGAACATTTGTCTCCTGCATCAGAAGAAACTCTGCCATCTGCGAACTTGAACACTGCAACAACTACCAGTGAAACACTATTTGCCGATCAGACAGTACCTGCGAAGCAGAGATATAATTTAAGGAACCGTAATATGGACAAATAAAGCAGGCAACTGCATATTGTGATATTTTGAAATTTTGAACTTTTGCATTCAGCCAGGAAGTTTGATATTGTTTTGTTATTTTTAAATTGCCTTGCCGTCTGGGTAGCCGTAGGGTCGTGGCTGTGTGCCTAGTTGGATTTGCAGGGGTCTGACACAAGGTCGATCTTTCTGTTGGTTCTGGGAACTCCCAGGGCTGATAGAGGCATTTTCATCTGCGTACACATCATCAGTGGTCGCGAGCGGATTGTAGAAGATGGAGCTTCCTGTGCTGCAACGAGAAAATGTGATTTACGTTCGCAGAAACAGACTTTACAGAATTCTTCATAGCAAATGCTTTTTGACGCAATGTGCCATTACATTTCTAATTGTTTTAATAACGTTGGTGGGTGGAATTGTCTTCAGTATAAATTTGATTTTTGTACCAGTAACCACAGTACCTCCCCTTGATCCTGCTATTACTACTGTTTCCTCTATACACTCTTTTCACTCGTTTCCCGAACATGAGCAAGCCCGACGCTCAGAGTTCATTAACAACACTTTTGTACAGCTCTTGCACCAACACCAACTGGTAGTTAACACTACAGACTGCTGGGTGTGTGGCTTGATACCCCACACTATGGATAAAGGTATTCCCTATCTGGTTTTGCCTTTCAGCTACAATGGATCATTTCAGGCCCTTCAAACCATCTTTGCTTATGCCCTTGAAACCTATCCTCCACGTCCACCACGTTCCACTAAATATAACTCTGCCAACAAAGCTTTAGTCCAGGGAATTATTGACATGATCAAGGACGTCAATAATACTCCATCATACCCTAGAGACGAATTGCGAGTATATCTAAGTTGGAATACTTCAGAGTATCGCCTTAGTTTAGGAGAAAGCAAGCGTAAAAGCTCAACTCCAATCTGGGTCGTACCTCACCGAGGTCAGGTCTGTTTGCAAGGTAATGGGAGAAATCCAAGAGCCCAGCTAGGGAGGAGTGAGTGCGTTGAGACTTATGTGTTTCCGGCTAACTCTTCCCCTGCTTTCCTCACTGCTAGGGGTACCTACTTCATCTGTCGAGACCGGGCATATACATGGTTACCTGCTGACTTTTCAGGTTCATGCTATATTGCTCGATTGTTGCCTCCAACATACACTGCTTCATCTGATTACCACAGAACCAGAGTAGCGAGAGGTGTCTTCAGCAAGGAAGATACCGCTGGTCAGGAAGCTGGAGACTTCTTCAAAGGCTTCCTTCCGTTCTGGGGGCCTATGGCCAATAGTAGAAACATACGTCAGCTAACACGGGTAGTTGAATCTACTATTACCGAAACTGCTGGTGCCCTTAGCAATTTGACAGCTGAGCTTCAGGCGGATAGACTCATGACGTTGCAGAACCGTATGGTTCTAGACGTTATCCTTGCAGACCGAGGTGGGGTATGTAGAATGATCCAATCGAGCTGCTGTGTCTTTATTCCTAACAATGCTCCAACAGTCTATGAGGCGATCTCTAAGCTACACAAGATTTCCGACTCTATACACGTAGACGAGGGAAACTGGTCCTTTATGGAGTGGTTTTGGACTCTGATCTCAGCGTGGGGATGGAAGGTTCTAATGGTCATCGGTGTCATCTTAGTATTCCTATTCTCATGCTGCCTGATTATCCAGTGTGGTCCCGCTTTGTGTAGTCTTTGTGCTGCAACCTGTTTTAGGAAACCATCTGCAGTTGGAGAAAAGGCACGAGAAAGGATGATGATACAACAGCATGTCACTGACCTGATGAGTATAGAACTAGACTCTGACATAGACTGAGTAATTGCCTATGTAAGGGCAAAAGGAGGGTCTGAGGTTCCGTGACGATTTGAACCCGTGTTTTCAATATTGTCGGAAATACATAATATTAGTATCAGCGAACCGCAAATGATCCATTTAGCATATCCTGGTGTTTTCGCTATACTACGAGCAAGAGCACTCCTGTTATGAACACATTTCTGATCTACCCACGGCATCCATCTTAGATCATGGCCGCCATTTTGTGTTTCTTGCCCTCACATATGCAATAACCTCTGATCACTTCATTTCGATTAAGGACACGTAGCCTTAGCCGGAGATTCACCTCTTTCATGACACGTGCACCTTAAAACAGATCACGCTGTAGCTACATGACTCGACAAAGGCTGCCTCCTCTGCCCGAGGCCAGCCCACCTGAACTGGTTCTCGTGTCCATTGTCCCGATCATGATTAGGCGGCCGAAGCCGGTAGCCTTGCCCATTTACAACCCACAAACATCTCTTATCCCGCTTTTCTATCTTCTGCACCTGGCTCTGCTCCTTTCCTTCTGGGCCTTTATTAGGGGGAGGTAACGAAATTTACGATGAGGCGGTCCGGCTCTTGAATGCAATATTGACAAGGGATTGTGATGAACTAGTGGGAACCCCTCTTCGTAATGTTTGACATCAGATATTATCGACGATTCTTGTGCAACGCCAAATATTTATTGTTTAGGACACAAAGGTGTAGGAATGTACCAACATGTGAAGAATTCGCCTGAAGGCCAATATTTTGTATATAAGGAGCAACCTTTCTTGTACAAATCGAACAGGCTCCTAGACACTGCCCATGCGTAGTTTCTGTGACTTCTGTGTCCCTGCAGTAATAAACCTTTGGTCTTTGACGCCACCATCGAGAAGCCCGTGTTTCTGTTCATTTGCGCACCAAGGCAGGTGGAACTCCGGGGTCTTTGGGTGTTGTTCCCTGACACCTCTGGACGGAACCAAAAAGTCCAGAACTCCATGATGACCGAACTTCCTAGAGGGGTCTGAGAATGAAGGTATTAGTTCTGAAAGTGTCTTTGCAAGAGAAGAGATTTGAGGTCAACTTTGAAGACCCGGATAGAGGTGGTGGCACGGAGCAATGGAGGAAGCGAGTTCCAGATTCTCATTGCATTACCTGGGAACGATTGAGCCATTCCACTTTCCCTTTTGAAGTAGGGGGGCTCAAGCAGAAACTTTTCCGCATTCCTAGAAAGTCTTGAACCTCCAGATAATTTCAGTTTATTCACCAGGTAACTAGGGGAGGAAGTGTGCAAGGCTTTGTGGGTGATGCAGGCAGTTTTGTAAATAGATCATGCCTTTGAAGAGAAGACAGGATAGGAGTGATGTGGTCACTTCGTTTGGACCCTGAAATAAAGCGAGCTGCTGAAAGGAGGACGGATTTGAGGGGGGAGAGGTGATATTTGGGTAGACCAGTCAGAAGGGAATTGCAGTAATCCAGTCTAGAGAGAACTAGCGATTGGACCAAGGTTTTTAGGTCTTTCTCCGGGAAGAATCGACGAATCCCCCACAGAAGGCGCAGCTGGTAATGTTCGTTCTTAGCAATGGAATTGATGTTCCCACCTCCCAGCTCCTCGTTCCTCTCCCCTCTCATACATCATGGCGACTGCTGCACGGTTGCGCAGCGGACGCGCCTCTGGCGTGCCGAAGGCAAGCCCGTCTGCGCCACTCTGCAACTGGACCACGCCTAGCCACAGACCCCCTGGCCCCTACAAGCACCACGACGCCCGATGCCACTAAGATGCCAACACCCTCCATGCACTCAACGGAGGCCGATCCACCACCTGCTTCCAGGCAACCCCGAAGCTCACCCACGGACCCTTCACCTGCCGAAACTGCAGCTACACCTGCCAGCGCATACCTGCACGTCCTGCCAACCCCACCAAATCAGACAACAACCACCTCAGATGCATACTGCTCAACACCCACTCCATCCACAGGCACGCTGTCGAACTCTGGGACCTACTCGACTCATCCTCCCCGGACGTCGCTTTCCTAATGGAAACCTGGATGAACTCCTCATCGGCACCCGACATTGCCATAGCCATCATGGATGGCTACAAGATGACCCGCAGGGACCTGAAGGACTGGGTTCTTTGGACCCAGCGGTGCCAGGGCACAACACCTGAAACCTTCGTGGGTAACCTGCTCCGGCGTACAAGTCACAGAGACACGGGACACTTCCTTCGGCGTCAAAGAGTCAAGGTTTATTTACTGCAGGGAACACAGAAGTCACAGGAAGTACATCGAGTGTAGTTCGGGGAGACTGCTTCAAATTGTATTTGTGGATCGCTCCTTTTATACAGTTTCTACCCATAGGATAACATGATACACAATAGTTTACAACCTGGTTCCCACAAGTCGCTCTCAGAGGGGTCGCTTAGATCACTTTGAAACACACAAGATCCGGAACATAAGTGCGGAAACATTTGGCGGTTCCCAACTGTAAAAACCCATCTTCCCACCATTAGCAAATTCCAATCAGCAGTAAAGTAGATCGAAACAGGAACGAAGACAGGTGCAGAGGAAGACGGAGACAGTGGGGAGATCGGAAAGGGTGTAAAAGGGGAGTGTCGAGAAGCACGAGATACAGGCATCAAAGGGACGTGCCTAATGAGATGCACGGCTGAGATAATAAGCCCGTGCGGCAAGATGAGCCTCGAGCGGCGCCATCTGTCTTACAGTAGCATCCCCCTCGTCATAAAGACACTTTCAAAGAACATGTGTCTTCCGCAAATATCTTGGGAGTCCCAGGGTCGCGAAGCGGACAGCGTCCGTTCGCTGGCTACTTGAGGGCAAGAGACAAAATGGATGCCGTATCTAAGATGGAACCCGTGGGTACAGATGACAAACCCACATAACAAACGAACGGTTTAAGTTAGCACAGCGAAACTGCGCACACTTGCTAAACTCGTCATTTGCGGTTCATAGATACTAGACTCGACCATATTCGTGTGAGTCGAAAACACCACTTACAATTGTCACGGAACCTCAGACGCTCCTTTTGCCCTCATGTAGGCAAGCACTAGTCGGAATCATACTCGATATTCATCAGACCATCAAGATGTCGTTGTAGCATAGCTCTGTCCAACCGAGTCCCCTTGGTAACAGATGGTTGTCTCATACACGTTGTAGCACAGAGGCCACATAAGGCAGGACCACACTGCACACAAAGGCAACACGTGAACAGGAACACTACCACAACCCCGATGATCGTCAGAATCTTCCAACCCCAAGTCGACACCAGGCCCCAAAACCAACCAAGTAGCGTCCAATCCCCTACATCCACGTGTATGGATTCGGAGATCTTGTGCAACTTCGAGATGGCTTGATAGACAGTAGGAGCATTATCTGGAATGAAAATGCAACAGCTCGAATGGATCACTTTACATACCCCACCGCGATCTGCTAAGACAACATCTAAAACCATACGGTTTTGTAATGTCATAAGTCTCTCCGCCTGAAGTTCTGTGGTGATATTACCAAGGGCACTGGCAGTAATGTTAGCTGTCGATTCTACCACTCGAGTCAAATGTCTCAGGTTCCTACTATTAACCATAGGTCCCCAAAACGGGAGGAAACCCTTGAAAAAGTCTCCTGCCTCTTGACCGGCAGTATCCTCTTCACTAATTACGCCTCGTACAACTCTAGTCTTGTGGTAATCGGCATCTACAGTGAACGTCGGAGGCAACAGATTTGCAACAAAACATGAGCCCATGAAGTCTGCGGGCAACCATGTGTATGCACGATCATGACAGATGAAGTACGTACCCTTGGCAGCCAGAAGCACAGGGATCGGGGACATTGACAGAACGTAACTTTCAGTGCAAGCACTTACTCCAAGTGAGGCTTGCGAGCCACGACCCACAAGACAAAGATTACCAGTGTGGGGTACGACCCATATTGGAGACGAGCTTTTAAGCTGCTTTTCATTAGTGAACGTACTATATTCCCCTTTATTCGGTGCCCTATAGGCTTGTACCTCTGCCTTAGGGATGAGATAAGCATCATAGATCTCATCTTCCAAATCCTGTATTGTCATCGATACCACCCACTGCCATGAGGTAGGACCCGGTTTGGGGGAACGTTCTGGAGAGGGGTGGAAACCTAGTGCGCTTCGAAGCATTGTTTGGTATGCTCGAGCTGACCCTTGGGAACTATACGGTAACACCAGATATGGAATTCCCTTACCCGTAGTATGTGGCATCAACCCACACACCCAACAATTAGTAGTGTTAACCACTAACTGATGCTGATGGAGGAGCTGGATAAAGGAATTGTTGCGGAATTCTACACGTCTAGCCTGTTCGTGTTCTGGTAACATATGAAAGGAATGAGGAGAAGCAGTAGAAGTAATGTTAGGGTAAGGAGTAGGAGTAGGGGTAGGAAGTAAGAAGTAAGACATAGTGTAATACACCCCACCCGCCAAAAATGCAGAAGCAGTTAAAAACAGTACAAACAATTGGAATACAAAACATTTAGTACGACTAAGTTTCTGCAGTTTGACTCTATACGCCTGCGTTCCTTCCAAATCGTTCAGCTTTGAAAATGCCATTTCCCTATGACCGTCCGCAACGTTTCTTGACGCACTTCGTTCTGTGCAGCAATAGTCAATTCCCAGGAGTTCCTAGGAACCGACGGCCTTTAACCTAGCGTCAAGACCTACTGTCCAGAAGGAAGTACGCGCGCGGCCCTACGGCCCTCAATACACAATATGTATTTTATTTAGCACAAATAATTCAGCTGTGGAAGGAAAAAGATACAAGAAAAAAATCTTGATATATGTACAAAACAATTTTCAGTGATACGAATTGTTCACAGTTGATCAGGGGAAACGAAGATATTGCAGTTATCAGTTTCAGCAAAGCAAGAAAAAAATTTATTTGTCCTTAGTATGAGAACGCAAAGAATATCGATGTTTCCCAGGACGTGTCTGCTCGTCAAACAAAGGATCTGTCGAAGAGACAGCGTCCTGTTGATCAGTTCGTTGGTCTGGTCTTGAGTCTCTTGCTGACAATGTTCCAACAATGGCTTTCTGCTGCGCTGAGTGTTCACCAACAAGTTGTGCGTCACTGAAAGGTACAAACGCCGGCAATGTCGCTGCTTCTGTTGACGCAATGCCTTTCCTCACCCACGGGTCTGCCGGCAAAGGAATAGGGACTCGCTTACAATGGGTAGCATGTACCCAGTTCTTCCGTCCCTCAAGACGAACGGCAGTCCTCGTGGCCAAAAGCACCTGGTGAGGTCCAACAAAGCGGGGGTCCAGATTCTTCTTGCGCGAAAAATTTCGGGTAACAACCCAATCACCAGGCTGGAGCTGGTGGCCTGGACCCTCCGTCTGCGTCGGCAAGGCGTCGTAAACCTGTTGATGAATTAACCTCAGTTTAGCAGTCAAGTCATGTAAGTAGTCAATCAACATCGGGTACTCAAGATCAACGAATATACCTGGCCTAGGAACCCCCCACACATTCGCAGGACGGCCGAACACTATTTCATAGGGACTAAGCCCTATTCGGGAGTGTACAGTCGCCCTAGTTGACAGTAATGCTAGAGGCAAAGCGTCAGGCCACGAAAGTCCAGTCGTAGCCTGGATCTTCGCTAATTTCAGTTTAAGGGTGCCATTGTACCCTTCAACCAATCCAGCTGACTGGGGATGATTGGCGCTGTGGAATTTTTGACTAATTCCAAGGCCCTTACACACACTCTTCATCACACTTCCAACAAACTCACTTCCGTTATCTGACCACACGACTCTAGGCATTCCATACCGAGGAAAGTATTCCTTCAGTAGGATTTTCGCAGTAGACAAAGCAGTATTATCTTTGAGGGGATAGGCCTCGATCCATCGGGAGAATGCGCAAACCACAACCAAAACGTATTTCAAGTTATTGCATCGCTCCATATGGATGAAGTCCAATTGGATCACCTCAAAGGGATACGAAGGAGGAGCAAAACTGCCAGGGGGAGTTGGGGTTCCTTTGCCAGGATTGTACATTATACACACCATACAATTCTTCACCAAACGTTCAGCACACTTAGTAATTCCATCATTCTTCCACACATCAGCCAACAACTTGCAAATACCTTTCGCGCTAATATGTGCTAACCCATGTGCCATTTGCACAACGGCCAGTACATACGCATCAGGCAACATCCATCTTTTCTGATCTGACAAATCAATCCAGCAACCATTCACATCCAACCTTCCCGTACTTTCTTTCCACTTCATCTTTTCAGTGTCAGTGGCCTCATTCTGAATTGCTTTCACACTCTCTATAGTATTCTCACACATACTTGATTCTGTAGGCCACCTAACCGAATTCGTCACATACATTCGAGTGCTAAGGTTCCGGGCAGTCTCCTTAGCAATCTCATCTGCAAACGCATTACCACGACCAACATCATCCGTCACCTTACGATGCGCACTACATTTAACAATTGCAACTTGAGCAGGCAAAGTCAATGCATCCAAAAGATCGTTCACAAGCTGGCCATGCTGTATTTTCGTGCCATGTGACGTCAAGAAACCACGTTCTCGCCACAATCGTCCGAAACTATGCGCTACACCGAAAGCATACTGACTATCGGTGTACACATTCACACGTTTACCTTTTGCTAATACACATGCTCTAGTAAGAGCGATCAGCTCTGCAGCTTGGGCAGAATTCTGATTCAATCTCGCAGTCTCAACAACAGTATTCAATGTCACCACAGCATAAGCAGTAGTCACATCACCATTCGGCAATTTAAAACATGACCCATCCACATACAGGATGCCATCCGGGTCTTCCAATGGGGTGTTTTTAAGGTCCACACGACCTTTTGTTTCCTCCTCTGTACGCAAGTAACAGTCATGTTCTGTTACTGCATCTGACTCTGCACTAATTGGTAACAAAGTTGCCGGATTTAGGACATTACAACGTTTTATCTGAATGTGGCTTGCCAAGAGCGTCAATTCGTACCCAGATAACCTCGCACTCGTCAAGTGCTGAGTTTTCGTACGGTTCAAAAGAGTATCGACTGCATGCGGAACCATCACCGTAAGCATATTATCCATGACCAATCCTGCTGATTGTCGGATGGAGACCGCAGCTGCCGCAGTTGCTCTCAAACAACTCGGCAATGCTCTAGCTACTGGGTCTAAGGTCGAGGAAAAATATGCACATGGACGTTGCTTACCACCAAAAGGTTGCGTTAAGACGCTTAAAGCACAACCTTCCCTCTCGTGAACATATAAAGTGAACGGCTTGCTGTAATCAGGGGTACCTAACACAGGGGCCGAACACAATGAATCACGTAATTCAGAAAAACGTTTCTGACATTCTTCCGTCCATGGTAAAGGAGTCGAAACATCCTTGCACGTAAGAGCCACCAATGGTTTCGCTAGCAATGAAAAATTAGGAATCCACTGCCTGCAGTACGATGTGATACCTAGAAAGGCACGCACATCTCTTTGGGTTTGTGGCACAGCCATGCGCGCAATCGCTGCAATTCTCTCTGGGGTCAATCTCCTTCCCTCCTTTGACAATAAGTGACCTAGATAGGTTACTTCTTGACAACAATATTGGAGTTTAGAAGGTGACACCTTGTGATTTAAGTCACAGAGATGTTGCAGCAACGACACTGTAGCAATTTTGCAAATGTCCTGAGTATCAGCAGCCACCAATAAGTCGTCGACGTATTGGATTAAAGCCGCACCAACCGGCAACCTAAACGCATCTAGTTGACCCTTCAAAGCTTGACTGTAAATCGATGGACTTTCACAGTAGCCCTGAGGAGCGCGTTTGAACCGGAAACTACGTCCACCAAGAGAGAAACCGAAAAGGTCCCTGCTCTCTTCGGCAATCGGGATGCTGAAAAACGCATTTTTCAAATCAATCACCGAAAACCATGAAGCCATAGCTGGAATCAGAGTCAGTAGCGCCGTAATGTCAGGCACAACAGGGAATTGAGGAACCACAATTTTATTCACCTCCCGTAAATCAATAACAAAACGATAAACAGGCGGTTTGGTAGGATCAGTACGTTTAAGAATGGGCAGTACAGGACTATTGCACACGTTTCCCCGAGTTTCTTCAATAACATCTTTCTCGATCAAATCATAGATGATCGCTAACAAAGCTCGTTCACCATCCAGGGAGATACGATATTGGGGAATACGTGGCAATCGCACATTCGATTTCAACTGAACAACATAAGGGGAGATATCAAGTAGGCCCACGTCATTTGGACCCGTCGCCCACAAAGATGCAGGAAGAGAACTCAATTCCGGTGGAAGCTTATCGAGGGACAAGTACATGGGAGAGACTACCCTCTCTCCTAACGTAAGTTTTACACCCGCAGGAGAACAATACAAAGTCGCATACAAGCGTTTAAGCAAATCCAGACCCAAAAGATTTTCACCACAACCAGTGGTTAAAATCAACGGAGCTTCGAGCTCACGAGGCCCAATTTTAAGGGGCAAAGGGCGCGAAACTGGATTGCTAACGGGGGCGCCAGAGAATCCAACAGATACATTTGTTAAGCCAGACAAAGGTGCGCCAGGGAGTTTCGAATGCATGATAGAACTTTTCGCTGCACCAGTGTCCAACAGAAAAGGCTCAACGACGCCCGATGTAGCAACTGCGACGTAAGGCCCTCTCTGATCAACCGGAACTGATACCACTCCCTCTCCTTGTCTTTGGCTGTCCTAGTAATTACTATCGTCAGTTCCCTGATCGACGTAATAATCGTCTACATTGTACTGCGCAGATCGTCCTTGCGATGATCCACGTTGGTCGAAACAATTATTAGAATTTGACGAGTTATCAGAACGGTCGTTCTGAGCACCACGACCTCTACCACGTGATGCGTTCTGTGCACCACCACGACCTCCTCTAGACGAATTACCACCACCACGGTCATTTAAAGCAGGACAATCAAATTTAATGTGTCCCTCCTGTCTACAATAAGCACATTGATTGTACCCCAACGAAGATCTCTGAAAAGATGAATCATTACGCGGCTGCGATCGATTTGATTGCGACTGCGATCTATTCTGCTGAGGCGCATTCTGATTAGAACGCGGCGGATATGCTTGTTGTAACAACACTTTAGTTTTCAGCTCTTTCGTCTTTTTATCGGCACGGTCATTTTCCTCTTTTTCTCTATTTTCGTAATATTGTGCCGTAGCCAATATCTGAGCTGAGGTAGAAACGGCCCACGCACTTTCTGAATTCTTCAATTTATTGCGCAAGTCGGGCAATAAGTTCGATACAAATTTATCCACAAACAACCTCTGTCCACCCTCAGTACCCATATCCTGCCCACTATGATCGACGAATGTTTCCTCGAACCTCGTAAAGAAGTCTGAAACACTCTCATCTTTCTTCTGCTTACAGGCTGACAACTTGTCCCAATTTACCCTCATAGCTGGCATAAGCGTTTTCATTAACGTAATGATTCGCTGGGGAAGAAGTTCAATCAACTGATCGGGTTTAGTAGCAGCCACTTGTCCAGCGTCTGCCGCTGTAATGGCAGCCCAATCACCACCTAATTCATTCGCGTGATCTTGGTGACGAATCTTGGCCCATACCGGTTGCGGTACGACATTGCCAAACAACATGTCGATATCGGCCAGATTCATTATCGTAGCGTCTACGAGCTGCGATAATTCTTTGTAATACCCCGCAGGATTTTTGCGAGGATCAGGCAAAGTTTGTTTCACCTGAAGCACTTCCGATCGTTTCCAAGGGAGGTGTATCCACACTCTCTGGAAATGTGCTGGTATTGGAGCATTAGCATTAGTATTATCAGCGGGTACCCAAACTGGCGGAACTTCTCGCATAGGATATTGGCCAGACCCATCTCGTTGTTCAATGTCCTCAACGAACAATGCATGAGGAATAGGAGCAGGACGAAGAGATAGCAACCGTTCAATAGCACGTCGGACATTAGTATCGACTATCAGTCCAGTTGCGAACTGAAGCCGAAGATTAGACAGGGCGGTCAGCACCTCGTCAGGCGCAACAGCCGCTATCTGATCATGTAAGAACTTGCACATTTCATCAAACACATATCTCTGAGTAGGTATGTTGAATTGATCAAACGTTTCGAGGACAACACGAGGTGGATTTCTAACAGGGTTTATCATCCAACCCATCGCCATATTGTATAGCGCAACACGTTCTCTATTACCAGGAAGCTGGCTACGTCTCTGTGGACCATCAGAACCTGCAGACCCAAAAACAGGTCCGAGCGACTGAAAGAAGTTTGTCGCAAGGGGAGAATCATGATTACGAGTAGAGGGAGAAGAGTAAGACACAGGACTAACAAGAGAAGGAGTAGAAACGTTAGCAGCAACAGGGGTTAACAACACAGGAGCAGTAGCGTGAGCAGTAGCGGGAACAGGAGTATGTGGAAGCGGAGGAGCAGTAGGAATAGACACAGGCACAGGAGCAGGAACAGTCGGAAGAGCGGGTGCAGGTTGAGGAATAGGCGGAGGAATAACAAGTGGGAGAGCAGGTACGGCAGGGACCACAGGAACTGCGGTACCCTGTACGTACGGAGGTGGCGACTTCATAAGATAGGACATTAAAGAATCCTCAACTGCCTCTTCCTTCTTATCCGACTCCGTAGGCAAAGCAGGATAGCATTTGTCTATGGACATACGCTGTAATCTCTCAAACACTTCCTTATCCTTATCCTCCTTATCACGCTGAAACTGCTCAGCTTTCTTCACTATAGTAGCAACAGTATCTCGCTGACTACGTTTATTTTGTCTGATCTCTTTCTGTCGGGCTTCTTTGCGCCAGAACCGAAAGGCATCAAACATGGCCGGCCTTGATTTACGTTCGAACAACTTTATTTCCAAATTATCTAAGATCGACGCTTCGAAGCTACCGTGAGGTGGCCAACGAAGATCGCCGTCTTTCTTTGTATATTTGATCCAATAATCGTTAAAAGCAATCGGGCCTAGCCCATGTTTGCTATATAGGTCATAAGTAGGAGTTCCAACCGGAGGTATCGGACACGAGTCCTCCAGCAGGGAATCCGCACCACAAGGTCTAAAGCAACTGAACAAAGTACTGCGACCAGGCATCTTGCACACTAGCCGAGTTTCACAAACTTCAAGGGTTACGGGATTTACCAAGTCCCAGCAAGAACAAAACCCTCGGTCTTTGGCGGCTGCAGTCGTCAAACAAATACAACAACAACAAAGTACGCTAGCAAAGTGTCACCGACAAAAACACTCACACAGCGTGTACAACAAAGACACCCGCTAAAGTGTCTACAACAAAAACACTCGCTAAAGTGTTTACAACAAAGACACTCGCTAAAGTGTCTACAACCAAGAACTCTGGGAGCGACCCACAAATACTTAACTCAAAGATCAATGGCGTCCTCAGGAAGGCCCGTCTAATCGTCTCGCTATACCAAGGTCTACGCCAGGCGCCAAAACAGGTCTACAGTCAGGGTAGCAGTCCGTCGCAGCCGTTAGGAGGCGGGAATCTTCGCGGGAAAAGTCTTCGGGCCACTTATTTCGACAACAGGATCGATGAAGCGGGGTGCACCTTCCCTCGGAGATTTCACACGAAGTTCCTCACGATCGTCAGGCTTGGACCGGTACCACTGATGCAGCCCCACGTTGGGCGCCAACTGAAGGACTGGGTTCTTTGGACCCAGCGGTGCCAGGGCACAACACCTGAAACCTTCGTGGGTAACCTGCTCCGGCGTACAAGTCACAGAGACACGGGACACTTCCTTCGGCGTCAAAGAGTCAAGGTTTATTTACTGCAGGGAACACAGAAGTCACAGGAAGTACATCGAGTGTAGTTCGGGGAGACTGCTTCAAATTGTATTTGTGGATCGCTCCTTTTATACAGTTTCTACCCATAGGATAACATGATACACAATAGTTTACAACCTGGTTCCCACAAGTCGCTCTCAGAGGGGTCGCTTAGATCACTTTGAAACACACAAGATCCGGAACATAAGTGCGGAAACATTTGGCGGTTCCCAACTGTAAAAACCCATCTTCCCACCATTAGCAAATTCCAATCAGCAGTAAAGTAGATCGAAACAGGAACGAAGACAGGTGCAGAGGAAGACGGAGACAGTGGGGAGATCGGAAAGGGTGTAAAAGGGGAGTGTCGAGAAGCACGAGATACAGGCATCAAAGGGACGTGCCTAATGAGATGCACGGCTGAGATAATAAGCCCGTGCGGCAAGATGAGCCTCGAGCGGCGCCATCTGTCTTACAGTAGCATCCCCCTCGTCATAAAGACACTTTCAAAGAACATGTGTCTTCCGCAAATATCTTGGGAGTCCCAGGGTCGCGAAGCGGACAGCGTCCGTTCGCTGGCTACTTGAGGGCAAGAGACAAAATGGATGCCGTATCTAAGATGGAACCCGTGGGTACAGATGACAAACCCACATAACAAACGAACGGTTTAAGTTAGCACAGCGAAACTGCGCACACTTGCTAAACTCGTCATTTGCGGTTCATAGATACTAGACTCGACCATATTCGTGTGAGTCGAAAACACCACTTACAATTGTCACGGAACCTCAGACCGCACCAACAGACCTGGAGGAGGAATCGCCATTGTCCACAGATATACCCTCAGAATCTCGACCAACACCGAGGACACCCTCAGCACTGCCGAACACCTGCACTTCCAGATCCACATCGATCCCAACAACACTCTCAGAGGAACCCTTGTGTACAGACCCCCCGTCACAGACTCTGTCAGCATGCACGCCCTGGCCTCCACAGACTACATCCTCCTCGGAGACCTGAACTTCCACCTCGAGGACACCAACAACAGCAACTCCACCACACTACTGGAAAACCTTGCCAACCTCGGCCTCAAACAGCTTGTCACGACACCAACCCACTCCGCCGGACACACGCTCAAGCCCATTATCTCTTCCAGCAGCCACGTCTCCATCAGCCACACCATTGAATGCACTGGACCGACCACGCTGCATCCACTTTTCCCTCAAGAAAACCACCACACACATCCACCAGCAAAGAATCCCCTACTGCAGCTGGAACAAGGTCACCGAAGACCAGCTTACCACCACCCTCGCCCAAGACCCACCGACTGACCATACCAACACCGACACAGCAGCCCGCAACCTCAAGCGATGAATCAAAGACTGCTCCAACACCCTTGCCCGATCAAGAAACCCACAAACGGACGCTCCGACAGAAGAGCCGTCTGGTTCACTGCTGACATCCAGGTAGACCTGCTGGAGGCTAGAGAAGAAATGGCGCAGCGAGCAAACACTGGACAATCATGCAGCCCTCAAGAATGCCACCGCAGACACCACCAACTTACTTGAGCTGCCAAAAAGAACTCCTTCAAGGAACATATCGACAACAGCGCACACAATAGCAAAGAGCTCTTCAGCATCATGAAGGAACTCACCAACCCCAGCTCCAACAACATCACACCGTCACAAGACCACTGCGACTCCCTAGCTACCTTCTTCCACCGCAAGATCGCAGACAACCACGACAGCTTCAACACCCACACATCACCGACAGCCACCTACACCCCAGACTCACCACCCCCCAGTCACACCAGTCGCCTGATCTCCTGGAACCACGTCAACGTCGAAGACACCATCAAGACCATGAACACCATCCACTCCGGCTCAAGATCAGACCCCTGCCCCACCACATCTTCAACAAAGCGCGCTTTATCATTGCACCCCAACTCTGTAAGATCTTCAACAGCTCATTCGAGACTGCAACCTTCCCGGAAAGCTGAAAACATGCAGAGACTCAAAAAACCCAAGGCAGACCCAAGGGACCTCAAGAACTTCCGACCCATCTCCTTGCTCCCGTTCCCGGTGAAGGTCATCGAGAAGATCATCACCCTGTACTCGTCCCAATGCAGTTTCCGCAGCAACCACAGTACCAAAACCGCCCTCATTGCTGCCACCGACGACATCAGGGCACTGCTGGAAAACGGTGAAACTGCGGCCCTCATCTTCCTGGACCTTCAGCCACCTTCGACACTGTCTGCCACCGCACCCTGCGCACACAACTCTACAACGCGGGGATCCGTGACAAAAGCCTGTACTGGATCACCTCCTTCCTCACCAACAGAACCCAGAGAGACTGCCTCCCTCCATTCCGATCCAAAGCCACCTAGATCACCTGCGGCGTACCCCAAGGATCATCCCTCAGCCCGACCCTCTTCAACATATACATGACACCGCTCGCCAACATCGTCCGATCACACGACCTCAACATAGTATCATACGCTGACGACACCCAGCTGATCCTCTCCCTCCCCAGAGACCTCACCACCGCCAAAACCAACTTCCACGCAGGGATGAAGGCAGTCACCGAATGGATGAGGAGCAGTCACCTGAAACTGAACTCGGACAAGACGGAGGTCCTCATCCTCGGTTCCACCCCTTCCGCCTGGGATGACTCCTGGTAGCCAGCCTTGCTGGGAACTGCACTGAGACCCACATACCACGCACGCAACCTGGGGTTCATCCTGGACTCAACGCTCTCAATGACCCAATAAGTCAACACCGTCTCCTCCTCCTGCTTCAACACCCTCCGTATGCTTCACAAGATCTACAGATGGATCCCCACAGAAACCAGAAGGACGGTCACCCAGGCCCTCGCCTCCAGAAGGCTGGACTACGGCAACACCCTCTATGTGGGAACCACGGCCAAACTCCAGAAGAGACTCCAACGCATACAAAACGCCTCAGCATGCCTCATCCTCGACATCCCATGCCGCAGCCACATCACTGCTGACCGGAAGATCTGCACTGGCTTCCCGTCAACAAGAGGATCACCTTCAAACTCCTCACCCACACTCACAAAGCACTCCACAACACAGGACAACCCACGAACCAGCCACATCTCCGGACATCTCAGAGACCTGCATTGGCTCCCCGTCAACAAAAGAATCACCTTCCGCCTCCTCACCCACGCACACAAAGCCCTACACGACCAAGGCCCGAGCTACCTCAACAACTGAATCAACTTCTACGCTCCCAAACGCCACCTCCGATCAGCCAACCACGCCCTCGCCGCCGTCCCCCGCATTCGAAGAGCGACAACAGGAGGAAGGTCCTTCTCCTACCTGGCCGCCAAGACCTGGAACTCCCTCCCGACCGACCTGCGCCTGACCCAAGACCACCTCTCCTTCAGGAAGAAGCTGAAGACCTGGCTGTTCGAGCAGTAACGGCACCCCCCCTCCCCCCAGCGCCTTGAGACCCTACGGGTAAGTAGTGCGCTCTATAAATGTCTTTGATTGATTGATTGATTGACCAGCATACCTCAACAAGCGACTCACCTTCTACACCCCCAACCGCCAGCTCCACTCTGCCACCATGCCATGCATCCACCCAACTACCACCAGCGGCAGATCCTTCTCCCACCTCTCCACCAAGACATGGAACTCCCTCCCCATCCACCTACGACAGACCCAGGACCTGCTAACCTTCAGGAGACTCCTCAAGACCTGGCTGTATGATCAGTAGCTACCTCCCCCCAGCGCCTTGAGACCGTCACGGATGAGTAGCGCGCTTTACCATGTGATTGATTGATTGATTGATTCTCTTTTGAAGAGTGTTAAGGAGGGTGGTGTGATTAATAGTGTCAAAGGCTGCAGAAAGGTCAAGAAGAATCAGAAGGCACGATTCCCCAGAATCGAGTATATGCAGTGCATCATCAATCACTTGCAGCAGGGCTGTTTTTAGGTCGAAGTACGACCTGCATTCAATGCGAAGCATTGATTGCTGTCAGCTTCGAAAACTATGGTTATCCGTATTTGGGCATGTGGACACGACTCAGACGCGTGCTTTTGCAGTCTCAGTTTTGACCGCGGGAGCGCGCGTCTGAGCCGCGCTTGCGCAGATGAACTCCCAGCCCCTGCTTTCGCTTCGCTCCCATGCATTAACGGCACACACACAGACACAGCCAGCCCCCACCCCTCTGCATGCACGCACACACACAGGCGCGCGCAGGCACATGCAAGCACACACATACAGGCACACAGCCCCCCCCCCCCCCCGTTACCTCACCGGAGTCAGACTCGGGCTCGCACCTTCTGCCAATGGAGCCCCGCAGAGCACTTGAGCTCCTCTGCCACTCTACCAAGAAGCGGAGCTCTCCCCATAGGCATGGGGGCCCCGCAGTCTCCCCGCTGGTCTTCACCCGGGCCCCCTCCTGGGACCCGGGACTTCATGCAGCACTTCTCTTCTCCGGGCTCGCGCTCGTCAAAACGAAACTTAAGAGTGGCGCGCATGCGCAAGCAGCCCCCGCCCTCCCACTCCTCACAGGCCGGCGAAGAGCTGATGGCAGCGCAGGACTGATTTCTGTCTCTTTTCTGTCCCCCCGGGACACCACGTAATGTTTTCTAGTTCTCGGGCTAGTGCTGCCCACATTACATGACCCACCTCCCTCTCCTGCTAGTATCTCCACACGCCGGCCCCCAGCGTTGCACCATTGTGTTTGGCACCTTGACGGGACACTTCATTTCCCCAGCCGGCTTTCATTCATTTACTGCCCGCGCTCTGACTGCGATTACTCCCCGTGGCTTAGCTTAGATCTTTCCCTCTGGTAGACTGCTAGTTTTAAAATGTACTGCGTATGTAAGTATTTTAATTTTTCGCCTTTTAAGGGTGCAACTTTCAGATTTTATAAATGTAAAGTATAAACAGTAGCAAGCACTGAACATCAAGCTATGTAACCTACCAGTGTTATTGTTTGGCCATTCTTATTGGCTGATTGAAATTGTAATCCTTGCGTCATTGTAATGGATTCTTTCGTGAAGGACATAAACCTGTCACTACAAGGTGCGCCACCGACTGCTGTCTATTGTATAGGAGAAGCTTCCATTCGTGCGGCAGGTGCTGTAGCCCAGAGCACTATGGCTTTTCCTTCCTTCTTTGCTGTACAGCAGCGAGGATCGTCTACTAGTGGCTGCCATGAGAAACAGCTACTAAGCAGGCTTCCCTTCAGTGCAACTCAGGGACCAATGGCCGGATTCATGCATCCAGCACCACCCGGGACCCCACAAGCAAGGATCAGATTCCTGCAGCTGGGCCCCCCATCCATGAAGCATCGTTGTGGACTGGATTCCTGCAGCTACTGGACCCTCCACCCATGCAACGCCTGCTGCACAGATCTTCAGAGGAATAAAAAGGTAAGTTGGACTTATCACTTTCAGCAAGGCCAATGCTGGTGCTCAATGAGCACAATCTCACATATTATTGTATTATTGTATATTATTTTTCAAGCGTGTTTTTTAAAAACATTTATGTCGAGTTGTTAGTGAACCCTCGGCTCCCCAAAAAGCACGATGCAGTTAAGAAGGTGAAAGAGCAACAAGATGCATTTTTTTTTCTTTTGCCACAGAGGTCGAATGTCAGGTGGTACATCTGACAAATTGCTGCTTAGTCTTTGGACATGGAGCTTGATGTTTACTTTTATTTCTCTGTGGAGTGAGAGGCTTTTTAAAAGTATTTAAGATGTCATTTTTTGCTAACACAGAACAAAATGTAAAACTTATCAATTAACTAGATGCAGCAAAAATTTCTGTAATTTGCTGAAGCAGATTCAAAATATGTTCAGAGGTGCACAAGTAAGGGCCATTTGCAGTTTTCGGCAAATAAATATCAGATTAAAGCCGAAAAGGACACGCAACTAAATACTGCATGAGGTAAAAGACACATGCTGGGGCGGGGTGGGGGATGACGTCTGTGGGCACAAGGATGATACTCTCTATTTTGTTACTTTAATTCTGATTTCTTAGCCCTTCCATGTATATTTTTCTAAGAAGGAGGTACGTAATATTGCTGCGTCCCCTGAGCTGTTTGTAGACACACTGCGTACTCACACACTTCACACACACACTACTTTAGGCCACACAAACTGCACCCTCACACTACTTTACGCCACACAGGCTGCGCCCTCACACTACTTTAGGCCACATACACTGCACCCTCTCACTATTGCTAGGCTATGCACACTGCACCCTCACACTACTTTAGGCCACACACACTGCGCCCCCCGCTACTTTAGGCCACACACTCTGCACCCTCACACACTCTGCACCCTCATACACACTGCGCCATCACACTACTTCAGGCCACAAACACTGCGCCCTCACACTACTTTAGGCCTCACACACTGCACCATCACACACACTGCACCCTCACACTACTTTAGGCCACACACACTGCGCCCCCTGCTACTTTAGGCCACACACTCTGCACCCTCACACACTCTGCACTCTCACACACACTGCACCCTCACACTACTTCAGGCCACAAACACTGCGCCCTCACACTACTTTAGTCTCACACACTGCATTATCACACACACTTCGCCCTCCCACTACATTAGGCCACACACACTGCGCCCTCCCACTACTTTAGGCCACACACACTGTGCCCTCACACTACTTTAGGCCACACACACTTCGCCCTCACACTACTTTAGGCCACGCACACTGTGCCCTCACACTACTTTAGGCCACGCACACTGTTCCCTCACACTACTTTAGGCCACACACACTGCGCCCTCACACTATTTTAGGCCACACACACTGTGCCCTCGCACTACTTTAGGCCACACACACTGTGCCCACGCACTACTTTATGCCACACACTGTGCACCCTCACACACTCTGCACCCTCACACACTCTGCACCCTCACACACTCTGCACCCTCAATGCAAAATACACTCCAAATACCACTCAGGGCCACATAATTACACGCCACATAATTACACTACATTCCATGCAACATACACTCCAAATACCACGCAGTGCCACATAATTACATGCCACATAATTACACTGCACTCGATGTAATATACACTCCAAATACCACTCAGTGCCACATAATTACACACCACATAATTGCACTGCGCTCAACGCAACATACACTCCAAATACCACTCAGTGCCACAAAATTACACGCAACATAATTACACTTTACTCAATGCAACATACACTCCAAATACCACTCAGTGCCACATAATTACACTGCACTCAATGCAACATACACGCCAAATACCACTCAGTGCCACATAATTACACTGCACTCAATGCAACATACACAACAAATACCCCTCTGTGCCACATAGTTACACACCACGTAATTACACTCTACTTAATACAACATACACTCCACACAATACCACTCAGTGCCACATAATTATATGCTACATAATTACACTGCGCTCAACGCAACATACACAACAAATACCACTCTGTGCCACATAGTTACACACCACATAATTACACTCTACTGAATGCAACACACTCCACACAATACCACTCAGTGCCACATAATTAGATGCTCCATAATTACAATGCAACATGCACTCCAAACAATACCACTCCGTGCCACATAATTACACGTCACACAATTACACTCTACTGAATACAACATACACTCCTCATAATACCACTCAGTATCACATAATTATACTGCGCTGAATGCAACATACACTCAAAATACCAAAGTACCACATCATTACATGCCACATATTTACACTGCACTAAATGCTTGTGGTATTTGGATATTGCTGAACGTAAATGAGAGAGATTGGAGGTGGAAGGAGATTGTCTCCAATTAAGCATGGGCACAAAATCCGTTCCGCTCCCGGATTTTGCGGATTTTGGGCAAATTCACGATCCGCGAATTCCCAGTAATTTACCGAAAAATCGCAAATCCGCGAGCGGAACGGATCCGGGGGGCAAACGTTCAAGCTCAGTGTTTGTAACTATTTTAGAACGGCGCCGGCAAGCTGCCAGCGCCATTCTAAAATAGTTATTAAGTTAGCTTCAACAAGAAGCACTAATAGATAAAATGAAGCAGGTGCTCGAGTTTAACTGAATTTGAGCTCCAACTTGAGCACCTGCTTTATTTTATCTATTAGTGCTTCCTGATGAAGCTAACTTAGTAACTATTTTAGAATGGCGCTAGCAGCTTGCCAGCGGCATTCTAAAATAAAAGGCAAGGAGTGGGGTAGAGGGTAGAAGGGCACAAACACGAGTGGGGCAGAGGGCAGAAGGGCACAACAACGAGTGGGGCAGAGGGCAGAAGGGCACAACAACGAGTGGGGCAGAGGGCAGAATGGCACAAAAACGAGTGGGGCAGAGGGCAGAAGGGCACAAACACGAGTGGGGCAGGGGGCAGAATGACACAACAACGAGTGGGGAAGAGGGCAGAAGGGCACAACAACGAGTGGGGCAGAGGGCAGAAGGGCACAACAACGAGTGGGGCAGAGGGCAGAAGGGCACAACAACGAGCGGGGCAGAGGGCAGAAGGGCACAACAACGAGTGGGGCAGAGGGCAGAATGGCACAAAAACGAGTGGGGCAGAGGGCAGAAGGCCACAAACACGAGTTGGGCAGAGGGCAGAAGAGCACAAAAACGAGTGGGGCAGAGGGCAAAAGGGCACAAACACGAGTGGGGTAGAGGGCAGAAAGGCACAAAAACGAGTGGTACAGACGGCAGAATGGCACAAAAAACGAGAGGGTGGCAGTGATGAACGGGCGCATCGCGGTCTCGCACAAAAAAAACCCATGAACACGCAAAGCGCCCCACAAACACGCAAATCGCCCTGCGAACATGCAAAAATAAAAAAATCTGCAAATCCGCAAATTTGCGGATCGCAAATTCGCAAATTTCGCCCATGCTTATCTCCAATGTTTCTCCAAGATTCTAAGGTTCTTCCTTTCATCATAGAGTTTTATTGAATCGAGGGGGTGGGTCTTTTCATTTTGCTTTGGAGTGGAGTGACATTATCGATTTCGACTGCTAGGACTGAGAGGCAAAGGGAGGTGAAATCGTTGACGTCCACGCATAGCAGAATAACACAGCGTGTCAAGATCAATCTTTTTAGTGTTGCAGAACCAAGTAGAAGCCTTTTTAAGTTGCCCGAGAGTTATAACGTGTGATAGGTAAAAACAGAAGGGAATGAGGAAGTGGTCTGACCAGTCTACATGGAAAGGGGGAGCAATATTAAGCAGCTCTTCTTTAGATATAACAAGGTCTAGAATTGAGCCCTTAGAGTGTGTAATTTCCGAGCAGTGTTGGAAAAGATCATTGGCTGAGAGAAAGGTGGTGAGCTTGTTGGCAGCCGAATCTTCCAAAGAGTCCCAGTGCAGATTGAAGTCACCTAGCAAGATCTGTCTGTCACTTTGAGAATATTGGTCACTGATGAAGTCGGCGAGTTCCTCCAGAGAAAGGCATTCGAAGGTACAGAGGGAGCTGTTGGGAAAAACCTTGAATTGAATATAACTCCCAAGATCGTTCCTCTGGACCATAGCCCTTCCAGTCAATCAAGTAGTAGATCTTTCCTTTACGTTTCACAGAATCTAGTCTTCAAATTCTTCTCCGGAGTCTAATTGTACAGTTTTAGGTGGAAGAGTCACTCTTAAGCCTCTTTAGCAGTGAGACATGGAAAACGGGGTGAATCTTCATTCTTCTTGGTAATTTTAAACGATAATCACTGGGTTAATTATTTTTTCAATCTGATATGGACCTACAAACCTAGGTTGAAATATGCGAACTCCTTTTAACCTAAGGTTTTTGGCGTTCAACCAGACCTGATCACCAGTCTGCATATCTCTTATAACTCTCTTTGGCTCTAATCAGATTTTCTGTAGCTGTCTGATGGATGCGTGTTAAATTGTTAATTAAGGCTTGAACTGCTGGGATTGAAATTTCTCTATCACTCATGGAGGGATTAGGGTGTCTTCCATTATTTAAATAGAAAGGTGAAAACCCTGTGGAGACATTTTTTGTGTTATTGTAAGCAAATTCTGCTGCCCAAAGATATTCTGGCCAATTCCCTTCTTGATCAAGTAGATATAATCTTAGATACTGCTCTAACTCTTGGTCCACTCTCTCTATTTGCCCATCGGTCTCTGGATGGAAACTAGTGGAATATCTAGTTTCTACCCCTAATCCTTCCATGAAAGCGTTCCAAACATGGGAGAGAAACTGAGATCCCCTGTCTGAGACTATTACTCTTGGAATGCCATAGGCCCTTACAATGTGAGTGTTAAAGAGTATGGCCAATTCTTTGGCAGTTGGGGTTTTCTTCAGGGCAATGAAATGAGCCATCTTGGTGAAAGCACCTACAAGCACTAATATAGTGTTATAACCCTAAGACAAACTTAAGACAAAATCCTAACTTCTGTGAATACCAAAAGTAGTATGTTTAGGATTTTGTCTTTAGTTAGTTCTGGGAATCGGGCCCTTAGTAACTATATGCCAGGGATATGGGGGAGTGGGCATAGGTTGTAACAAACCTTTAGGGGATTGTCTCTCCGATTTTCTCCGAGCACAGACCTCACACGTCCTCACGTAGGAATCTATGTCTTTAGACATTTGTGGCCAACAAAAATCTCTTTTCACTAAATCTTCAGTTTTCAGGATTCCTTTATGACCAGCTAACTTGTTGTCATGTGTTTCTTCCAGGGCTAATTGTCGAAGTTCTTGATTTGGTAAATATAATTTACCAGCATGGATCGGCAGGCTGTGTCGAATTTCTCTTCCTGTCTCTTGTTTCACCCATTCTTCCATTTCTTCTGTTGGCATTGCTTTAATTATTTTTTCCTCTAATGACTCTTGAGCCACAACAGCTACAATTCTATCTTCAGGAATGATTGTTTGTGGTTCTTGATGTTTTTTTTATCTTTTCCGTGTCTGGTCTAGATAGGGTGTCAGCTTTTCCATTTTTTGTCCCAGGTCTGTAGGTGATCACAAAATCGCAATCTGCAAAATATAGCGACCACCTAAGTTAACGTGCGTAAGGCTTTTTGCCGACTTCAAAAATGTCAGGTTTCGATGGTCGGTGAATACCGTTACAGTGTGTCTAGCTCCCATTAAGTAGTGCCTCCATTCTTTAAATGCGTCCTTGATAGCTAATAACTCATTTTCCGTGACTGTATAATTGATTTCGACTGGGGTTAATTTTCTGGACCTGTAAGCCACTGGATGGAGGTGTCCTATTCTTTTATTTATTTGTGAGAGAACTACACCAATAGCCAAGTCTGTGGCATCGGTTTCCAAATAGAAACATTCTGTAGGGTCGGGATGTAACAATAGAGGTGCCGAGGTGAACTCTTGTTTCAGTTGTCGAAATGCCTTTTCAGCTTCTTCTGTCCAGGTGTTTTCCACAATCCCTATTGTTGTACCACCCCCTGAACCGGTCTTATGGTCTGATCATTACCTCATTAAATTTCAGCTTTCTTTGATTAATAGGTCCACTTCACGACCTTCAGAGTCTGGGCGTCAAACGTCAAGAGCTTTCAGTTGAGTATCACCGGACATGCTAGCTCAAGCTCTCATTGTACATCCCTGCCAGCTGTCAGGCAGTCTTGAGGTCGATATCGACCACCTGCAGAGCGGGCTGACGGAGCGTTTTGCCGAATTATGCCCCTGTTTCTACTGTCCGCAATAACAGCATTTGGACTTCTGCCCCTTGGTTTTCAACTTCCCTGGCTGCGTTGCGCCGCAGTTGCAAGAAAGCGGAAAGAGCCTGGTGACGCTTCTATGACCCCTCGGACAAAATCGTCTATAAGGAGGCCATCAAGGGATATCATAGTAGCATTCTGGCGGAAAAGAAAGCCTACCTGGCTCGTAGAATAGAGGCTGCTGCTATGGTCAGTAAGGAAATTTTCCTTATTGTTAAGGAATTCATCACCCGCAGCTCAGCCATGCCCACACTTCATCATTCGGAATCCTGGGTGTCTCTTATGGCTACTTTTTTCACGTCCAAAATCAAGACCATCCAAGACTCATTTCCTCTTTCCACTTTGATGCTCCCCTCTGATATATATGCCCCTCTTTCTGTATCACTCCCGGATGATGGTCCGGTCTTGGCTACTTTCCCTTTTCTTTCTCCTGCTTCCTCCTTGGATCTGATTTCTAAGCTTAAATCGGGCTCTCCATTGGATCCTTGCCCAGCAAAGGTTTTGGCAAAAATGGCTCCTGTCATGAATGAGCTTATAAATCCTGTGCTCAACGGCTCGCTGAATCGGGGAGTTGTTCCTCAGGCCTGGAAACATGCCCTGATACTGCCGCTTCTGAAGAAGCCCAATCTTGACCCTCTGCTGCACGCCAACTATAGGCCTATCTCCCTCCTCCCGGCTTTGGCTAAAGTCGTGGAGAAGCACGTTCACTCCTCTCTTACGAACTTCCTGGAGAGCAATAACATCCTCCATGATACTCAGTCGGGCTTTCGGGCCAACATGAGTACGGAGACTGCCCTACTGGAGGTGACGGATGCCATCAGAGAGGTGCTAGATGCGGGAGGTAAGGCCATGCTGATTATGCTGGACTTGTTGGCGGCTTTTGACACCGTTCCCCACGGTAGTCTCCTTTTAAGACTCAGGGAGATTGGGCTGTGGGGAGCGGTGTTTAACTGGTTTAAGTCCTTCCTTGCCGGCCGGCGGCAAATGGTCTGGGCCCCTCCTTTCTCCGCCGAGATGCCACCTCTTGTGGTAAGGGTGCCGCAGGGCTCTGTTTTGAGCCCCACACTGTTGAACATCTATATGGCACCCCTGGCAGCTCTGGCGGAGTCCTTTGGTGCCCAGATCGTGTCCTACGCTGATGACACCCAGCTTCTTTTTACCAGTCAAAAGGGGTCTGATTTCGATGGGGGGCAGATCAGAGGCTGTTTGGGAGCCGTTTTTGATTGGTTCGAACGGCACAGCCTGAAATGTAACTCCGACAAGTCGGAGTTGCTGTTTTTTGGCTGTCCCGCCGACCCTAGATGGCTGACCTGGTGGCCGCCGGCTATGTTTCCCCCTGCAGCTGTATCCTCCAGGGCCAAGAATCTGGGGGTCCAGATAGTCGACGGTCTTACCTTGAAGCCTCAGGTGTTGGGTCTTGTTGGCAAATGCTTCGGCATTATTAAGATGCTGAGAAAATGTCTTCCTCTGCTGGCCCTCTGCCACCGGAAGGTTACTGTCCAGGCGCTCATTGGCTCTCGTTTGAACTACTCCAATGTTCTTTACTTGGGCCTGCCGGAGTTTCTTCTCTCTCGCCTGCAGGTCGTGCAGGATGCTGCCGCCAGAGCCATTTTTGGGCTTCATCGCAGAACCAGTGCGACTACTCTATTAAAAAATCTCCACTAGCTCCCCATTAAAAAACGAGTGATTTTCAAGGCTCTCTCACTGACTTTTAAGGCGCTTCATGGCACAGGAGCTAAATACATCAGGAATCGTTTGGCATTTTATCTGCCAACGAGGACGTTAAGGTCAGCTTCCCTGGCTCTGGCTCAAGTTCCATCAATCAGACGGGCCAGAATTGGTGGACGCTCTTTCCGCTGTCTGGCGCCCAAGCTCTGGAACTCTCTGCTAGTGTCCATGAGACTTAACGCAAGTCTCTTAGGTTTTGAGAGGGAGCTAAAGTCTTGGCTTTTTGTCCAGTAGGCCCGCATGTCTGATCACCTTTCGCCCCGTTGTCTGTCTCCTAGTTTTTATTAAAGCGCCGGGACACTCCCCGGAGTAGCCGTGCGCTTTATAAAATCTTTTTAACATTAACATTAAAAGGAACCCCCTTTTTAAGGAGCCAAGTGAAGGGTATGAGTTTATGCGAAACTTCATTTACAAATCGTCTATAGAAGTTGGCCTATGAAGCTTTGTAACTCTTTGACGTTCTTTGGGGATTTCCAATCCAAAACTGCCATCACCTTTTTTGAATCCATTGTTATTCCAGATGGCGTAAGAACAAATCCAAGGAACTCCACTTTCTTTGTATTGAATTCACATTTTTCTAGCTTCAAGTATAGATGGTTTGCTATTAATCTTTGTAATACCTTTCACACCTGGTCCGGATGTTCTTCTTCATACTTTGAATATATCAAGATGTCGTCTATGTACACTATAACGGATTGGTCTATGTAATCTCTCAGTACATTATTTATAAAATGCTGAAAGGCAGCTGGGGCATTACATAATCCGTAAGGCATTACTTGGTATTCATACGATCCCAAATTCGTCCTGAAGGCCATCTTCCACTTGTCCCCCTCTTTAATCCTGATCAAGTGGTAGGCACCACGAAGATTCAATTTGGTGTATATTTTTGCTTCTTTCACCTGGTCTAAGAGTGCTGAAATGAGTGGTAAGGGATATCTGTTCTTGATTGTGACCTTATTTATTGCTCGATATTCAATACAAATTCTGAGCTCACCTCCTTTCTTAGGGACAAAGAACAACTGTGAGGAAACTGGAGATTGGGAAGGGCGAATGAAGCCATAGGCCAAATATTTTTCGATGTACTTTTTTAGATGTTCGTTCTCTTTTTCTGTAAGAGCGCAGACTCTACTGCACGGCAGATTGGCTCCTGGCTTCAATTCTATTTGACAATCAAATGATCAATGAGGTGGTAATTTTTCAGCCTCTATTTCCTCAAATACGTCTTCAAAGTCCTTGTATTCTGGTGGAATTTCATTTGTGTGAATCACACAAACGTATATATCTTGTTTACTCAAAAGGGAGGCCGGTTATGATTCTCTTGATCTAGTATTAGAGTCAAAGCAATTTTATTTCCAAGAATCAGAGTTCATTTTCACAGTTCTCATTTCCCAATTAATACTTGGGTTACGCTCCGTGAGTCATGGTAATCCTAACTTGGTGGTCGATTAGGATGGCGGACGGACTTGCATCCGTCCGCCACCCCCAAGGTGGAGGGACCGACCGCAGGGGCAGCGGCGGTCCTTCTGTAGCAATAAATCACATCCCGTATATTTTACATTGCGGCAGTTGCTGCTTTAAGCAGCACCCGCCGCAATGTAAAATATGCATGTTTAACTTTGGCATGCACAAGGTGGCAGGCACCGCGTGGTGCCTGCCACCTTGGGCATTCCAAAGCAGAGGGGTACCCTAGGTACCCCCCATGTGCACCCCCTACCCCCCAACACCCTGGGGGCCCGCAACAGGCCCCCAAACACAAAAGACCACATGCTTTTCCACAGCGGAAAAGCCGCCGGGGAAAAGCATGGTTCCGTCTGCAACCTAATATGGCTGTCGGTGTCTCGCAGACACCGCCACCATATTTGCGAGCATACACCGCGGATCAGCGGCGGACGGACTTGCCATCCGCCGCTGATCCCACCGGCATCCTAATGTCGTGGTGGGTGTTTGCAATGTCCGCGGCGGTGAATCTGCAACCTCCGGGCCAGCAGTGGCTTCCACCTGCCCGGAGGATGCGGATTCACCGCCAACATAATCGACCCCAAAATCTGGTAATGAGGGGCATCTATGAGATTAAATTGTATGATTTCTGCTCAGGCGCAAGTTTCAATACGTGGGCACTTCACTCTGTCAAGGTGGTGCTTCCAACACTTGCGCAGGAGCAGAGATGCCTTTTCCCGATGCCCTACTCAAGAGATCGTCCGGCACTATTAATATATATATACATACAATTGCCAAGTAGATTCTCACAAGGGGGAAGGGGGAGTGGATAAAATAATAAAGAAGACAAAGAGACTGTCTGCGGTTTCTTTCTTCATTTTCAGTTTTCACCTCACTCTATGTTGTGCTTCTGGTTGTGTATTCTGAAAACTAAAAATAACATTACTTAACTCTCACATCTAATTTATTACCCTTTATTGTTATTCTTAAGTTCTAACTCACATACCAAAATAACCTTAGACCTTGTATCCCTTCTTTATGTCTTCATAATCTTCTTGCAATTTTAGAGTTAACCATTCTGTCTTGCCTGAAGAATTTCTGTGATAATCAAGGAATGCATACATGTATTAATATTGGCTGTCTTTTACCATTCTCTTGTCTTATTTTCTTGCTATCTTTTAATACATACCTAATTTTTTTTATTGTAATTACTTTCTTTCTTGTCTTTTAGGTAAGCGCTATGGAGTTCAGAAACGCTGTTGGTAAGCGTACTTTGTGCTATTTATCCTTTCTTCTAATTATCTGTGCTGACCTTTAATTACGATCGGCATTTACAACATTTAAGTACTTAGTTTGAGTTGTCTTGTTGATGTCTCAGGGTGTCTGTCTGGTTTTCAAGGTTCGAATGCTGATTTCTTTCAAGAGTGTTTTTCAAGTCAACTGCGCATGTGTTCTGTCAGCCGCTACAGTCCGCACAGATATGCTGTGCTCTTGAGACGTTGTTCTCACTTAGAGTAGTGTTTAACTAAACTGCGCAAGTCTAGGAATGCAGCGTTCTCTCAGGACGAACGGCGCATTAGTCTTGAAGGAACACCGCTTTGACGAAGCGGAGAGTCGGAGAAGGAGCGTAAGTTCTTTTAAATTATTTCTATGAATAGAACTCACCAGGATATGGGAAACTCGACGAAAAACAATGCAAACCCTGAATGAATAACTACTTCAGGAGCGAGGAACATAAGTTGCTGGTGCTTCGGTTAGAATCTCAGGTGAAGTGCGCCAGAGTTCGAGTGCGAGCGTTTCAAACAGAACTCTTGGCACCAAAAGACTAGAACTGCACCTTTCATGAGCAGTCGGCCATCTTGGAGTTGCTCAGTCTCCAAGCTTCCTTCCATTTAATGGCCTTAACCTTCAGAATGTCTGGAATTGCCTGTTGATGATATGCCAGGCAGACTGAGTTACCTTGAATTTGGGGAGTCCTGACAATGATCTTACCACCCAATGTTTCTCCAGTCTTTCAGTTGAAATTGAAAATGTGGCTCCATTATAGAGTAAAAAGATAAGGTCCACTCCTTCTGCACCATTGTTCAATAAATCCCTCTAAGAAGAAAGAATAAACTTGAGGTACCTGGAGAAACAATGGAGACAATCTCCTTCCAGCATTATACTTGCTAATGTCCGTTATACAAGATCGCACCACCACAAACATCTTCCGTGAAAAATCCATGCATTTCAGAACCCTCCTCAACTCAGCCAAGAACAAACCCAAAAAGCTATTTGACCTCATCAAAAGTACCAACATTTCTCCCTCAGCCATCAAATTTCATAACCCTCCCAAGAAAGCAGCAGAATTCACTCTGTTCTTTGATGAAAAAGTGAAATCGCTTGTGGATCAGGTCCCTCACCCTACCCCCCGTGAGAACCGCAAATCCTTAGTCTCGTAGCAGAACTTTGACATCATCACAGAAGATGCCCTCCTTAAAAGCATTCTAGAAACAAAACCTTCTCACCATTCTTTCGACCCCCATCCCTAGTGACATAGCCATTGACTTCTATACCAACCCTTTTTCCTACTGGACCAGTCTGGTAAGCCTCTTCCTCAACCAAGGCTCCCTTCCTGTTGCCCTTACGACAGGACAGGTTACCACACTTCTTAAAAAACCCTCCGCTGATGTGAGTGACCTCAACAGTTACGCCCTATCACCAACCTCTCTTTTCTTGTGATAAATTACAGAAAGCTGCATAGCGAGGCAACTTTCCCAACATATGAAGGATAACAACCTTCTCGACTAATTCCAATCTGGTTTCATGTAGGACTTCAGCACGGAAACAGCCTTGACACAAGTGATTAACGATGCCCTGCAAATACTTGATTCTGGTGAGTCTTGTCTCCTGATCCTTCTTGACTTTTCTGCAGCCTTTGACACTGTTAATCACATCACTCTTCTGAGCACTTTAAATCAAAGAATAGGTTTTGAAGGCACAGTGCTTAAATGGTTTGAATCATTCCTCTCGGGTAGATCTCAAATGACTAAAATCGGAAACGCTCTCTTTACTTCAATGGCTTTAGGACAAGGTATCTCTCAAGGCTTTATCCTCGCACCCAACCTCTTCAATCTTTACATGGAACAGCTGGGAAATCTCCCCAAAAAATCTGGGATCCATTATCACCTTTATGCTGATGACTCCCAAATCTACCTAAAGGTGTCCTCCGCACACAACATCTCATTCCTCAACACCACTTTCAACTCTATTCAAAAATTGAATGTCAACTCATCAACTTATTCTGAATCCTTCCAAAATGGAATTCCCTCTTCTCTCTACCTCACTTTCTCCTCCTCCTGTTCAATCATGGATGGACAATCTGAACATACTTAACAACAAACCTATCGTTGTCTACAATGCTAAATCCCTAGTTGTCATACTAGATAAAAGGCTCAACCTACACTCTCATATCAATACCATGGCCAAGAATGAACGTTTCTAACTGCGCCTTCTCTGGGGGTTTCAGCATTTCTTACCTGAGCAAGATCTAAAAATCTTGGTCCAATCACTGGTTTTCTCCAAATTGGACTACTACAACTCTCTCCTTGCTGGCCTCCCCAAAACCCATCTTTCCCCTTCTAAATCCATCCTCCATTCGGCGACTCATTTTGTTTATGGGGCCAAAGGAAATGATCACGTCACTCCCATACTGTTTTCTCTTCGCTGGCTTCCCATTGAAGCAAGGCAAATTTACAAGACTGCCTGTATCACCCAAAAAGCCTTGCACACTTCCACCCCTCGCTATCTGGCTAATAAACTCAAAATCTGAGGTGGCTTCAGACCTTCACGCAATGCTGAAAACGTACTGCTTGAGCCCCCTACCTTCATAAGGGAAAGAATTATGGCTCAATCCTTCTCAGGCAATACGGTTAGAATTTGGAACACGCTTCCTCCAATCCTCTAAACGACCGCCGCTATACGAACTTTCAAATCAAATCTTAAAGCTCTTCTCCTCCAAAGCCACTTCCAGGAATAATTCAGCCCTTTTTCTCGACCCTCAAGGCTGCTTGGCATTCACTTGAGCTCAACATTGTAAATATGTTTTCTCTACCTGTATTAACCTAATTTTGCCACTCCTTATTTATTTATTTATTTATTTATTTAATGATCTTGATTGAATATATAACTTGTTAGTGAGTAAATCTCCTTATGCAACGTACTTGGTTCTATTGTAAAGCGCTCTGACACCTTTGGGTAAAGTCTGCGCTATATAAAACTGTATTAAATACATTAAATACATAAATAAATGAATGATTTTCAATGCGGGCAAGCCATACTCAGCCTTCAGCCTTCCGGGGCCGGAACAGTAAGTACCATAATTTGGGTAACAGTGACATCTGTTATGTACAACGCTTAGAAACAGCAGAGCTGTGGCATTCATTTAACATTATTTAAAAAATAAAAATAAATCACTCTTATGCCATGGCTCGCTCTCTCGGCTGGGGCACGCGCCCTCTGGACCAGTGCCCTTTTCATGTCTCGACCTGCCCTGTGGGTGCCTGCTGTGTACTAGGTTAGGCAGTGTTTTCCGATCTGGAACAAAGTTATTACTGCCTGAATGAGTTTGAAGAGAGGCCCGGGCCATCAGACTGCTACTGCCCAGACTTGCAACTCAGTATTGGAGGTGAGAACAAAATGATGTTTGTCAATGCTTTTAAATCTGAGAAAATTAAAATCAAAAGTTACCTCATAATTAAGTTTACTTTTCATTTTTATTTTCTCTAATATTTTTTCAAAGTGTTGCATTTTACAAAGCACAGACCTCCTGCTTCCAGTGGTCAGTAAAACACTGTGCCATATTTATTACTGAGAAATACAGTCATTTTTTTAACTGGGAAAAATGTAAAATGCAGAATAATGTTTCACATTATGAAAAACGTTGCACTTCAAATTTCTCCGATTTAAAACAATGGTTGTATGTCTGTATTATACATGTAACAGTGCCACATATGGCGAATGGTATGTCCTGTGCCACAAGTACCTAAGACACAAGCTCTCATTCACCCGCACACACATGTTCATACACTTCCAAAGACCACGCTCTTCTGACACACATGGCAGCCCTGCCATGGTGCCCCTAGTGAAAGTTCTTCGTCCAAACCATACTATCTGGCTTAAAGTCAGGGGAGTTGGGTGTGTCTGGTAATAATGTGCTAGTTGTTTAGCCTTCGGTAGCTCGCAATGATTTTCAGTGCTCAGAAGTAGCTCTCACTACAGAAAAGATTGGAGATCCCTGAGATAGAAAGAAATATGACAAAAAATGGCCACACAATGGAGGTGTAAAAGCCGCTATCAGCCTTCGTGTAGTACTCAAAATGACCACAGCAGGCTGAAAATGCACCAAACCCATAAACAACAAAAAGTTACCAGAAATCTCTTCTGGTTCACAGTGACCAGGTGGTCAGTGCAGAGTCAGTCATTTTCCATGCTGATCCAAACGAATCCTTTCAATTACCCTGGTGCTCGTCAGAGGCACTCAGTCACAGCTCCATGGGCAGCGCCATCAGAAAGATTTTTGGGGGTCACGCAAGACATATATTTGGGTTCAGTGTTTGGACCAACTTTGAATTTATTACAGATTCTCAGCTATTTAAGCCCTTATAAAGCCAAACAATATTGAATTTTTCCTTAAATGTTCAAAAACAGGTTCATGTAAACCCTGCCAGAAGCTCACGCTGACTTGCACCTGCCATTATCCGCCAGATAAATAGTAACAAAAGAAAAATTTGAACAACTATGAAGCTATGTGATTTTGACCTTGAATTTACAGTTTTTATTGCCTTTAGGCCACACTCTTGATGTACAGGAATTCAGTTCCTATCCAGTACCTCTGACCGTACAAAAGACTTGGTTGATATCTATAAGGCATATTTAGTGGGCAGGGGCAAAATATTAAAATAAGACATATGGCCAGAGAGCTTAATACTCTATAATTAATTGCTGGATATTAGCTATCACACAAAAATCCCCATTCTTGTGGCATTAGTAAAAATCCAAAACTTCTCTGAGGTTTTTCAGCATTACATCAGTTAAATCTGATGATTTTTTTCTTTACTTTTTATCACCTGACTTGTACCTACTCCACTCTTTCTATGTGTACACTCACCTGATAAGTCAGTGACCTCGTCACTGCAGAACAGTAACGGAGTAACTTTAACGGAGCCCTGAATGAAGAAAGACGTAAACTTAGATCATCAGAAAGGAAATGGAGACAACATCCCTTCCCCTCCATCTTAAACTACTTCAGAAAGCTAGAAACACCTATAACAAAAGTATTCTACAATCTAAAAAAGACTTCTTTAAAACTTCCAAGCTGAAAACACTGAACAACTCAAGTTGCTTTTGCCCAAAAATAACTCTCACTGGTCCACTTTCAAACATTACGATCTTAATGACATCACCAAAACTTTAGCAACCACCAAACTCAACAACCACTTGAATGACCCAGTCCCCTCAAATTGCCTTCCCCACATCTACCAAGTTATCTCCCCTCTCTGGACCAAAATCATCAACGCCTCACTAGCTGAAGGGCACATACAGGACTGCCTAAAAACAGGCCAAGTCACCACAATACTAAAGATACCAACAGCAAACATCTGCGACCCATAATCAACTTTCACATGCTAGCCAAGGTCCTGGAAAAATGTGCTCAGCAACAACTGAACCAACACACCATAGACTTCAACCTTCTGAACATCCATCAATCGGGTTTCAGACCCGGCCATAGCACAGAAACAGCCATTCTGCACATAGTGGACGACGCCTTCCTTGCTCTTGACCGCAACGAAACCTGTCTACTTGTCCTGCTCGACCTCTCCTCAGCCTTCACATGGGCAATCACAACAAGATTCTAAGAAGATTGGAAAATAGGATGGGTTTATCTGGCACAGTCCTTCAATGGTTCAAATCCTTTCTGGAAAACACGGACGCAATCGTTCATGGTGAACACAAATCTTTCTCCCTCCACACCAAAACCTCTAGGAGTACCACAAGGCTCTACCCTATCCCCCACCCTATTCAACCTATATGTTGAACCACTAACCGAACTACTACAGCAGGCAAACATAGCCTACCCCATGTACGCGAACAACACTCAACTTTACATCAAGATCTGCTCCATTGAAGACATAAAGACGATGATCCTGGCATTCAAAAAGACCATAAACTGGCTAACAACCAACTTCCTCAAGCTAAACTTGCAAAAAACAGAATTTATTTTTAATCTCCCCCTCTAAGAGTTCCCAGGAGACAAAGGAATGGACCAAGTCGATCACTGCACTGAATTGCACGCCAACTCTGGTGGACTCCACCAAACCACTTGGAATTACACTAGACAAGAACCTTAACATGCAAACACACATCAACCTGTTAGCTAAAAACGTACGCTTTCATCTCAGCTAATTAAAACTTTCATCGAGAACCCGGACCTCAAACTGCAGTTCAGTCCTTAGTCATCTCAAGGCTGGAGTAAGAATGCACCACCCTCGCGGGGCTTCCCAAAATCTCAACCACCCCTTTAAAAGCCTGTCTCAACACCGCAGCAAGGCTCCAAACAGGATCCTGGAAATTTGACCACATAACGCCACACCTGAAAGCAGTCAACTGGTTACCTTATGAAGCTCGAATCCACCTAAAAATGGCATGCACCACTCGCAAAGAGCTTCACCACAATACTACCCAGTACCTATCCCAAAAATGTACCATATCTGGAGGAATCAGACATTCTAGGCGCATCGATAAATTACTCCTGAAACCCTCTTGTTTCGACAAGAAAAAAGCCTCTGACAGAGCATTCTCCAGAGCAGTACCAAAAATATGGAAATTGCTTCCTCTCTACATCAGAAACATCTCATCTACTCCTCTGTTCAAAAGAGAAGCAAAATCAATCCTTATGTGCAAATTTGTCCCATAAACTCTCACATGGACCATTCCAGGTCTACATCCTTAAACTTGCCTCTTCTATCCCTCTAAGGACACCCTCACTGCTCATGACCCGTTGCCTCAGAAATGCTCTCAAGCCTGCGACCCTCCGAACTTTGTAAAATATGCTGATTTTATGTATGCAATATTTTGCTAATTTTGTTATTCATACTGTGCCCTCATTGCAAAGCGCCCTGATACCCTATCTAGAGCTAGTCTGCGCTATAGAAAACTCTACAAATAAAATAAAAAAAATAAAATAGGAGAAATGGGGTTAAGAGGAAGAAAGGTGAAGAATAGAGAGGAAAAGAGAGGTAAAGAAATTCTGCCTTGAGACATTTGAAGCGGAGTGACAAGGAAGGTTGACATAGAAATGAGGTAAAGAAGTGGATACAGGGGCGTAACACAAGCCCCCGCAGCCCACACATTGCGGGGATGCCCCGCCCTCCAGGGGGCCCCGCCACGGGCCCCTCATTGTAATGATGCACATTGATTGATCATTCATTATTGGTTTTAATTATGGACGGTCCGCCAAAATGGTGCACTGCTCGGGCCCCGGCGGGGGCCCTTAAAATTGTTTCAAGGTGATTGGTGCGGGGCCCCTGCCTGGGCCCGTGAGGCTGGCAGCGACTCTGAATGGTGCGGGGCCCCGGGCGGGGCTTGGGGCTGGCAGCAGAAATGGTGCCGGGCCCCGGCCGTGGCCCGTGAGGCTCAGGCTGCCACTGGCAGCAGGAACGGTGCGGGCCCCGGCCGGGGCCCGTGAGTCTCAGGCCGGCACTGGCAGCAGGAATGGTGCGGGCCCAGGCAGGGGCCCGTGAGGCTGGTAGCGGCTCTGAATGATGCGGGCCCCGCCCCGGCCGGGGCCCGTGAGGCAGGCAGGCTGCAGCAGGGAATGGTGGCAAGTGCGGGGTCCCGGCCGGGGCCCCTGCTGAAATTGATACTCTTGATCATGGAGCGGGTGCTTATTAAATGGACTAGATGTGGATGGACCGGGGCGGGCTGGGCAGTGAGGGCGGACCCCGGCCCCCCTGAGGCAATTATAAATAGAGCTTGGGCGCGGGCCCCGGCCGGGGTCCTGAGGCTCTTGAGCAGGCTCTAAATCAATGGCGGTGGGACAGGGTTCTGTTTACTCCTCAAACTGCTCCTGACTTTCATTTTCCTTCTTCCGGGATGCAGATGCGCGCCGTGGGGGGCGGGGGCAGGGGGGCTGGCTGGTGGGCCCCTCATTACATTTGTTGGGTAACAGGGACAACACATGCGCATTGCGCAATGAGCTCATCACGCAAACGCAATAAAAAATGTGCGTAAGGTGTGTGGCAGCATCAGGGGCGTGCAGCAGAGCAGAGAACAGAAGACAAAGAAAGCAACGCACGCTCAGGTCAGGACTGTCTGAAGTCCATCACCGGCGGGGCCTTTATTTGTAATATTTTAAATTGCCCGGCCCCTACCTTGCTAGCCTGGCTTGCGCTGCTCCCCCCAGAGCTGCCCTGCCTGTCTTTTGTCCATCCACTCGCCTCGCGACGCCAGGCCCAGCAGAAGCAGACCCCCAGCCAGCCCTCAGGTCAGGTGAGTGCGTCTTTTCTTTATTTATTTATGCAATTTTATATAGCGCGGACTTTACCCGAAGTTGTCAGAGCGCTTCACAATAGGAACAGTAATGATACATGAGGAGAAAATTACAAGTGAACAAATTACAAAAGCAAACGTTAAGTTACATGAATCAAAAGTGACAATAGTGAGCAACCAAAATACATGAGGTAGCATTGGTACATTACAGGAGGAAAAGGTGATATGTGTGCAGGTTACAAAAGCGTACAAAGTACAAGTAGAGGTATAATACTGCAAGAAATGGCAGACACTCCAGCACAAGAACAAATGTTACGTAGGCAATGGTGGCACTTGCGCAAGTATCTAAAGCAAAGAAAAATTTGAGAGGTAGCATACAGTGTGTTACAAGAGAAAAGTGACGTGTGTAAGTTACAAAAGGGTACCATACACCGGTACAAGGATAATACTGGAATAAATGGTAAACACTCAAACTGCCACAACACACTGGGAAGGCACTTCCATAGTCATGGACAATAGAATTTTCAATAATGGGAGGTCTTCCTTCAGATGATAGAGAGGGCTTGAATTCGATTTGGAAGTGTCTTTGGAGGAGGAGAACTTTGAGGTCCATTTTGAAGGCCTGGGAGGAGGCGGTGGTCCGGAGCTGAGGCAAAAGTTAGTTCCAGATTGCAAGCCTATGATGACGTGAGTGAAACTGTGTGTGGGGTAGAGTGGCAATAGTTTTTGTGAGGAAATCTGCCTTTCTTTGTTACAGTTCATCGGTATAACTCACTCTTTTGACTGCTATCAATTCAGACCTACACCTTTTTCTTAATGACTTTAGAAGTGCCAGTAAATCCGATCCTTCTTTCTTCATTTAATTTGCATGAATATCTACGAAGCTATCTCAACCAGCACCCCCACCTATCTGGCTGACAAACTCACCATTTCTGATGGCTCTCGGCATACCCACCTTCAAGACACTATCAGCACGATTACACTGGAGACTGAAAAGCACCAGAAAGTAGATATACAAGGCAGGCCTTTCCCAACGATGCACCCAAGAGATGGAAAGATAACCCCGTATCCATCAGGCCTGCCCCAACCCTACTCTAGTTCACAAAAGAGATGAAGACACACCAGTGTAAAGAGCACCACACCATAATGCATGATCAGTATACTTTCCCTCACATAGCACAGCTACCGCCTTCCTTTCACCAACACCAAGATGCTTATGAATGCAATTTGTTTCTCAATGATCAGAAGTCATTGGTGAGAAACAGTCACATTTTTTTATTTTTTTATTTGAGATGGGTGAATCCATTTGTAACGATGGCTAACGTTACAATGATGTTTGAGGTAGACGGAGTATACTTTGCTCATATGCTCCATAGCCCATCTCCGAGTTTGACCTATGTAGTAATCTGAGGGGTAGACTCAGTTGGTGAAGCAGGTGTAGTGGCTCTGGGTCAAGACGCCTTAGAGGCCCACAGACTCCTGATTATCAGTGTATTTTATAGTTGAACCAGCAGCCAAGGACCCTATTTCTTTCCTTACACTAGGTCCCATGGCACTGTGCTACGCTACAGATTGTATTGTATTGCAACGCTCCCTACCCTATGTTGAGCACTGAAGTGCTTTCCTACATGGGTTGCATGTGTTTGGAAAGGTACTGTACTTAAGTTTCAAGGTTTTGTCGGGATCAAACTAAGGCCATTAGGGGTTTTTAGTATTTGTGGTAAAAACGGGAATAATGCAGGTAATAAGACGCCTGTGTTTATGCACTGAGTATGTCATATATTTTCTGTCGCTTTACCTTTTGAAGGGTACTGCTACTGCAGCTAGAGTCATAGACTGGGACTCATGAGAACATGAGGATACCACCATTCCTGTAATCTGTCTTGTACCAAAACGGTGTTTACTGACATTAAGATGTCTGCTCTGCTTGTACCCGACTGTGGCTGTGGGCGACCATCTCTGGGTGTTAAAGACAACGAGAGTTACTGTGAGGACTCGCCTTCAGTGCGAGGCCTTCAGCCCTTCCTGGTTTGGGGCGTTTGCGGCAGAGAGAGAGAGAGAGAACTCTGAAGGCCTTCCTCTGTAGGATGAAAACCCTAGAGGACGGGTCAGCAGCGGATTACTACGTCTGATTCTGTAGACCTTGATAACAGATTCCAATGCTTACTCCGCCTTTTATCTTTCCACTGTGGGCAAAATTGGTACCCTTTTGAAATGGGTAATAACAGCCATTACCCAACAGCTAGGAGAGACAGACTGTTCACTTTATAGCGTTTAAGCAAAAAGCTAGACCATGGGCAGATTAGGTGAAATTGGGCAGAAGAAACCCACAGATCCTGTGTTTACCGGGACAGAGTCATCACCTGCCTTCAAGCCACTCTGTCCAGCGTAGCCCTTCAGGTGTCACAGTGTAGCGCCTGTGTCCCATCTCTGAGCTCCGTGATACCGAATGAGATCCATTATTTATACATGTTCATCATGGCACCAGAATAGCGCCCAATCTTCCTTTAACATGGCATCTCATCACCTTTCAGTAGCGAGAGAATCTGTGCCTTTCCTTAATTTTTTTTTTATTCATCAACATCAAGATTACATTTTCATTTTCATTATGTATTTAACCAAGATAAGAAAATCAGGTAACATTCATTATAACAAATTAATCCTTTAAAAAGTTCATAAATTCATAAATTCGTAAATTCTATCCATACTGGTTCTTGCTGACTCAACGTGAAGCAAATTATTAAATGTCTTACTGTATGCTCACGACTCCCCCAGCCTTTGCTTCCATTCTATTATTGGAGCCCATATTCGTCTCGCAGCTTCTCTTCTTACCCTTCCCTTTTTTTCATGTAGAGCCTGTTCCAAGGTAAAAATCGCCAACAGCCTAGAAACCCATTGTTGAGATGTCGGTGGTCTAGGATCTTTCCATAGCGACGCTATACATAATCTACTTAGTACCATGGCTATATACAAAAACTCATAGTGAGGTACATCCAAGCCATCCTTAGTTACTCCTAAAATCATTACTTCATCCAACAATGCAATACTCATTCCCAATGAAATCTGTGCCTTTCCATGTGTTTTCACGGTAGTCTGGTGCTAAATCTGTTTCTTGAAGGTGAGCGTTCAGTATGGGGAGTTTTCTCCATGATAGCTCGTTGTACCCTGCGACGGATGCCTGTTCTACTTGGAGATAGATAAATACTCCAGTGTTTAATGAGATGTTAGGTTTTTTTGTGTGTGTGCTTGTACCGAATTGTTTACGCGGGTCCTTGGTTGGCAAAGGTGCCCACTGCCCACAAATATATCTTGCTATAAGTCGCAGAGGGAAGCCAGTGCTGCAGCATGGCTTCATAGATACTTGAATAGTCGGCCTGTGAGGGCACATGTTCATATAGCACTAGCACATGACGCAAATTAAACTGCCTCTGAGCATTGGAGTGCACGAGTGAGTGAGGCCTAGGACAGCTGTGGTGCAAGTGTGTGCGAGACTCAAAGAGGTGCAACCCATCAGCCATACCAAGAGGCCGGGAGTTATTGCAGCGAGTCAGTGAGGCAGAGGCAGGGGGGGGGAGAACACTCATTATGATCACGTCTGCCGAGGATCGTGTAAACCAACCTCTGTGCACTTATTTTGACATGCGCTCACATACATACACTCTTTGTGTTTAAGGAGCGAGATTTATTCATATTTTTTTAACATCTCTGTAAGAGGGTGACATTTCACATTCCATGCACATTCTATTGGGTGGGGGCACAGCTCATTTGTACGGCCATAAACACCCGTAAAAAAGCCCTGCGCACCCTTCTTGTGGTCCTCAGTGACTCCCATGTGAGATGCATATTAGTGATAAAAAATTGGTGGATGGTGGTAGGTGGTGGGCCGGGCCGCTGGCAGGGGGCCCCCTCATTGTGCTTTGCAGGGGGGCCCCCTCAAGTTTTGTTACGCCACTGAGTGGATAAGGTTGGAAGGAATGTATGGTAAAGCGAAAAAGGTGAGGTAGCGAGAAAGAAAGGTACAGAGAGGTAGAATGAGGAAGAGGTGGACGCAGAGGTTGTGAGGTTGAGCTAGGAAGAAGTCAAGTCAAGTCAAGAGATTTATAAAGCACGCTACATACCCCTAGGGTCTCAAGGCGCTATAGGAAGGGTGGGGAATTACTTGTCGAATATCCAAGTTTTAAGTTGCTTTCTGAATGTTAGGTGGTTCTGAGTAAGGCGAAGGTGAGTGGGAAGTGAGTTCCAGGTCCTAGCCGCCAGGTAGGAGAAGGATTTACCTCCCATGGTGGTTTTGTTGATGCGAGGTACAGTGGCAAGGGCTTGGTTGGAGGATCGCAGCTGACGGGAGGGAGTGTAGAAGGACAATCGTGTGTTGAGGCATTCGGGCCCAAGTTCGTAAAGTGCTTTGTGTGCGTGGGTTAGGAGGCGGAAAGCAATCCTCTTATTTACGGGGAGCCAGTGGAGGTTTTTCAGGTGACCAGAGATGTGTTCTTTACGCGGGATGTCTAGTATAAGCCTGGCTGAAGCGTTCTGGATGCGTTGGAGTTTTTTCTGGAGTTTTGTGGTGGTACCGGCGTATAGTGTGTTTCCGTAGTCCAGGCGGCTCGTGACCAGAGCGTGGGTGACCGTTTTTCTAGTTTCGGTGGGGATCCACCGAAATGTTTTTTTGAGCATGCGGAGAATGTTGAAGCAAGATGATGAAACGGCGTTGACTTGTCTGGTCATCGATAGTGAGGAGTCCAGGATGACGCCCAGGTTCCGTGCGTGGTCCATCGGGATGGGTGCTTTTCCAAGAAAGATGTAGAAAGATGGAGAAGTGTGATGCACTGGAGGTGAGGTAGAGCCAAAACGAGGCAGAAATAGCTGAGCTCGAGGCAGAGAGATGTGCAACTAGACATGAGAGAAGGGAGGTACGATTTGAAGTACAGAGAGATACAAAATAGAGCAATGAGCTTGAGGAAAGTTCAAAATGAGAAGTATTTAAAATCTGATTAGTTAAAGAGAGTAGTGAAGCACAGAAAAAGGTAGAGAGAAGAGCGAAGGGTAGAAAGAGACATGAGGTGTGAAGAACAGGGGTCAAATGTAGTGTGAACGTACAAATCAGGTACTGTCAATAAGGAGACAGATTGAAGTCACAGGCGTGGAGACAGTTTATTGCGAGTTGGAACTGGAGAGGTGAGCCCGCAGCTTCCGAGCACACACTACTGGAGGCAGCCAGCACACAGGGATTTGTAACACAAAGCAATTCCCGTTGCAATGTATGGTGCAGGCTGCATCGTCAATGCGTGCAAACAGTAGAACACCGGCAGCTGACGCCTACCCACAAAGGCTTGAACTTTCAATGACCTCGCTGCTTGTGGGCAGGAGATCAGACATGGAGGCTTCCTTCTCACGGGCAGGTTTCCCCTCATTTCTCGGAATCGGCATAAACAGTTGCCGGAACTTCCTCATTTCACCTCTGCCTTCATGAACTCCCTCGTAACCAAGGTCAAACTCGAGTTCAAGCAAAAAGAATCAACAAGACACACATTGTAAAATGGCGACGAGGCTACAAAATGGAAGGAAGAACTATTCAGAGTAGAGAGCTGTGTGGTAGAAGGGTTCGGTAAAAGGCAGAAGGAGGTACAAGGAGACATGAGATAGAGCAAGAAGTGGTACAGCAGGGAAATAGAGGTAGGAAGAATGCGCTAGTGAGAGAGGTGAGGTAGAGTGAAGTGATGTAGAAAGAGGAGGTGGGCAGGTGAGATTGCAAAGATGGTGGGTTGAAGTAAATCGTGAGTTTAAGTAGTAAAAGAGATTGGCGAGGTGGAGAGAATTGAGTGTGTGTTTGTGTGAGAGAGAAATGAAGTATAAAGAGAGGTAAGGTACATGGAGAGGATGTAGAGAGCGGGCTGGAAGAGAGGTAGAGAGAGGTGAGGTATTGGGCGATGGAGACAGATGTGAAGCTGGTGGATTAGAGATGTAAGCAGAGCTGTGAAATGCTAAGATACAGGGATGAATGGAGTTAGAGGGGACAGAGAGGTAGAAAGGCAGTGGTAGGAACAGCCAATGATACAGAGAGATGTGACATTGACAGAGGCCTATTGAGAGACAGTAAATCACAGGAGTAAGTTCAGCTAGATAAAGAGGGTGAATGCACAGTCCATGGACATCTAGAGAAAGAGGAAAGGATAGAGGGTGACAAAGAGGAGCTAAGGGGGTGTGCAGCGAGGAGAGAGACCGGAGACCAGCTCCCTGAGTGTGCAGGTGTTACACACTAGCTTTCTACGGAGGGTAGGACTACAGTTCAATATATGTTCATTGACAATGGGACATCTGACTGTCCTGAGTACTTTAACGGAGGCCCCTAGGCTGGAAGGACTCGACACAAGCCCTCTTTACCTGCTCCTTAAAACTAATGCGTGTGCCCGGCTTAAATGCCACTTTGCCTACACAGTGGCAAACAGCTGTTGACAAATGTCAAGTGTGAAGACAAACTTATGTTTAATATTCAATTTTATACATTAGGCTCCCAGCCCTGCAGGTTACAGGGTACATACATTTAGGAGTTACTGATCTGATGTGTAAAAGCAGGGGGTCTCATTTATGAGGTTTTGCCGTAGGGCGCTGCTGCGCTTCCCTACCTCAAAAGAAAAGGGCAAGAATGCGCCGTATCTTTAAAATACGGCGCATCCCTGTCCGTTTCTTCTGCGCCGGTGCACAATGGGCTGCCGTGCGCCAACGCAGGCACCTTTGCACCTTTCCACTGCGCACAATGGATGATATCAGAAAGGGAAACCTTTCTATACAAACATAATCACAAGAGAGTTTTCCTCATTATATGTGTGCTACAGAATGCAGCACCCATAGAAAAAGGAAATATGAGGAGAAATAAAGATATTTCTCCCCGTTGCGCCTCCCTTGCGCCTCCCCGGAGATACGTAAGCTTTGGGCTCTGCCTCAGATTTACGATTACTTGTAAATCTTGGTCAGTGTCAAAAGGCCATGGATGTTGCTGGAAACGCCCCCAGCAACACCCATTGCACACCCCTTTAATGCAGAACACTGCGTTAAAGGGATTGACATTTATCAGGCAGCATTGAGCCAAAAAAAGTGGCTCAGTGCTGCCTGATAAATATCACGCAGGCTTCTGCGCCACGGAACGTCACAAAAAGTGACGTTCCGATGGCGCAAGGGGTCTCATAAAAGAGCCCCAGGACTTCTACATGATAGGAAACCTTCTCTTCCATGTCATACAGAACTCGTTTTAAAACTGCTGTGAATCAGGACTCACTGGTGACCTCAGAACAGATACAAGAGAAAGCCTCAAGTACTGCTGTTCATTACCAAACAGTGGTCGCAAATTACCCACCAAATGTTTGCGACTGGAATATTATTTTGCGAACCGATTTATGTACAAATAAGTTTGTTCACAAAATATTGAATCCCGGGGGGAGGTGGGGGAGGTCTGCGAATAATGATCTGACTAATTAGTATTCGTTAGGAAGGTTGCAATATGTGACCCCTTGTGATTGGTCACAATCAGAGGGATCCTGGCCTGCAAGTGGCAGCAGACAACCAGGTCTATGTTTATGTTTAGATAAAAGATAATTTTGTTTTTAATACCGCCTGTTTTCCATAAAGGAAACTGGACTGCAGTTTAAAACAACCATTGGTAAATGCATTAGGTTTCGCCTATGTAAACAATAATAGGCTGTTTTTTATGTAAGTTGTAGCTTGCTGAGTAGTTGTGCAATACAAGTTACGGAAGGTATGTTAAAGTGTTATGGCTTGTTTATGTACAAAAAGGCAATATATTGTGCTGTTACCTGAGGTATAGTGTAGGTATATAGTAGTAACATTTTGAAAAATGAAATGAAAGAGGAAAATAATCGAATTAATTGATGTAATAGCAATATTATGTGTTTAGAGGAGTTCTCACAATTTTTGGGTCTGGTGCCTCTGCACTTGCTGCACCATTCAAATCATGCCCCTAGTGCCTGCAAGATAACTGCCTGCTTTTGTGACTGCCTAGTCAGTAGTAAAACATAACAATATTTGGTGTTTAGAGGAGTTATGACAACTTTTGGCCTAGGTGCCACTGCACCTACTGCACCATTCAAATCATGACCCTAGTGCCTGTACGGTAACCGCACTTCTGACTGCCTATTTAGTAGTAAAGTATTGCAATATTTGCTGTTTAGAGGAGTTACTAGAGCTTTGAGCCATGGTGGGTTGTATGATGTTACAACGCATGCCGTTACCCTGCATGCTGTTGCAACGCAAATCTTTACCCCGACTTGCAGTCAGGGGTAAGCTGGAAGTTGGAATAGTATAATTTACTATTCCAACTCCAGTGTGTGCAACAGTAGGGAAGGTGTTGGAGTTTAATCCAGCACCTTTTACCGCCTGCAACAAGGCTTTTGCATTGCAGCAACATTCGTGGTAATGGCATGCGTTGTAACACATGCGTTGTAACAGATGTTTCCTGCCCCGGTGCCACTTCACCTGCTGCCCCTTTTAACTCAAGATAACTGCAATTGTCACTGCCTGTATGGTAGTAAAATATAGCAATATTCAGTGTTTGGAGGACTTCTGACAACTTTTGGGCCCAGAGCCACTGCACCATTCATAACATGACCCTGCCTGCTGTCTGCAAGGTAACTGCACCTGTGATTGCCTGTAGTAGTAACATGTATCAATTGTGCTGGGCTCTGACTCTACTAAGGCCTACGTTACCCGTCCTGGGCTCTGGCTACTAAGGCCCACATTACCGGTGCTGGGCTCTGACTCTATTAAGGCCTACGTTACCGGTGCTGGGCTCTGACTCCACTAAGGCCTACGTTACCGGTGCTGGGTTCAGACTCTACTAGTCGAGTCGCGCTATAGTCAAGCTCGTCTGCGCTCGTCCGCGAGCGTCCGGGACTAGGGGCTAAGGACTCTGTGTGTCCTCTGGTGTATACATCCGCTGAATTACTAGCGCTGAGACCTTCTATCATGAAGTGCCCCCCCGTACCCCTCAACGCGGTGAAGCGGACATTCCGCCTAGGCATCAGTAATCCCATCAACCTAACTACGGACTCTGCCTCTACTTACGCGGTTTCGGCTAGCACGCCAGGTACCACTTGTAATTTTAGATGTGTTTATTTAAACACTCGTTCCATGACCAAACATCAGACAGATATCTTTCTGTTACTATCCGACACTAAACCGGATTTACTCCTGTTGACCGAAACATGGCTCACACCGGATTCATTACCGGACATCTTAGCTGCCTTGCCTGCTGATTATTATATTATCTCCGTGTTACGACCGGCAGGTAAAATTGGGGGCGGGGTGGCCATCATCTCCAATAAGAAACATCAACTTAGACAACTCCCCTCCTTGGATATTTCTAATGTGGAGAATATTGTTGCCAAATTGGATACTGTCAATGGGACACTTGTGGTGGTTTTACTATACCGCCCGCCCCAAACTATGGTTATGTTCCCTGCTATTCTTGCGGAGCAATTGGCCATGTTAGCTACTAATAATTCAAAACTGCTCCTGGTCGGGGATTTGATAACATCCTATCAGATCCCCAAGCAGCTGAGACTAGGGACCTTCTGAGTGATCTGAATTTAATACAACATATAGATACTCAGACCCATCAAAAGGGCCATAGTCTCGATCAACTTTGGTCATTGAATCTAGCTATTGATTTTATTGATATTAAACCTTGTAGCTGGTCTGATCATTTTACTATTAGTTTCTCATTTTGTGTTGTGAAAGCTCTTCAATTTAAGCTGAAGGCTACCAGTCTGACTCGGAAATGGTCCTCGTTGGACATGTCAGCTTTTTTAAATCTGTTAAAGTCTACTCTGCCAGAGCAGAGCTCAGATGTGGAGATAGCCGATTGTAGGCTTCAAGACTGGCTAAACTCGGCCATTAATGTTTGTGTTCCCCTCACTCGCTTTGATAACTCACGCGGCGCGGACGCGCATAAGTGGTTCACACCGGAGTTGAGGAAACTAAAACTTGAAGTGAGGCAGCAAGAAAGAACATGGCGCTCCAATTATTGTCCTCAAGCAAGGGTCGCTTACTGTTCCACTCGCAAAGCCTACCAAAAAACGTTGCACACTCACAAAACTGCTTATTTCTCTTCTAAAATACTTAACGCCACCAATAAGTCGAAAGAAATTTTCAGGATTGTGACTGAGTTGTGCAATGATGAGAGAACTTCTCCCCCGGTTGTCCCCTCACAATTGCTCTGCAACTCGCTGAATGACTATTTTAATGACAAAATAGTGCTGATTAAGGACACTCTATCCAAGCTTCCAGTTTGTGCCCCGATAGACGACACTTTTTTAAACCCTCTTACCTTGCATTCCTTCCCCTTAATCACTCACCAAACCCTTCAAGATTTGCTCACTAGAGTTAAATCAGGATCTCCTCAGGATGCCTGCCCTCCCCAAGTAATGAGAGAAATTGGTCGGGCATTCCCAAGTAGCCTGATTCCACTGCTCAATAACTCCCTCGTGTCAGGGAATGTTCCTAATAGTTTTAAACAGGCCTTATTGATTCCTTTGAAAAAGAAACCTGGCATTGACTCCTCAGACCTTTCTAATTATAGACCAATATCGTTACTGCCTTACTTATCCAAAATATTGGAGGCGCATGTAACCAACTGCCTATCAAGTTTTGTGGAAGCCTCTGGGTATTTACAACCCAACCAGGCAGCTTCCGGCCTGGTCACTCCACTGAGGCAGTGATATTGGCCGTTCAGAATACTTTAAGGTCTAATGCAGACAGGGACTTACACCAGGCTTTGGTGCTATTGGACCTGTCTGCGGCGTTCGACACGGTTGACTATACCATCTTGGTCAACCGTGTCGAACAGGCCGGTCTTCGGGACTCGGCCTTGGCCTGGCTCAAGTCCTTTATTTCTGGACGTACCCAATCGGTTCGACTAGGTTCCTTCACAGCCCCTAAAAAAATTTCCTTTTGTGGGGTCCCTCAAGGATCCTCCTTGTCCCCTTTATTATTTAATTTGTATATGCGGCCTCTGTTATTCTCTCTACGAGAGTTTAAGGTTGATGTATATAACTATGCAGACGACCTGCAGCTGGTCTTTGTGCTAAACTCCCACAATGCTGCCGAGGAATTTCGAGCAACCATGTCTTTTATCCAGAGGTGGATGTCTCTAAACCACCTTAAGTTAAATCCGGGAAAAACGGAGCTCATTCTACCTGGGAAGAGTGAGATCAGTTGGAGTCCTAGTTTTTGGCCATCGGACATGGGCTCGCCTCCAAAAAAATCCCGTACAGTAAAAAGTTTGGGAGTGACTCTTAGTGAGGACCTTACCTTGGTGAGTCAAGTCGGAACTGTGGTCTCCTCGGGGTTTTTTCAATTGAGGAAGATCAAGAAAATAGCACATCTTCTTACAGGTCTGGCTTTAATTCAGACAGTTAGTGCTCTAGTCCTGTCCCACATTGATTTCTCCAATGGCCTCTATTTGGGGGCGCCTATTGGCCAACTTAAAAGATTGCAATACTTGCAAAATCAAGCTGCGAGACTTATTTGCAAAGTCCCTAAGTGGGAATCAATCAGACATGGACTAGAGACCTTGCACTGGCTGCCTGTGGAACAGAGAGCCACTTTCAAGGTGGGTTGCATTGTGTTTAAGGCTCTGGAGGGTAAGGGTCCTATGTTCCTTAGATCACTACTGCGCAAATATATACCTTCGCGCAGTTTGAGATCAATCCACAAAGACCTCCACGAGGTCCCTCGTTTCAAAAAGAAACGTCAGGGAGGCAGCAGTTTTCAATTTTTAGCCTCCGCATTGTGGAATTCCCTCCCTTTGACTCTGCGGCATAGCAAGGACCTCCTTGCTTTTAGGAAGGCATTTAAAACTCTTCTTTTTTCCCAGGCCTATTGTAAACAGTGATTGTATCTCTTTTATGTACTGTTATGTTTGATTCTCTCACCAGCGCCAAGAAGCCCCTGGGCGTATGCGCGCTTAACAAATAATAAATAACATAACATAACATACTATGGCCTACGTTACCGGTGCTGGGTTCAGACTCTACTAAGGCCTACGTTACCGGTGCTGGGTTCAGACTCTACTAAGGCCTACATTACTGGTGCTGGGCTTTGACTCTACTAAGGCCTACGTTTCCCGTACTGGGCTCTGACTACTAAGGCCTACGTTACCAGTGCTGGGCTCCGACTCTACTAAGGCCTACGTTACACGTGCTGGGGCTCTGACTCTACTAAGGCCCATAGTACCCATGATGTTAACTGCACACAGTAAGCCACCTGGTGAAATAAGAAGGCTTTTATGTATATTTCGGGTCATTTGCGCATTATCCCAGTACATGGTGAGATGTTGAATTCAGAGCACCAACAAATGTTTAATTTACATAAATGAATTGAATGATAGAAAAAAATATCAAAGGCTACTTAAAAGCTATTGATGTTACCTCCACAGACCCATCCCAAATGACAAATAGTAGGAACAACGGAGAAACCAATAGCTCAAATGTCCATTAAACGTGCCATTGTGACTTAAAGTTACAGAAATAACTGAACGAGATAGAACTGAAAATGGATAGTAATTGTTGAGTCATTTCATCTAAAATAATACCCATCCATATTTCTAGTAGTGCTTTCTCTTATCATCAATATTTTTCTCCCAGCATAACAACAATAACACAGCCCAAATGTTGCACAGTCTTTGAGTTTGTGAGTTCCACACAAAGCAAATTTTTTTGTGCTACGGGTAGCTGGAGAATTATTTCCCTGCCACAGCGAAGCATGCACACGCCTATAACAAAATAGAACATCTAACAAAAACATTGTACATTAGATAGGAGCCTATTCCCTTGCATCTGTCGAACCGCCAGCCTGGAAGAGGTTGAATGCGTAGGCATATTCGAGGCAGTCCTTTTCCCCCAAATGCTACCCGTCTCCCTATTTGTTGTTTAAAAATGAAGAATTTGCCTCCATGGTGGTAAAAAAACATCGTCAACACTGATATTTGCTCAGCACTTCCACTATTGAACTTTAATGTACTATTATTTTTTTTATTTTTTTATTTTTTTTATTAACAAAAAAAATTCAACAATACAATACACAAACATTGACATGGGTGTATCGGGTGACCACTGTAACATATTTACGGATGCAAGCTCCCAACAACAACAGCGAGGGATTAAGAAGCAGGAAACGGGCCTAGGTGTCCTCCCGGTCCATGTCTGTAGGTTCCAGTTCCGGCTGCTCACAGATGTCACCACAATAGGCATTCCAGGTTCCCCAGATCTTGACCCATTTGCAGGGTCGCCCCCTGGATACATACACTGACTTCTCACGAAACATACACCAGTCAAGATCTTCCATCCATTTCCTTACCCGAGGTGCCCGAGAGGCACCCCAGAGCTGCGCTATGTTTCGTTCAGCAATCACACACGCGAGAGCCCCCCAGACCTTACCATGACTCGGCAGGTCCGTAGGCTCCCACACATTCAACAAGCATCTCCTGGCCTCCAGCTCGACCCTCACTCCCCATACTTCACTCATTTTTGAATATATCTTGGTCCAGAAGTCACGAACCCTCTCACACTCCCACAATATGTGCAGGAACGTTCCAGGCAGCCCACACCCTCTTCGGCAGTCATCAGACCCAGCTAAGCCCATCCTCTGCAATCCCTGACCCGTGACGTAGGAGCGAAGCAAAATCCTAAGTTGAACCAAACGAAGCCTCATGGGGACCGCTACTTCCTTGGGGGACGCCACCGCCTCCCCCCATCCTCGCCGCCAAGAACAAAGCCGTCAGCAACCCACTGTCTGCGCAACAACACCAAGGGGTCCTCGGTATGGTTGATCACCTTGCTATATGTTAAGGAGATCGCCCTAGTGGGCACTAGACCATCAAGCAAACGATCCTCCAGTGGGGAGGCCACTGGAGGCGTCTCACCTCTGGGGACAACGGCGCTCAAAGCATGACTGATCTGAAGTTACCTAAACCGTTCTGTCTCATTCAGCTGATACTTAGCCTGCAAATCCTCAAACGTCAGCACCCTATCCTTACCCCATATATTGCGAACCTGGGTTACACCAATCAAGTCCCAACGATCAAACCCTTTGGTTTTCCAGAGCATCCCCAAAATCTCAGAACTCCACAGGGGAGTGGCCAATGTCAAGCGACCAGCCCATTTAAGGTCTCTGTTGGCCTCATGCCACACTCTTGTAGAGATCGAGGGAGGCCCCACCAACGGGAACCGACCACGCTTTACATATAGAACACGGGTATATTCTCCCCCCGGCACTTGGCCGCGGTCCATCACATATCCGTATATAGCATGGTTTATGGGGGCCAACTGAGACGCCCAGTAGTATTTCCGAATGTTTGGCAGACCAGTGCCTCCGTCGTACCATGGCAGCATCACTTTCGACAGAGCGATGCGCGGCCTCCCCTCCCACAGAAGGCAACACTGCAGAGACTCAATCTCGCCAAAGTACGACTGCGGCACAGGGTCAAAGGAGTTCTGCAGTGCATATAGGAATCGCGGGAGAGCCATCATTTTGAAAAGGACGGCCCGGCCCAAGAGGGAGAGTGGGAGCGTCTTCCACCGCACAATATCTGACCGGAGTCTAGCTAAGGGGGGCAACAGGTTCAACCGGAAGCGCACCTTGGGATCACCAGAAATCTGGATCCCGAGATAGCGAAAGCTAACCAACTCCAGTCTCACAGGGCAATTCTCAGGCTCTCTAGGGGGGGTCTCCGCTCAACACAAAAAGGACTGACTTCGCCCAATTATTCGCAAATCCCGAGTATCTGCCGAAGATGGCCAGGACGTCCATGAAAACAATAAGGGAACTGCGTGGGGAGGTCAAGTATAGCAAAATATCATCAGCATAAAGCGAAATCTTGTCCTCCCAGTCCGCAGTCCAATGCAGCCCTCTGATCGAGCAGTCCCACCGTACCCAGGCCGCTAGCGGCTCCAAAGCCAAAGCAAACAAAAGAGGCGAGAGGGGCCATCCCTGTCGTGTTCCCCGTCCGAGAGAAAAGACGCTCAACTTATGATTGTTCACGACCACGCGAGACATGGGGGCCAAATATAGAATACGGACCCAGCCAAGAAATACAGGGCCAAACCCCAGCTTCGTCAGAACCGCAAAAAGGTAGGGCCACTCCACCCGGTCAAAGGCCATAGTGGCGTCAAGAGACAACAAAACTGCTGGCTCATGGATGTGAGACGCACCCGCCACCGCACCATGCAACCGACGAAGATTAAGTGCGGTGTTACGCCGAGGCATAAAACCGGACTGATTTGGATGGATCAAGGTCGAAATACCTTTCACCAAACGGGTGGCTATCAGTTTGGCCAAGATCTTGGGCTCCGCGTTCAACAAAGAAATAGGCCGGTACAAAGAGCAGTCTAGTCTGGGCTTACCCTCCTTATGAATGACTACAATGTTGGCAACTCGTTGGTCATAGGGCAGCACCCCCGATCCCGGCTTTCCATGTACATATCCTTCAGATATGGGGCCAATCAGTCTGCGTGTGGCTTAAAAAACTCAATGGGGAGGCCATTGGGGCCTGAAGCCTTACCAGAATGGATCCCCCTTATAGCCATTGCCACCTCATCGTTGGTGAGGGCGGAGTCTAGCAATTTCCTATGATCGTCTGACAAGGCAGGCATCAGTATATCATGAATCATATCTACGTTGTCGACCTCAGTAAACGTTCCAACTGCGGTGTATACCTCCTCATTATATCGCGCAAATTCCTGAACTATAGGCTGAGGATCCGACGTGACCGCGGGACCCACGTTCAGTTCCGACACCAAACGAGACCCCCAGTCACCCTTTTCCAACCAGGCAATCAATTTCCCTGCCTTATCACCGTGCTCATAGATCCTACTCTGTGTTGAGGTGTGCTGCGCCTTCGTACCGTCACGCGTCATTGACTTGTATTCATCCCGGAGCAGCCCGAGGCGATGACTCGCCCCAGGGTCACTCCCGGAGGAAGCTGTGATTTCCAAGACCACAATCTCCGCCTCCCCTCTATCCAATTCCTCCCTCCTCTTCTTCTTCTGCCCGGATACAAGGGAGAGGGCCTCCCCTCTTATTACAGTCTTGTACGCTTCCCAGAGGGAACACCTCGATGTGACCGAACCTTCGTTTTCGCGGAAAAAACTATCTGTGACCCGCATAAGTTCCTTTTTTACCACAGGGTCTTTCAGACGCCACGCACTTATGGGAGCTATTCTACCAATATCACCCTGCCCCAAACACAGCCAAAGCCAGATTGGCGAGTGGTCAGGAACCCCCCTCGCCAGGTGGGCCACTTCACTAACTAAGGTCGCCTGGGCGTACGGCAAAAGCATGTGATCAATTCTGGAGAGAGAATGGTGTGCCGCAGAGGCATGTGTATACTCAGTGGCACTCGGATGTCTGAGACGCCAAGCATCTAACAACCCTGACGTAGAAATAAAGTCGGGTAGCCACCTACGAGAGGGCAACATTACAGGGGAGGGGCGCCTATCTAGTTTGCCATCCATGACTGAATTAAAGTCCCCTCCCAGCACCATAATGCCAACGGGCAGTGTGAGAAACATCCGACCTAAGTCACAAAAAGTATCAGCCTGCAACGCCGGGGGACATAGATAGACACAAACGTAATCGTCCTACCCTGCCAGAGACCCGATATGCCTACATGCAATAGCTTGCTTAATCTCCACAACGGCCCCCACAACGCTAAGGATGCCTGGCCTCTGTAGGAGAGTAGGGTCTGCTATCCTATGGTCACCCCAAATTTTTGCTTTTTGCTTCACTGGTTTATGACTTAATGTGGCTGTGGGCCTGCTAATCAGACCCACAGCCTGCTGTTCTCTCTCTAAATTAATGCCAATGCACTCTAGGTGCATTACGAATTGGAACTGGTTCACCTTATTGGCCCCTGTAACAGTGTACCCTAGGTACCCTAGGTACCCAGGGCATAGGTGTTTCCAAGGCCTACCAGGGGCTGCCGCATGTATTGTGCCACCCCTGGCCTGGCCTCCATATTTGACACAACTGGCTGATCACTCAGCTGGGGTAAGTAGGTGTAATCACCTCTTACTTAGATATAGTATCCCTATATCTAACCTTAAACTGGACACATATGTTCCTATCAGCCACTCCTATAGAAGGCCTCATCAATCCTGGAGGCAGAGTGCTTGGAAATATGTGAGATGGTGCTCTAGCATGAGCTGAGCCTGTCTGCAGCTGTCGGGAACCACTCCCTTATCTGTTCCGGGATATTGCCATACCATATACTCTTAAGTGCATTATAATCCTCGCGGTTATATGCTAACTTTGGTTTGGCTTTATCAAAACATGTCGAGTAAGGTGTCATACGATTTGGAATACTATCCCCTCGACAGTTCTGTCGACGGGGATAGCATTCCACCCTTCTAGAGGGACACAACATGTGTGTAGCCTTAACCCCGGTTAAAGTTAACCAGAGCCTCAGAATCACAAAATGGATGCTGCCACCACAGACACAAGTCTGACCTCCTGCTGCTGGGAGTCCTTCCAGCGAGGGAGGCTTGGACAAAGGGTCTCCTGCCTTGCGAGCACCACCCCAGACAGGATTTTGTGTATTGGGTAGGACATGGCTGAATAGATTGAGACATGCCCGGGGCACACAAGGTGTCCTCGTGCATAAGCCAGTCCAAACCGGTCCTGGGACTTTCCAGACCCAGGCCTGGCGAGGAGCTGGACAAAGGAAAGGGGGTGTAACCGCCCCCCTTCCTGGTCCCACCCAGAGGAGGGACCTAGCGGATGATCCACCCCTCAGATTGGGAATAAGAGTGGGAGCAGTGCCAGAGCACCTCAGATCATCCTGAATCAACTTTAAACGAAGAAGACGACTGGACTTCGACATTCTGCTGCACAGAAGACTGAAGAGAATCTCCCTTGTGGCCTAGGAGTGGCCACCCTGTGAACACAGGCACCAACCAGCAACTCAATGTCTGCTTTGCCGCCGCATCCCGCCGGAGCCCGAGCCCAGAGCCTGACAAGACCCAGACTCCCAGACTTCTCACAGCCCGATCCACAGTCTCTGCAAAGAAGGGACCCGTGGAGGCACCGAGAGACGTGGGACCGGATCTCTTGGAAGACATTCAAAAAGCTGACTGCACAGCATCCGAGGCACCCTCGATGTTGTGCTTTAGGGACTGAGAACCCCCACCACCGAGCAGCCCTTGCACCAAAGATCAGCCCTCCAGCATCTCCACGATCTGCGTGGGGCCCTTTTGCATTGTGCCACTTGACGCGCCATCCCGGCCACTAGCCACGTGGTCAGTGGACATCTTGGTGACGAAACCGACAAACTACACTGCGGGTCTGGTTGCTTCAGATATGCCCTCGCTCCTGTAAAAAGGAGCACCCACTCTGATCTTGCTGGTCCGAGTGATAAGCCTTTTCCGATTCCTGCGTGGCTTGCATTAGCCAAGGCCTGTTTGTTCCAATCAAGTTGCCAACACTGCCAACAGCGAGAAGCCTGCGTGGGACAGCTCGTGACCGACTCCTGGATGTCCTCGACCCCCGGTGTCCACGTGGCTGCAGAGAGAAGCTACACCTCAATGCCTGTTTGCACCCGACATCGCCTGGTTCCAATCTGGTTCCACGGTAGTCACTGGCTAGTGACTTTGAACATTGTCCCCTCTGCTTTCAGGTCTTCACAACTTTAGATCCACCCTTGGATCCACTGGAACTCTTCACATCGAGCCGCCTGCAGCATCTTCAGCTCCAAGCACCATCGACCTGCGTGACGAAACCCGACACTACTTCGACCCTATGCACCCGCTTCCTGTGGGTGAGGTAACTGAGCAACGCCGGTGTTCCCACACTGGTACACACCTCTAGGGCCTGTGTCTTAAGTTTCAGCTTTCTAGGTCACTCGGAAGGTTCCGAACTATCTAACTTTCTAACTTTTACGCACCATAGACATTGCATTGGTGAGTGCGTGCACTTTAAACACTGCACCCGAGTCCCGCGGGCCTTTCCCGACTTAGTCACTGCTAGTCCTGATCAGCTCCAGTGATTCCCAAGGCCCTAGGCCTGTTTACTTTTCGATTGGTATCTCTTATACCACTTTCTTAGTATATGGTTTAGGTGGCCCCTAGGGCTCATCCATATTGTGCAACTTTTGTGTATCTTAAACTGCGATTTTTTAAACGCTTGTGCTTCTGTGCTCATAAAGAGTTCAGGGGATATTTGTAGTTAATAAATATATATATATTTTCAATATATATCTGTGTGGTGTCCTTTCATTTGGCATTCAAGGGGATTGTGTATGGTAATACAGCTGGCTTCACATGCCTTTCAGAGTTTAGCCTAGGACTGCTTTGTCCACGTTACCACTAGGATAACTGGTCTATAAGGTTGACTTACAACCAATCATCATAAGGGTTGCTTGGCATGGTACAAGGTGATCACTAGAACTAGTGAGCATCATATACCAGGCCAACTTCTCACATTGGTGAGCAGCGGATTGGGATCTGAGCTTGCCGTTGTTTTACCATTACAATCTTTGAGATTATCATTTGAAAGATCATACAGGTATCTGCTAGGTACATATAAAACAAGACTAGTATACTTAAGTTCTACTGAACTTAGTTGTTGTAGAGGATAGGGAGTAGCACACCCTGACTACAACTACTAGATAGGTTTAGTAGGTAAACACCAGTGTAGGTAGATTGCAACATATCCACCCACACTAGAGCAATGTCTGGAGCAGAAGGGTCCACTGGACTTACTCCTGTTGAGAGTGACCCTCCAAGGGCAACCTCCAAATGTGCTATCTTTTCCTTTAAGGAACTAAGGCAGCTTTGTTCCTTAAGGGGTCCGAAGACAGGGCCAACCCCTACTACAGACCACCTTAGAGAGATCTTAGACCAGTCTGAGACTCTAAAGACCTCTCAAGCAGACCCCACAGGGAATGCTGAAGGAGGCTCTCCTTCTGAAGATGACAATACTGATGCCCCTGTCCCCATAGTCCAGGTAGACGAGGGTGACCAAGTCACTGGACCTCCTCAGGTAGATGTGGAGGAGGAAAAAGAAGAGGAGACAGAAGGGGGAGCAGTGATTCTGATGATGGCAGAAATAGTCAGGTGCTGGTCAGCAGGCTTAACCAGACTAACTTAAGTGTATTTGGGACGGAAGCAAGGATGACCTTGCCCGGGCACCCAGGTGGACTTAACCAGGAGCGTAGGAGGAGGAGGAATCACTCAGGTGAATCCAATACCTCCCAGGCTTCTAGAGGTTCTCATGGTCACTCCAGAAGAGAGATGACTAGCCCTCAGAGAAGGGAGCATGAGGCCAAAATGAGAGAGGCTGAACTTAGGATCCAGAGACAAGAATTAGAAGTTGCCCTGGCCCAAGAGAAACTTGCTAGAGCAAGACAGCCTGGAGAGAGTGGGGTATTAGAACCCACTGGTGGCAGCATTATCCACAAGGATAAAGACAGGTCTTTTGATAACAGAAACTTGAGTAAGATTGTGCCCCCCTACAAAGCTGGGGATGATATCCACAAATGGATGACTGCACTTGAGAGAGCCTGCAAGGTACAGCAGATCCCTCAGGAGCAGTGGGTAGCAATCTTGTGGCTCTCCTTTGAAGGTAGAGGCCGAGACAGACTCCTCACAGTTAGTGATGGGGATTCTAGAAACTACCTGGCCCTGAAGAGTGCTCTGATTGATGGGTTAGGCTTAACCACTGAACAGTACAGGTTAATGTTAAGAGATACCCAGAAGACACAGACTCAGGACTGGTCTGAATTTGATGAGTGTGCCACTAAGGCTCTGGAGGGATGGTTGCTGGGAAGCAAGGTTACAGACTATGAAGGATTGTATAATTTGCTGATGAGAGAACAAATTTTAAATAATTGTAAGAACCAGCAGTTGCATCAACATTTGGTTGACTCAGATTTGACCTCTCCCCAAGAATTAGGAAAGAGGGCAGATAAATGGGTTAGAACCAGAGTTAAGCAAAAGAACCAGAACCAGAACCAGGGTGGTGACCAGAAGAAAACAGACCAGAAGGGTGGGGAGCAGAAAGCTAAAGACCAGAAGTCTTCAACAGGGCCCCAAACTAATACAGAGGGTGGGTCCCAAACTTCCAAGAAGAAGAAGAAAGAATGTCAAAGAAAACCCTGGTGTAGTACTTAAAACACCTCTCACTGGACAAGTGAGTGTACAAAGGGTGGAGTCCCCAGCACTGCAGCCCCTAAGGCACCTGCACCCACTAGTACAGCTAGCAGTGCTGGTCCACAAACCAAGGGGGTAGTGGGTATCACTTTGGGAACTGAAGGAGATTCTGACCTAGTCAGAACCCTTACACAGGCTGTTCTGGTTTGTGAGGGGGACATAGATTTGACCCCTACCATAAGCCCCAGTAATCTGGGCAAATACATACAGACACCTTTAATTAATAACAAAGTGGCTCAAGCATACAGGGATACATGTGCCAGTGTCACTATGGTGACACCTAACTTTGTGGACCCTGGACAATACATGCCAGGTGATAATTACCTGGTGACCAATGCCAGCAATGTCACCACTACACATAGTGTGGCAATTGTTAACTTTTCCCTGGGAGGGGTAACTGGCCTAAAAAGAGTTGTGGTTAGTGCTGATCTCCCAGTTGAATGTTTGTTGGGCAATGACCTGGAGAGCTCTCATGGTCAGACGTTGAGTACAGGACTCATGCAGAGATGTTAGGGATATCATCACATGTCCTTGCTGTGACTAGGTCACAGGCCAAAAAGTGCCCCTCTGAACCTCAGGTCTTGGATCCTGGAACAATGGACCAAGCACCTTCCAAGAAGAAGAACAGGAGGGTAAAGGCTGTGCCTTCCCAACTGCCTACAAGTGAGGATCAGGCTTCACAGGAAGCTGGTCTTGAGACCCCTGAAGGAACTGTCTCTGAAGAACCTGAACCTGACCAGGTTGAGTTTCTGGGGACAGGGGGGCCTTCTAGGGCAGACTTGGGGCAGGCTCAGTTAACCTGTCCTTCTCTTGAACCCCTCAGACAGCAGGCTGCTGCTGAGGCTGCTGGCAATGCTCAAGGTGCCCATAAAGTATATTGGGATGATGGACTCCTTTATTCAGAGGGTAGAGACCCCAAGCCTGGTGCTACCAGGAGGTTGGTTATACCTCTGCAATTTAGGGGCTTCCTACTCACCTTGGCCCATGATATTCCTTTAGCAGGACACCTAGGCCAGAATAAGACTTGGGACAGGCGTGCCCCTCACTTTCACTGGCCTCACATGTCTGAAGACACCAAGGAGTTTTGTCGCTCCTGTGTAACCTGCCAAGCCAGTGGTAAAGCAGGTAGCACCACAAAGGCCCCCCTGATACCACTACCTGTGGTGGGGGTTCCCTTTGAAAGAGTGGGGATTGATATTGTAGGTCCAATGGATCCCCCTACAGCATCTGGGCACAGATTCATACTGGTGGTGGTGGACCATGCCACCAGGTACCCAGAGGCAATTCCACTTAGGACCACAACAGCTCCTGTTGTGGCCGGGGCCTTACTTGGAGTTTTCTCCAGAGTGGGGTTTCCTAAGGAGGTAGTATCTGATAGAGATGCCAACTTCATGTCAGGATACTTGACAGCTATGTGGAAGGAATGTGGTGTCAACTACAAGTTCACCACTCCTTACCATCCACAGTGTAATGGGCTTGTTGAAAGATTTAACAAGACCCTAAAGGGTATGATCAAAGGATTACCAGAAAACCTCAGGCGGAGATGGGACATCCTTCTACCCTGCCTTTTGTTTGCTTACAGAGAGGTCCCTCAAAAGGGGGTTGGCTTCATCCCCTTTGAATTGTTGTTTGGGCACCCTATAAGAGGACCCCTATGTCTGGTGAAGGAAGGATAGGAGTTACCGCTCAAAAATCCTAAGCAAGACATAGTGGACTATGTACTTGGGCTCCGCTCCAGGATGGCTGAGTATATGGAAAAGGCATCCAAAAACCTTGAGGCTAGCCAAGAATTACAAAAAGCTTGGCATGACCAAAAGGCTGTCTTGATTGAGTATCAGCCAGGACAGAAGGTATGGGTGTTGGAGCCAGTGGCCCCAGCAGCACTCCAAGACAAATGGTCTGGACCCCATACAATTCTTGAGAAGAAGATAGAGGTTACCTACTTGGTGGAGCTAGGAACTCCCAGGAGCCCCCACAGGGTGCTCCATGTCAACAGACTGAAGGCATTTGTTAACAGGGAAGACATGGGCTTGCTCATGGCTACAGATGAGGGACAGGAGGAAGAGAGTGACCCTCTCCCAGACCTGCTCACTCAGAAACCTGAGGATGGCTCAGTTGATGGTGTGGCCTTAGATGGCAGCCTCACTGAGCATCAGCAAAATTACTGTAGACAAGTTCTGCAGGCATACAGGCATATGCTCTCCTTGACACCCAGTCAGACTAACTGGTGTACCCATGTGGTGGACACTGGTGACAGTCTTCCTGTAAAAAACAAGAGTTACAGGCAACCTGACCATGTCAGGGACTGTATAAAGACTGAGGTGCAAAGGATGCTGGAATTAGGTGTCATTGAGCCTTCAGAGAGCCCATGGGCTAGCCCAGTGGTTCTGGTCCCCAAACCTCACACCAAAGATGGCAAGAGAGAGATGAAGTTCTGTGTGGATTACAGAGGACTCAATGCTGTCACCAGGACAGATGCACACCCTATTCCAAGGGCAGATGAGCTCATTGACAAGTTGGCTTCTGCCAAATATTTGAGCACATTTGACTTGACAGCTGGCTACTGGCAAATCAGGTTAGCTGAGGAGTCTAAAGCCAAAACTACATTTTCTACCCCAGGTGGGCATTATCAATTTGTAGTAATGCCCTTTGGTTTGAAAAATGCACCTGCCACCTTCCAAAGGTTGGTGAATCAAGTCCTTACTGGGTTGGATGACTTTTGCGCAGCATATCTGGATGATATTGCTGTCTTCAGCTCCACCTGGGACGATCACCTGGTCCACCTGAAGGAAGTACTTGAGGCTCTGCAAAAGGCAGGCCTCACTATCAAGGCAACAAAGTGCCAGATAGGGCAGAGTAAAGTTGTATACTTGGGTCACCTTGTAGGTGGAGGCCAAGTTCAACCACTGGAGAGTAAGATCCAGACCATCAAGGACTGGTCCCCTCCAACTACCCAGACTCAGGTCAGAGCTTTCTTGGGCCTGACTGGGTACTACAGGAAGTTTGTTAAGAACTATGGGTCCATTGTGACTCCTCTTAATGATCTGACATCCAAGAAGATGCCCAGAAAGGTTCAGTGGACAGAAAACTGTCAAAAGGCATTTGATGACCTGAAGAAGGCCATGTGCTCTGCACCTATCCTGAAGAGTCCTGACTACTCAAGAGAGTTCATTGTCCAAACAGATGCTTCTGAGTTGGGAGTGGGAGCAATGCTTTCACAGCTTAATGTAGATGGTCAAGACCAGCCCATTGCTTTTATTAGCAGAAGGCTGACCCCCAGAGAAAAACGTTAGTCAGCCATTGAGAGGGAGGCCTTTGCTGTGGTGTGGGCCCTGAAGAAGTTGAGACCATACTTGTTTGGCACTCACTTCAAGATTCAGACCGACCATAAGCCCCTCTTATGGCATAATCAGATGAAGGGTGAAAACTCCAAACTACTCAGGTGGTCCATTTCCCTACAGGGGATGGACTTTACAGTGGAGCACCGCCCAGGGACTGACCATGGCAACGCAGATGGTCTCTCCAGGTACTTCCACTTAGAACATGAAGACACAACTGGTCAAGGTTAGTCTAATGTCCCTGCGTTTGGGGGGGGGGGGGGAGGTTGTGTAGGAGAGTAGGGTCTGCTATCCTATGGTCACCCCAAATTTTTGCTTTTTGCTTCACTGGTTTATGACTTAATGTGGCTGTGGGCCTGCTAATCAGACCCACAGCCTGCTGTTCTCTCTCTAAATTAATGCCAATGCACTCTAGGTGCATTACGAATTGGTACTGGTTCACCTTATTGGCCCCTGTAACAGTGTACCCTAGGTACCCAGGGCATAGGTGTTTCCAAGGCCTACCAGGGGCTGCAGCATGTATTGTGCCACCCCTGGCCTGGCTTCCATATTTGACACAACTGGCTGATCACTCAGCTGGGGTAAGTTGGTGTAATCACCTCTTACTTAGATATAGTATCCCTATATCTAACCTTAAACTGGACACATATGTTCCTATCAGCCACTCCTAAGGAAGGCCTCATCAATCCTGGAGGCAGAGTGCTTGGAAATATGTGAGATGGTGCTCTAGCATGAGCTGAGCCTGTCTGCAGCTGTCGGGGACCACTCCCTTAGCTGTTCCGGGATATTGCCATACCATATACTCTTAAGTGCATTATAATCCTTGTGGTTATATGCTAACTTTGGTTTGGCTTTATCAAAACATGTCGAGTAAGGTGTCATACGATTTGGAATACTATCCCCTCGACAGTTCTGTCGACGGGGATAGCATTCCACCCTTCTAGAGGGACACGACATGTGTGTAGCCTTAACCCCGGTTAAAGTTAACCAGAGCCTCAGCATCACAAAATGGATGCTGCCACCACAGACACAAGTCTGACCTCCTGCTGCTGGGAGTCCTTCCAGTGAGGGAGGCTTGGACAAAGGGTTTCCTGCCTTGGGAGGTGCGAGCACCACCCCAGACAGGATTATGTGTATTGGGTAGGACAGGGCTGAATAGATTGAGACAAGCCCGGGGCACACAAGGTGTCCTCGTGCATAAGCCAGTCCAAACCGGACCTGGGACTTTCCAGACCCAGGCCTGGCGAGAAGCTGGACAAAGGAAAGGGGGTGTAACCGCCCCCCTTCCTGGTCCCACCCAGAGGAGGGACCTAGCAGATGATCCACCCCTCAGATTGGGAATAAGAGTGGGAGCAGTGCCAGAGCACCTCAGATCATCCTGAATCAACTTTACACGAAGAAGACGACTGGACTTCGACATTCTGCTGCACAGAAGACTGAAGAGAATCTCCCTTGTGGCCTAGGAGTGGCCACCCTGTGAACACAGGCACCAACCAGCAACTCGATGTCTGCTTTGCCGCCGCCTCCCGCCGGAGCCCGAGCCCAGAGCCTGACAAGACCCAGACTCCCAGACTTCTCACAGCCCGATCCACAGTCCCTGCAAAGAAGGGACCCGTGGAGGCACCGAGAGACGTGGGACCAGACCTCTTGGAAGACACTCGAAAAGCTGACTGCGCACCCTCGATGTTGTGCTTTGGGGACTGGAAACCCCCACCACGGAGCAGCCCTTGCACCGAAGATCAGCCCTCCAGCATCTCCACGATCTGCGTGGGGCCCTTTTGCATTGTGCCACTCGACGCGCCATTCCGGCCACTAGCCACGTGGTCAGCGGCCATCTTGGCGACGAAACCGACAAACTACACTGCGGGTCTGGTTGCTCCAGACTTGCCCTCGCTCCTGTAAAAATGAGCACCCGCTCTGACCTTGTTGGTCCGAGTGATAAGCCTTTTATGATTCCTGCATGGCTTGCATTAGCCAAGGCCTGTTTTCTCTAATCAAGTTGCCGACACCGCCAACAGCGACAAGCCTGCGTGGGACAGCTCGTTATCGACTCCTGGATGTCCTCAACCCCCGGTGTCCACGTGGCTGCAGAGAGAAGCTACACCTCAACGCCTGTTTTCACCCAACATCGCCTGGTTCCAATCTGGTTCCACGGTAGTCACTGGCTAGTGACTTTGAACATTGTCCCCTCTGCTTTCAGATCTTCACAACTTCAGATCCACCCTTGGACCCACCGGAACTCTTCACATCGAGACGCCTGCAGCATCTTCAGCTCCAAGCACCATCGACCTGCGTGACGAAACCCGACACTACTTCGACCCTATGCACCCGCTTCCTGTGGGTGAGGTAACTGAGCAACGCCGGTGTTCCCACACTGGTACACACCTCTAGGGCCTGTGTCTTAAGTTTCAGCTTTCTAGGTCACTCGGAAGGTTCCGAACTATCTAACTTTCTAACTTTTACGCACCATAGACATTGCATTGGTGAGTGCGTGCACTTTAAACACTGCACCCGAGTCCCGCGGGCCTTTCCCGACTTAGTCACTGCTAGTCCCGATCAGCTCCAGCGATTACCAAGGCCCTAGGCCTGTTTCCTTTTCGATTGTTATCTCTTATACCACTTTCTTAGTATATGGTTTTGGTGTCCCCTAGGGCTCATCCATATTGTTCAACTTTTGTGTATTTTAAACTGTGTTTTGTTTAACGCTTGTGCTTCTGTGCTCATAAAGAGTTCAGGGGATATTTGTAGTTAATAAATATATATAGATTTTCAATATATATCTGTGTGGTGTCCTTTCATTTGGCATTCAAGGGGATTGTGTATGGTAATACAGCTGGCTTCACATGCCTTTCAGAGTTTAGCCTAAGACTGCTTTGTCCACGTTACCACTAGGATAACTGGTCTATAAGGTTGACTTACAACCAATCATCATAAGGGTTGCTTGGCATGGTACAAGGTGATCACTAGAACTAGTGAGCATCATATACCAGGCCAACTTCTCACAGCCTCCACCTTGGGGGTGCCCAGGAGTGGACGCCTCACAGGGAAAGCCAGGATGGGTTCCACAGCCGTATTCGTACAAGCGCCTTGAGACCCTTGCGGGTGAGTAGTGCGCTATACAAGTATTCATTTACACATTTAAACATTTACGATTGTCAGACCAGGTCGATCGGATCTTGAAGGGAAAGGAGTTCTTCACTAAGATGCCCACTCCCCTCGAACCAGAAGTAAAACCAGCATGAGCAACAAGCTTATACCCTCCCCTGTGCAGCGCCATACATCGCTTCCCCATTAGATGCGTTTTCCTGCAGCAAAACGGCATCCGGCATGTGCCGTCTGATGAGCTGACTCACCATAGTGCATTTTATCTTATCACCCAATCCATTCACATTCCAGCTGAGGACAGAGAACCCCAGGCCCTGTCTAGCGGAAGCCATGCATCCTTCCAAGAAAGAACAGGATATCCGAAGGCACCCTTAGCAATCCCTGGTCACTTACAACAAACAAATCAACACATGAAAATCCCCAGCAGCCAAACCCCCAACCCCCGACCCTGCACCCCTGCATGTAGCAAATGCACATCCCCAACTTGCAGTGTGCCTGTCGCCCCCACTAACAAGTATCTATAAGTAGAAAAACTGAGGAGGGCCTTACAACAGGCCGCCCGCCCCCCCCCCCCCATTCTCAACCAACCATAGTCCCCCCAAACCGGAACGATCACATAAAAGGAGTCTCGAGCAAAAAAATTAAAATTAGTCCAGAGAGGGGGTGGGGGGGGGAGGTTAATAACGAACAGCCCCAACCAGACCCCCTGCGCCAGTGATAGGATGAGTGCGGCTTACAGTTCCAAGCAGTACGCTATTCTTCGCTGTCCATTCGGGCCTGAGCCCCAGAGTCCGATCCCTCAATTCGGTCCAACCAGTCCGCGGCCACTTCAGGGTTATCGAAGAACCAAGACTTTCCATCATGTTCGATCCTCAATCGTGCGGGATACAGCATTGAGTACTTCACATCCCTGTCTCTCAACCGCCGCTTAATGGACATAAAGCCTTGTCGCTGTCTCTGAACCAACTGAGTGAAGTCCGGGAAAAACAACAGCAAAGCGTTCTCATAGGCCAACGGCCCAGTGGACCTCGCCGATTGCAGAATAGTGTCCCGGTCGCGAAAATTCGGGACCCGGGCAATGATGGGACGCGGAGGTGCCCCAACCTTCGGGCGGCCTCCGGGGGATCATGTGTGCCCTCTCCACAGTAAAGAAATTACTAAGGCCCTTTGGCTTGAGATGGTTCAGGATAAGGTCCTCGACAAAGAGGTCTGGGGTCGCCCCTTCAGATTTCTCCGGAACTCCCAAAATGCGGACATTGTTGCAGAGCGCCTGACCCTCATGCTCATCGAGCTTACGATCAAATTGATGTTGGGCCGCCTTGAGGTTGGGCACTTCCTTCTGGAGCTCAGAGACATCCTCGAGGAGGCTCATCGTTTTAACCTCCAAGTTCTTGACCTTCTCAGTAGTTTTGGTGCGGTCAGCCCTGAGAAGGCCCACCTCAATTGTGACAGTGTCCAGCTTTGTGTCCATCTTGCCCAAGGAAGATTGGACCCCAGTGATAGCGGCCATTAGGTCTTTCATAGTGGGGTCGTCGCTGACCGAATCCCCTTCGGTACCTCCAGCCGGAGGTCGTTTCGCTTCGACTGGGGACCCCTTGGAGATAGCAAACTTATCAATATGATTCGACTGAACCTGTCGATTGGATTTCGAGGTCTTCTGCTGAGGCTTCTCAGAGGCTCTCGATGCCATCTCGATCGCAAAGGCAGGGGAAACCCACCACTCCTCAGTCGAGTGTAGGCCGGTCCTGCGATGGTCGACTCCCAAGTCAGGTTGAGAGGCAAACGTCGTCGCAGCCACAACCCGAATGCGACAAAGCAAGATCCGACCGGCCACTTCTGGTCTCTGTGGCCGATGTTGTTGCACTCCACCCCGGGTGTCTCCACACCCGGGTCCCCGGTCTCCGAGACCACAGGCCCCAATTTTCTTGACAACGATATTCGGTCGTCGCGGCCACCAAACGAGCCAGAATTTCACCTAGCGACTCAGGTGCTGGTCCCCCCACCCGACGGTAGGGATAAGGCTCAGGATAATATGCCCGATAGTCGGTCAGGATGTGGCAGCCGGCGGAGCCGATGCTCAAGCGGCCATCTTGGTCGCTGGCTCGATTTCTTCCCCCAATGTACTATTATTTTTACATATTATTTTGCTTTATTACAAAATTCTGGATGGCAGTAAATGCCAGACCTTTTGGCTTTGCCAGTGCTTATTTTACATTAGGCCCAAAACTGAAGTGTTTCTCTTCAAAGACCCCCCCTACAGTGTTAAAGTGAGCTAGTTGTTTATATCAACCTACCTGCCAAGTGGGTTTATGGTACCGCGCAAGATCCACACTTAGGGGCCAATTACGATCTCGTTAGGAAAGCATTCCTACCGAATCGGTTCCGGAATGCTTTCCAAAAGACTCTACCGGACGCTGCCTGACCGACGGATTACGATGCAATGCATGTAAACTCCCACCGACTCATACGGAGTTCAATCCGCCCGACCAATTTGTCCGGAAACATGCCCGATGCGACCAACTCTTTCTCTAATGCTGAAATATAGCATTCCAGGAATGAATCAGAATCGGTTTACCCCGCGAATAGATGACGATGCATCAGGCACAGTTTTTGAACCATGTTGGTTGGTGTCAATAAAGGCAATCAGAAAATTGCAAAACAATGCAAAATTAGCATTGGTAACGTCAAATAAAATCAAAATTCAAATCATTAGCCACACCAACAAATCCACCTATATAAAGGGCCAAACAGATGACCATGATCTTTGCACCAACTGAATTGCTGAGAGGACACAGACATAGCTACAGATTCACTGCTCTCTGCCTCATACAATCACACTTCACCCACCACACAACTTGCACACATTTTTATTTTCCAAAACTATACTCTCAAACACACACTCTTTTACTATTCGCAATCACCCTCACTTTCACATCACCCTCACATCCGTCTTCACATTCACCTCCACCATGGCCCCAAGGAAGCAGCCAAGGTTCACAGTGGAGGAGTTGGAAGTGCTTGTAGATGAAATAGTTAATGTAGTGTTACAGTTATTTGGGAACCTAGCCGACAGATCCCCCTACCACAGAGAAAAAGGATGTGGGACAAGATAGTCAACTAGGTGAATGCTCAAGCACCTTGCCTGCGCACAATGGATGATATCAGGAGCAGGTACTGTGATGTGTGAAGGGGGATCGAGAAACTGATAGCAAGAGAACATGCCCAAAGCCAGCAGACTTGCGGTGGCCCTCCTGGCCCTCCTGCACTTCCTGGGTGCGTGACAAAATTCCACTGGAGAGCGTCCATGGAATACCAGGAGCACCAGAGTCTGGGGAATACCTACTCAACTGTCCACTAATGTTACCAATTACACATCCACATACTTCACTCTCAAGGATACAGTGATTCAAATGACTGTTAGCCAAGAGTAAATAGGTGTGTGATGTGTATGCCATTTGACAAACAACATCCCTGCAATGAAAAAGAAAAGTAAACATTTTCCTAACATGTACATACTTCTTACAAACTCACAGAAAGTCTTTGTGCTTCAAACATCAGTCACCTGCGTCAGTTGTCTTGCCGGCACAGTTTCACTCCCTCCCAGGAAAGTCACAGGAAGGATGATTGGGATGGCTGGAATGGTGGGTATGGGTGTTAGCTGTTGTAGTCACAGCTAACACTCCTCCTCCAGCATAACCACACAAGCCCACCTGATACTATGCTTTACTCACAGAGTGTGAAAAGTACTGGCAAGATGGCTGACACTGGGGACTGATGTGAGGAGCACACGGCCTTGGTAGTAGTTGTGGTCAAAACATAAACAGCAGGCCCCAGTGTCAGCCATCTTGCCAGTATATTTCCATTTACTCTCAGGGACTGCATAGTCACAGGTGTGCTGTTTGGACTGGCATGGAAGGTGTGTGGAGGACAGGGCATGTTGGGAGTTGAAGTAAGTGCAAATACCCCTCCTCCCATCTAGCCCAACAAGCCAACCTGGAACTATGTGTTCCTCACAGTGAGTGGAAAATTACTGGCAAGATGGCTGACACAATGCCCTGATGGGAGTTGTGGGCAAAACAAGCAGCATGCCCCAGTGTCAGACATCTTGAATGTGCACTTTACGCATTGTCACGACATCACTCGTCCAGATGGCCTGGTTGGGCTGCCTGGGAGGAGGAGTGTCTGCACTGACTAGATCTACATTTCAGGCTCTGTCCTACGCACACCTTCCCACCAAACTCAAACAGCACACCTGTAACCATGACGTCCCTGATGGTGAGTGGAAATGTACTGGCATGATGGCTGACACTAGGGACTGATGTGAGGAACACAAGGCCTTGATGGGAGTTGCGGTCAAAGCAACAACAGGCCCTAGTGTAATCCATCTTGCCAGTACATTTCCATTCACTCTCCAGGACTACGTAGTCACAGGATGCTGTTTGGCCTTGCTGGGAAGGTCTGTGAAGGACAGGGCATGATGGGAGTTAAAGTCAGTGCAAATACTTCTCCTCCCACATAGCCCAACAAGCCGACCTGGAATCCTGCTTACCTGATAGTGAGTGGAAATGTACTGACAAAAAGGCTGAGACTGGCCACTGCTTTTATGGATCAGTAGGCCCTGCTGGGAGTCGTGGACAAATAGGCACCAGTCATCAGTGTCAGACATCCTGGAAGTACATTCCCACTCATTCCCAGGGAAGCAGAGTTACAGTGAGGCTTCTGGTGCTGGGTAGGAAGGTCTGTGTGGGACAAGTCCTGATGGGAGTTTTAGCCATTGCAAATACTCATCCTCACATCCAGGTCAGAGTAGTCCACTGACCCTATGCTTACCTCACAGTGAGGAGAAGGGTACTGGGAAGGTGGCTGACACTGCTGCATGGTGTTGAACCTGAAGCCAACTCCCATTAAGGCCCTGTGCACAGAACACCATGCAACAGTGTCAGCCATCTTGCTTGTACACTTCCATTCACTGTCAGGTAGCCATCGACACAGATGATCCGGTTTGACCTGGTGGGGCTAGGAGTGTTTGCCCTGACTACATCTCCAATCAGGCTCTGTCCTTTACACAACTTCCTACACATTCTAACTAGCTTACCGTAGACTCTGCTTTCTTGACAGTGAGTGGGTGCTGAATTCACAAGCTGCTGTGTTTGTTGCCGCAGGTCCAGGGGGGACAACTTCGACCAGCCTGCCTTTCGCCAGCCGCACGTCATCCTCTAGCGTCAGGAGGTGCTAGAAAAGCCCCTGCAGAATCCCTCAGCACGGCACGTGCGTGGGCCATGACGGACGAAGCCCGGACCAAGGGCTGGCCCGTCTGTGCCCATCAGGGGCCATAAGAGGCCGGGCCTGGCTACCCCCTTTGACTTTGATATCCCTTGATTAGGTATTTTTTCCTAAAGCCACAAGGTATTGTCAAATTCCCTATTATATTTTTGTTCCGCTATCTGTATCGTATTGCTTTCACTATATTTGGGTAATTTAACCTCACTATTATATCATGAATCGGCATAGATGAGTAGCCAGGACTTTGGATGCATTCATTGTTAGAGCGGAATCTCTGCTTACGCATGAGATTGAAAGGGCTGAGCGATGTCTTTCCTTGGACCTTGTAACGTTACAGACCATGGCTTATCACTGGATGGTCCTAACTTAGATAATGCACCAGAAAAGTCACTGCATACTGTGACCCAAAAGGTGTCTCCGAACTCTTCTCTGTGAAATACCAATAGATGTAACATGGAGGTCCCTGTCGTCCCATGTGTCAATACTAGAGCAAAGGCTGCTAAATCCCAAAGGAACACTAAGGTGAAAACTACATCGATCAAGCGGAAGCGGTGTGCAGGCATGCCCTAAATGAAAAATGTTAAGGTCCCTCGAGTTGCTAATCCTGTAGTTATTAGTGAAGTTACTTTAACCAGCTCTATGGGCATCCAGACGGATGCTGTTTTTCATCTAGAAAGGCATAATACCGTTGCGGATTCTGTTTGGAACGCTGTCCTTGAAGCATCGTAGAGAAAGTTCTGGAAACTGCCTTGGTCCAAATTACGGAGGTGATTGACAGGAATTTTAATCTTCTTTGGGAAAAACTAAGGCATGCAGACACTCTCATGGACATTTTATGTGGCAGTAGGGTGAATCCAGTTTTGAATGTGGTTGCGGGGGGAAGCTTGTCAATGCTAGCAGATAATAACTTTGGGCCATATTATTAACAAAAGGCGATACATTATCGTCATTTATCGGCAGGAAACTGCCGATAAAGCGGAGATAATGGGCTTGATAATATGCACTTGTGAATTCCCATAGCAGCTCAGGTTCTGGTGTGAACCTGGGCTGCTATGGGAATTCACAAGGGCATATTATCAAGCCCATTATCGCCGCTTTATCGGCAGTTTCCTGCTGATAAAAGCGGCGATAATGTATCGCCTTTTGTTGATAATATGTCCCTTTGGGTCTAACTTACACCCATCAAGCTCCACCTTGTGTAAATTTACTCCACCTGTTAACTCTCATTCAACATGTTGCAATCTAAATAAGCCCCCGTGTCAGACTTTCGGCCTGGGTCTAGCCTGGAGAACACACAGGATATGTCTCCGTTATCTAATGCAAACTTCTTGACCCAGGTAGCAGTGACCATGAGCCTTTACTGTCTCGGGCCATTTCTAGTGACCCAAGCAGGAGTGTTTTAAATCGCCCTAGGGGTAATTGCTTGAGACCCCATACCGATGTACTGAGTCTACCCCCAGCCAATTGCCCTTACGTATTGGTTTTGTCTGGCGCTCCTAATGTTGTTGAGAACCGGAGGGAGTCCTTGGTAGACTTTCGCAATAAGACTGTGGATTGGTTAAGTAAACATAAAAGATTTCACCCATCTGATATGAATGAGATTCTCAACGTCGGATGAGTAGGATGGGTTGGCACTCACCATAAGAACATAAGTGGCGATTGCATTGTTATTAATTTTCGCAGGCACCATATGGTTCGCCGTCTATTAAGCTTTTGCGAGCAATCATCTACACAAAGTTCTAGCATCTGTGCGCTTCCTTTGGGCTATTTTTATAAACCACAATTTAGATTAAATGTTTGTGCGCCTTTCTTGTCAGTTAATAGGTTACAGGCCCTTTCCAGTTTGGACGTCCAGGACTGACAATCACCTTTACTGGAAGAACAACTATCCCACTCAGGTTCACCTTCAGCCACTGTAACTCCGAACAACAAATTATTAGGTTAAAGCTAGCACCGATTTGTGTGTGCTAAGGTGTTCTAAGTTGGAAGGTAGCAGATTTACAGTTGAGGCTTGGTGATCCGGATTGGTTGAGCTTGATAATGGCACAGGATGTTGTCATGTTTCAGGATACATGGGCAACTCACAATTTACATGGGTTTAATTGTTTTAGTGTAGTGGCTCCCTCCCCTAAATCCGGCTGACCCTCGGGTGGTCTTTGTATTGGGATGAACATTGCAGCTGGTGGCAGCATCAAGGTTTTATCAACCAACAGCCTCAACTTTCAAGTTTTGATTTACAAAAGGAGAGTTTCTTTCTATTTGATTATTTTCTATAGCAATGATTTTCTCACCATCCCCAACAGGAATTGAGCTTTTTGATTTTATTTCCAATTTAGATTGTCGCTTGGATTCAGTTGGAAATACTGGCATTCTTTTGGGAGGTGATTTTAATGCGAAATTTACTGACATATTACATTGCACAGGGACACGTAATTTAGGTCCCTCCATTCGCAGGGGCAATGAGTTGGGTGCATTTTTGAGTTCTTTCAATCTTGCTAATGTCATGGATGTTGTGAGCACTTCACCTGCTATCTCTCAAAAATTACCAACATTCAGAGAGTTGTTCATCAATAATTGATTTTATTTTTATGGCAAACTGTTCAAATCATTAGTGAAGGCCAATCTGCATCTCATTAAATCATGTCTATCGATTCAGGACCCTCACCCAGAGGTAGTCTAGGATTTTATCAAACTTAGGGGGTCATTAGGATTGCGGTGAATCCACATCCTCCGGGCCGGCGGATGCGGATTCACCACTGCGGAGAGTGAAAAGATCCCCGACAGATTAGGATGCCAGGGGGGTCGGGAAGACCGTCAGTAGCTTTTCTGCCGCGGTCCCGCGGTGGAAAAGCTCTAATATGGTGGCGGTGTCTATCAGACACTGCCAGCCATATTAGGACGCATGGGGAAACATGCTTTTCCACGGCGGGTTTTGCACCGTGGAAAATCATGTGGTCTTTTGCGTTTGGGGGCCCGTTGCGGGCCCCCAGGGTGTCGGGGGTGGGGGGTGCACGTGGGGGGTACCTATGGTACCTCCCAGCATTTACATGCACAGAGCGGCAGGCACCCCTCGCTGCCTGCCGCTTTGTGCATGTAAATGTCAAACATGCATATTTAACCTTGCGGTGGGTGCTGCTTCAAGCAACACCCGCCGCAAGGTTAAATATACAGGATGTGACCGTCACCCTGGCGGTCACATCCTAATTAGCACGGAGGGACCTCCGCTGCCCCTGCTGATGGTCCCTCCACCTCGGGGTGGCGTCCGGACGCTGGTCCGTCCGCCATCATAATGACCCCCTATGTTTGGCAACAAAAACACGCTTGTTGAAACCTGTCCCTGAGGAGAAAAAGGATCCGAGTAGGTTTGACCATGAGTGCTCTAAAGCCAACAGGGATTTTCATAGGGTTTTATCCTTAAACCCAAAGTGTACCTCAGATGTGAAAACAGCTAGGTGAAGGTATAAAATAGCAGTTCCCAACCGCAAAGAAATACTTTTAAACGAGCGTTGGGAAGCCCTGTCTACAGTTGACACAGTAAAAAAGGGTAATATATTTTGGTCTGCGGTAAGGGATCTGCGATACATTAATCAGCTATTAATTCCCTTCAGCTGCACCATTACAAGTGAATCGTGGGTAAACCATTTTTCACAAATTTATTCTTCCCCCACCCAAGATTCAGACCAGTATGTACCCGGTCCATTGACTAACATAGACATATCTTTGTCTGAGGTGGAAGATGCAATACAGCAGAGCATAGGCAATAAAACCCCTGACCCTGATGGGTTACCTATTGATTTAATTAAATTGTATCCAGATTTTTGGGCACCCCTTCTTCTGAACGTTTTTTAATAATCTAACGTATGCCCCTTTACCTAGCACTTGGGCCACAAGTATTATCGTCCCGATTTTTAAAAGGGGGAATGCTCTCAACTCAATTGGTATAGGTCTATCTCGTTGATAGATAATACGCTAAAAATCCTGGGCAGAGTTTTATGTAATAAGATCTTAGAGTGGTCAGAGGAAAGCGGTATTTTAGAGCGTTGCCAACTTGGCTTCCGCAGTAAGGTTGGAACCAATGAGCAGTGTTTGAATCTTAATCTGGTTGTTGGGAAATATCCCATTCTGCGGGCTTCCCCAGTCTACTTGGCTTTCATGGACTTGCCTCTGCTTTTGACCTTGTGAACAGGTCAAGGCTTTGGACTATCCTTTTAGACTATGGCCTGGATGAGCCTCTGGTACATTTCCTTGCGCATCTCCACAGAGACCTTAAGGGACAAGTCAGTATAGGCTGTGGGGGCGAGGTTACCGGTGTTATTGATGTAGAGAGGGGGTCAGACAGGGATGTGTCTTGGCCCCCTCCTTTTTATCATCTACAGTAATGGACTGAATAAAACATTAACATCAGTAAGCCAAGACGTTCCCAAATTTTACGGGAAACCTATTCCTGTACTACTATACGAAGATGATGCGGTCCTTATAGGCCGCACCCCGAATTCACCGCGTATCTTGATACAGGCTTTCATAGATCATAGGGGCAACCTAGATTTATGCACTAATTTTAAAAAGTCTTTTATAGTGTTGTTTGGCCCAAGGAAACGACAGCTCAGTTTTATTACTGTGGGAATTCAAAAACTGATGAGCACCAACACTTTTCCCTATTAGGGAGTGGTCTTTGCGGCGAATGGCTCCTGGACTGAGCATTTGGCCCACTCCAGGAGCAAGTTCTCAAAATCCATTATCTCTGTTTTTAGTCTACCTCGTCCAAAGAGAACAGGTGCTATTTTAGCTATATTCGTTTTTTTTTTTAAATCTCAATGCCTACCGATAGCCACTTATGAACCTGAGGTTTGGGGTAACGGCAATAGCTACTGAATCAAGCAGGAAGAGAATAGGTTTTGCAGGAAGCTATTAGGCATCCCAATTTTTACCCCCCAATATATCTGCCTCAAGGAACTTAGTTTAAATTATATTGAAGATTCAGTAAGAGCTCGCCCTTCCCTATTCTGGTTATTGGTTCGGAAGAATCCGGCTGCCTCTTTAACCAGCGAGATTATTAGTGACTGTCTTAAATGCGATAGAGAAATGGTTAATCCTTGGCAGTCTGGAGTGTATCAAAATCTATGTAGTGTTAATAAAGAAAGCATCTTTTTAAATCCGAGCACAGCCGAAACAACGCACAAAAATGAGCTCAGAAGTGCTTTTTATTCCCTATCCAATACCAAAAAGATCGATAAGGAATCTAAAAAAATCTCTTGTCTCTACCTTTGTGTCTATTGAACAATGCAGGCACTCCCCAGCCCCCTACCTTACCTTACCTCTGAGCCATTGAGAAAGGAGCCTTTTATTTCGCTTAAGAGCAGGTACTGTTAAATATGCTCGATGCTTTCCTCTTGGTTTCACTCTAATCTCAATCACTTACCTTGTCCATGTGATGGTCTGAGTGGGCAATCTATTTAAAAAATGTTGTTCTTTTGCAATTATTACTTAAAGTATATTAAGAGGTTTTTAACTCAATTTTTTTTAAAGTGTAGGCCGGTTACCTTGAACAATGCTTATTTGAGGCTACTTACCTTAGATGATGAAGAGCTGGTTTTTCATATTAGCGGGTTTTTGAGTACTGCCATTCAAACACGATGGACAATGTGTAACCCCTGAGACTTGAAATATTTATGTATGTCTTGATATATTTATCACTGTAAACTGTCTATTGTTAATGGATTTTATTACTACTCTCCATTTGTTTATTTCATTTTGTATGCTGCTGTGCTTTGATGGATATTAAGTTATCCGAATAAAGTTTTCTGAATCAAATTGAATCAACAGTGAGTTGGCAGACACTGTGGACTGATGTCTGAAACTATCACAACTACCACATGTAGCTCTGTGCTACAAACACCAGCCACCAGGGGCAAACATCTTTCAAGTACACTTACCAGCATTGTCTGGACAACACTCATCCTGGGGGCCTGGTGGTGCGGGGTGGGAGCAGGGGTGTAATTTTCACAATTAGAACACAAGCACTCAAACTTCTGTTCTTTAAAGGTCTTTGCTACAAAATGGCACACAGCAGAGCTTGGGAACTCATCTGTCTATGGAGGCAGATATCTAAGCAGTAACACATTTTGCTTTTCATAGCTATTCCCATGTGCAAAATGAGATGAGAACATGAAGCACCTCACCCACAACAATACAAAAAATATCAGGAAAAAATACCAGACTGTGAGTGTGTAGGTAGCCACACCAATGTGACTGCTAAAGACAAGCACTTAGCCCAGTACATAGCCATCAAAAATAACTACATTGGGAGAGAAAGAGTACGTATGTCACTGTGAAAGTATAGATGTGGAAAGCACCAACACACCTGTGTCATCCACAGGGTGCCACAAACCAGTCAATGTCCATGGACATGTAATGTTAACTAAACACTACGGGCGAGATGCATCAACCAAAATAGCGATTGCAACTGGTGCGAATTACCAATTGCGATCGCAAAAGAAAGAAACGCCATTCATGAAGTGAAAACCTAGCAAAAAGTGAAATCGCAAACGCAAAAAAGCGAATTCGCAAAAAATTGCAGAATCAAGGTAGAACCCCCTTAGCGAATCGCAATTAGCGAGAACCCAATGATTCTGCGAAATATATTGCGAAATCGCAATATAAATATAGCGATTTTGCAAGAAAATCGCAAATCCTATGCATGAAAACTCGCTAATTGCGATTACATCTAAAATCGCAATTTAGCAATAGCAGTTTGAAGGGAATCACAATCAGGTGGTAAAAAAAAAAAATTCCCACTCACCTGCCTTACATCAGAGGTGTATTTAAACAGACCCATGAGGCCATAGTGGCCTCTCACAATGGCAGGACTCTACATTTTTGCGAGGAGGAGGAGGATACTTGCAGCAGGCCAGGCCAGAAGGAGAATCCAGGAGAGAATCTTCCGGCTGCGCATCACATCGTTGGGACATGACAAGTACAGGATGAATGCAGCAATGATACTAGACTTAATAGATGAACTAGACCCACTATTGCAGCGCCAAACACATAGCACCCAGGCAATCCCTACTCATGTCCAGGTGCTATGTAGCCTGCACCTGCTTGCGTCAGGTAGCTTCCAGGATATAGTGGCAGAAGCTGGAGGGGTATCACAGAGCTCCCTCTCGCGGTTCTTCAAATTATTCCTGGCCGCCATGATGCCTGTGATCAACAACCACATCACCTTCCCCACAACCCCACAGGAATTGAGCCAAACAAAACAGGACTTCTACCAAGTAGCACAGTTCCCACACGTGATGGGATGCATTGATTGCACCCACGTAGCCATATGTCCCCCTGCCGTAAATGAGTATATATTTTGCAACCGGAAAGCATATCACTCAATTAATGTCCAAGCAGTGTGCAATGCTGAGAACATCATCACCGACCTCTTTGCACAATACCCTGGAAGCACTCACGATTCCTACATCTTCCGCCATAGTGGTTTGCACACACGTCTGCTCAGGGGAGATTTTGGCAATGGACACCTGCTAGGTAAGTTGAATACTATACTCATCACTGATTTAGGTAATGGCAATGCATACCTGACACTAACATATTGGTCTTAACTCTGTAGGTGACAGTGCATACGCGGTGAGGCATTACATATTGACTCCATACCTGAACCCAGCCAGCCCACAACAACTGAGGTACAATGCAGCCCACATCAGGACATGTAATGTAATAGAACGGACATTTGGATTGCTCAAGAGTCGCTTCCGCATCCTGCATAAAACTGGAGGAGCAATGCTGTACCAACCGGAAACATGCTGCAGGATTATTGCGGTAAGTGCAATGTTGCACAACATAGCAACAAGGAGAGGTATCCCTATTGAGGAATCCGACACAGAGGGCAACCAGCCCCAGCACAACCACGCCGGGCACATCTTGGGAGTTCAGCGGAGGGACAAAGAAAACGTACAGACATCACCCTGCATTATTTCTAAGGTATCTAATAATGACACACAACACTCATTTGCATTTGAAGGTGAACTATTTATTACCACGTCAGGCGGTAGGGGTGTGAAATTGAACTGAGATGGTGTCCATTAGCACATTAACTGCATGCACTGAAGGACACAAGAGACACAGAAAAGACTTGTAATGCAGTCACAAAGATAGTCTTGTACATGGTTACGTCACCCCTCTGATTAGGTTTAGCGTCTCCTCCCTCTCACACCCAAATGTCTTTCTCCTGCTTCAGCATCTGCATTCCCGGATGCAGCGGGAGGTGCTTGTCTACGGCTACTGCTCCTCCTGACAGTGGTGAGTGGCACAGTGATGCTGCTGAGGCTGGATGCCTCACTACCCTCTTCCCCAGTAGCCTCGCCCTGACCACCAGTGCTAGACTGCATCAGTTCAATGGCAGTTGTAATTTGCCCGAGTGCCTTGGACACATCCCCACAACAATGGCCCATATCTATCTGCATTTCCACAGACCGACGTGACAGCTGTGCCATGCTTGCGCAGATCTTGTTGTTGGACCTGGTATAGGCGCCCATGCAGGTGACAAACTGGTGATGCCTCCTCCTCTGTGTGGTGTGTCCCTCCTGCATCACGCGCGCCACCTCCAGCAGGGTGTTGTTGGATTCTCTGTGTGCTTCCGGTAGTGCAGTAGTGAGCTCCCTCACACTCTCAGCCATTACAGATATGTTTGTGTTCATTTTTGTCATCTGCAGGTTGATGGCTCCCATGTGCCTCGCTTGCAGGCGCTGCACCCGCACCATCTGTGACTCCACGCCACCCCACTGATTGGGAGTTCCTGCATCCTGTGCCCAAGTATGGGTCCTTGGCCTGCGTCTTGTTCCAGGACGGACATGTGCCTGCGGTGTGGTTGTGTTGCTGGCACTTGGACGGCTTGTACTAGGAGCGGTAAATTTTTCCTGTTCTGTCTCCATTGGCTGCAGTGGTGTAACTGAGGCCCTGCGTTTTGCTGGTGCCTTGGATTTGGGTGGTGGTGTCACAGGTTTTGACACCGCAGCCTCTAGGTTGACCTGTGTGCTGTCTCCAATATCACTGTCATCAGTGTTTACTTCTGCTGCATCTGTGATGTGAAACAGTGCAATGTTATTTTAAGTTGTTGCATTAGTTGAGCAACCTTAATAAAACTATACATTAATGTTCTCACTGTCTCTCATCAATGACTGTACTGCATTTTGGTAGCATTTGGGCTTACTATGTTGGATTCTGACAGGCAATTGGGTTCTACTGACTACAAGTCCCATGATGCATTGGTGTCCCTATGTAAAATGTGTGCTGGACTATTTCTGATGTTATTTTGCAGGTTGATTTACATTTGGGCACTATCAGTATGTACATTGTTCTGTTGATTGTCATGCATCTTACCTTGTGTGCTACTGGCCGCCCAGATGTGTCCAGCTCCGTTACTCCAACCACTGCTTCTGGCTCAATTGTGCCCTCAACCATGTCCTCTTGGGGTGTGTTGTCTGGGACTGTTGGGCCTCCTCCTCCAGTCCCCTTCGCCTCCTTCAGCCTTTCCGCTACCCGCTCCTTGACACGACTGCGCAGGTCGTACCAGCATTTCTTCAAGTCATCTATGCTGCGGTGTGTGACCCCCACAGCATTCACCTTGTCTTTGATCCTGTTCCAGATCCTTCTTTTATCTGCCTCTGGCACTTTAAGGGAGAGCTTCCCAAATAGCTTCTCATGGTTGTTTGCAACCTCCTCAATGAGGAGGTCAAGTTCACTCTCACTGAACTTGATTTTTGCGCTTTCTGCCCACTGCACCCTCCTCTGTAGCTGTTTGGGACATGGCTGTCTCCACCTGTGAGCAGACTGCAGTTTGTGTTCTTCTGCTCTTTCTCCCTGCACTCAGCTTCTGCCTCTGTGTTCCTCTGTGCACAGGTGGCAGCATGGGCTGATTGACTTCCTGGTTGTGATGTCATCAGCCTGCTCCCAATGCGACTCTGTAGTTTTCACGGTCTCGCTATTTGCGAAATCGCTATTTGCGAAATCGCTATTTGCGAGATCGCAAATAGCGGGATCGCTAAAAGAGAGTTTTGAGTTTTTTAACAATAGCGATTCCTTAACATGGAATCGCTATTGTATTTTGCGACTTTTTGCAATTCCTTATTTCTTCGCTATCCTCATCATGCATAGCCAACAGCGAGTCCTTATTTGCGATTCCTTAAAAATCGCAATTAAGGAATCGCTATTTCTTTGCATGATGCATCTGGCCCAACATGCCTATGTATGCACATAGGTGGACATGTTCATCAATCCCCATCTTGTCCAAATTACATTTTTCTCCATAAACATAGGCCAGCATTATGGCCGAAGAAGGCCAATCTATGTACATAATCTCATCATTAGGTTCAGTAGCCTCTGTAATGTGTATGATTTGAGGGGCTGTGGACATTCACATCAATCATTGTGTCTCTTATGTACCAAGAAGGTGAGCTGGGAACACCTCTGGAAGCAACCAGGACAGCCAGTCCCAGACTCTTGTTGACCCTGAGCTCTCCAGCATTAAGGTCTCTCAACGATCTTCAGACGACGAGGAAGGACCTGGCCCATCAGGTTTGGTTTTAGCCCACAGCACCAACAGCGGTTACATCTGCATTCTCTGCGACCACTCCCGCCTCAGCTGACAACACCCAGCTGACCCCTACCCTCATGGACACATCAGCCCAGGACAGGCACCTACTAAGGCATATGTTACTCATACTGGGCTCTGACTACTAAGGCCTACGTTACCTGTGCTGGGCTCTGACTCTACTAAGGCCTATGCTACTCGTACTGGGCTCTGACTACTAAGGCATACGTTACCTGTGCTGGGTTCTGACTCTACTAAGGCCTATGTTACCCGTACTGGGCTCTGGCTACTAAGGCCTACATCACCCGTGCTGGGTCTGACTCTACTAAGGCCTATGTTACTCGTACTGGGCTCTGACTACTAAGGCCTACGTTACCTGTGCTGGGTTCTGACTCTACTAAGGCCTATGTTACCCGTACTGGGCTCTGGCTACTAAGGCCTACATCACCCGTGCTGGGTCTGACTCTACTAAGGCCTATGTTACTCGTACTGGGATCTGGCTACTAAGGCCTACGTTACCTGTGCTGGGTTCTGACTCTACTAAGGCCTACGTAACCTGTGCTGGGTTCTGACTATACTAAGGCCTACGTTACCCGTGCTGGGTCTGACTCTACTAAGGTCCATGTTACACGTGCTGGACTCTGACTCTACTAAGGCCTATGGTACCCATGATTTTAACTGCACACAGTAAGCCGCCTGGTGGAATAAGAAGGCTTTTATGTATATGTCGGGTCATTCGTGCATTATCCCAGTACATGGTGAGATTTTGAATTCAGAGCACCAACACATTTTTAATTTACATAAATGAATTGAATGATTGAAAAAAATATCAAACGCTACTTAAAAGCTATTGATGTTACCTCCACAGACCCATCCCAAATGACAAAGAGTAGGAACAATGGAGAAACCTATAGCTCAAATGTCCATTAAATATGCCATTGTGACTTAAAGTTACAATACTAACTGAAAGAGATAGAACTGAAAATGGATAGAAATTGTTGAGTCATTTCATCTAATACAATACCCCTTCATATTTCTAGTAGCGCTTTCTTGTATCATTAATATTTTTCTCCCAGTATAACAACAATAACACAACCCAAATGTTGCACAGTCTTTGAGTTTGACAAACAACATCCCTGAAATGAAAAAGAAAATTAAACACCTTCCATACATGTACAAACTCACCGCAAGTCTTTGTGCTTCAAACACCAGTCACCAGCGTCAGCCGTCGTCTTGCCGGCACAGTTTTACTCACTCCCAGGAAAGCTGAGTCACAGCAAGGATGATTGGGATGGCTGGAAAGGTGGGTGTGGGCACAGGCCTGATGGGAGTTGTAGTCACAGCTAACACTCCTCCTCCCGCATAACCACACAAACCCACCTGATACTATGCTTTCCTCACAGAGTGTGAAAAGTACTGGCAAGATGGCTGACACTGGGGACTGATGTGAGGAGCACACGGCCTTGGTAGTAGTTGTGGTAAAAAAATAAACAGCAGGCCCCAGTGTCAGCCATCTTGCCAGTACATTTCCATTCACTCTCAGGGACTGCATAGTCACAGGTGTGCTGTTTAGCCTTTGTGGGAAGGTGTGTGAAGGACAGGGCATGATGGGAGTTAAAGTCAGTGCAAATACTCATCCTCATACATAGCCCAACAAGCCGACCTGGAACCATGCTTACCTGATAGTGGTGGAAATGTACTGACAAAAAGGCTGAGACTGGGGACTGATTTTATGAATCAGTAGGCGGTGCTGGGAGTCGTGGACAAATAGGCACCAGTCATCAGTGTCAGACATCTTGCAAGTACATTCCCACTCACTCTCAGGGAAGCAGGTAGGCTTCTGGCGCTGGGTGGGAAGATGTGTGTGGGACAAGTACTGATGGGAGTTTTAGCCATGCAACTACTCATCCTCACATCCAGGCCAGAGTAGTCCACTGACCCTATGCTTACCTCACCTTGAGGAGAAGGGTACTGGCAAGGTGGCTGACACTGCTGCTTGGTGTTGAACCAGAAGCCAACTCCCATTAAGCCCCCTGTGTACAGAACACCATGCAACAGTGTCAGCCATCTTGCTAGTACACTTCCATTCACTGTCAGGTCGTCATCGAGACAGATGGTCCGGTTTGACTGGGTGGGGCTAGGAGTGTTTGCCCTGACTACATCTCCAATCAGGCTCTGTCCTATACACACCTTCCAACACATTCCAACTAGCTTACCGGAGACTCTACTTTCTTGACAGTGAATGGCAATGTGCTGCCAAGATGGCAGACACTGAGGACTGATGTCTGAAACTATCACAACTGCCACTTTTAGCTCTGTGCTACAAACACCAGCCACCAGCGGCAAACATATTTCAAGTACACTTACCACTATTGTCTGGACAACACTCATTCTGGGGGCCTGGTAGGGCTGGGTGTAAATTTCACAGTTAGAACACAAGCACTCAAGCCTCTGTTCATTAAAAGTCTATGCCACAAAATGGCAGAAAGCAGAGCTTGGGAACTCATCTGTCTATGGAGACAATGTACAAAATACATGATCTGTGTAGGCACAAAGCTAAGCAGTAACACATTGTGCTATTCATAGGTATTCCCATGTGCATAATGAGATGAGAACAAGAAGAACCTCACCCACAACAATCCAAAGAATATCAGGAAAAAATACCAGACTGTGAGTGTGTAGGTAGCCACACCAATGTGACTGCTAAAGACAAGCACTTAGCCCAGTACACAGGCATCACAAATAACTACATTGGGAGACAAAGAGTATGTATGTAACTGTGAAAGTACAGATGTGGAAAGCACCAACACACCTGTGTCATCCACAGGGTGTCACAAACTGGTCAATGTCTATGGACATGTAATGTCAACTAAACACAACATGTCAGGACATGCTCATCAATCCCTATCTTGTCCAAATAAATGTTTTCTCCATAAACATAGGCCAGCATTATGGCCGAAGGAGGCCAATCTATGCACATAATCTCATCATTAGGTTCAGTAGCGTATTTTATGTGTATGATTTGAGGGGCTGTGGACATTCACATCAATCATTGTGTCTCTTATGTACCAAGAAGGTGAGCTGGGAACACCTCTGGAACCCACCAGGATAGCCAGTCCCAGATGCTGGTTGACCCTGAGCTCTGCAGCATTGAGGTCTCTCAACGATCTTCGGACAATGAGGAAGGACCTGGCCCATCAGGTTTGGGTCAGCCCACAGCACCAACAGCGGTTACATCTTTTTTTTTTTATTTAAAGAGTTTTGTATAGCGCAAACGTGACCCTTGGGTATCAGAGCGCTTCACATTATATGAGGAAGTTTCAAGATACATCTTGTATAACAGACATTACACAATGCTATTAGGTAGGTTAATATGCATTCATAAATGTTGACCTAACAATATATATACACATAGACATATGAGGTAGGTATTTGGATACATCTTGAAATCACAGGAGTACTAGGATATCTAGTACCTCATAGTTCTGGAGTGTAATTTCTCTATGCAATCTCCCTCCCTGAGTCTGTTAATGTTTCTCTCCAGTATCTCCGGTGACTTTCTCTTTTAATTACAAAGCTGTTCTGTTTGGAGACATCCATGTCACAGTGCTGGTGGAGAGCTCTCTTGTCTATGGCAGGAACTTACTCATCATGAAGATCTTAGCCTCCTTATTAAATGTTGCTGTGTTTGAAATTTTTCTAATGTTTGGAGGAAGTGAGTACCAGATTCTGGGGTCTGCTCCAGAAAAGGCTCTATCATATGTTTTCTTCTTCCGGAAGATGGGTGGTCACAGCAACAGCTCCTTGGCACTCCTGGCAGGTCTGCTTCCTCCTGATAACTCAATTTTCATGGCCAGGTATCTCAGTGTATTGTAATGGAGCACTTTGTGGGTAATGCATGCCATTTTTAGTTGAATCATGGCTTCATACGGTAGCCAGTTTACCGCTTTCAGGTGTGGAGAGATATGGTCGAATTTCCTCGATCCGGAGATGAGTCATGCAGCTGAAATGAGGCATGCTTTTTGTGGTGCTGTGGAAATTTTTGGTAGCCCTGCTAAGGTTGTACATCTATATTCTATCCTCGAGATAATCAGGGAGTGGACTGCCATTTTGAGATCTGTCGTAGAGATGAATGGCTTCTAATGTAGTTTAGATGAAAACGGGCACTTTTTGCCATATTTTTGATGTGGGTTTTCATGTCAAGGTTCTCATCCTGCGTGATTCCTAGTGATTTCGCTGAATCTATAAGAGTGGGAGTGCAATTTAGTGCTGTGATTTTTTGGTCCATTCCTTCACTTCTGTGTGGTTTTTTGGTGGTGAGATTAATAGGAATTCAGTTTTTTTGTGCATTTAACTTCAGATGATTGCTAGTTAACCATTGTAATGATGTTTTTAGTGCCTCATTCATTAACTTGATATCTACAAGAGATGTGATCTTGATGTATATCTGTGTGTCGTCTGCGTACATGTGAAAGTAAATCTTTGAGTTTCGGAGAATTTCTGTAAAAGTTTCGACATACAACTTGAATTGAGATGGAAATAATGTAGATCCTTGGGGAACTCCAATTGAGTTAGGGCAAGATGGTGATAGTGTCTGGTTGACCAGGAATCTTTGTGTTCATTTCTGAAGGAAGGAATCAAACCATTTCAGCACTTTTCCAGACATTCCCATCCTGTCATGGAGTCTGGTTAGTAGTTTTTCATGATTTACAGTGTCAAATGCAGAAGACAAGTCAAGAAGAACTAGCAGACATGTTCAATTCTGGTCTAGGGCCTGTAGTGCGTCATCGACAATATGTAGGATCGCTGTTTCCGTGCTCTGTCCTGATCTGAATCCTGACTGGCAGTCGTCCAGTAGCATGAAATTGGCGATGTGATTGCTCAATTGATTTTGCACGCATTTCTCAATTAATTTGGCAAGTAATGGAATATTGGTAACTGGGTGAACGTTATTAGTATCTGCGGGGTCCGCTGTAGGTGTTTTGATGATAGGGACTACTTGCCCTGTTTTCAGGCAATCTGGAAGGATCCCTTGGGAGAGAGAGGCATTTATTATTTTTGTCCCTATTGGAATGACGATATGGCTGATCTCTTTCAAACATTTTGAGGGAAGTGGGTCGTTAAAGTGGCTATTAAGTTTGATGTCCAGGAGTGTTTTGGCGATGGTATTTTGGTCATAAAGTTTGAAGGTATTCCACTGAGCTTTGTTTTTTGTCCTATTATGGTCTATATTCAAGGTGTTATTGATCAGTGAGAGTGGTTGGATAGGAAGGTAGTCCGCTGCTCTACTGAGCTCTCTTTCTAGCATGTCGGCCTTGTCAGTGAAGAATGTAGAGAATTCCTCACAACTTAGTTGCGTTTTTGTGGTTTCTTGGGCAGATTTGGCCAATTTATTGGATTGGTGTTTCAAAATCTCGAATAGTTTCATTGGTCTATTTTTGGCGTTATCCAGTTCTGATCTGATAAATTCTTTTTTGGAGTTGAGGATCTTTTTGTTGTATTCGTTTCTGATTTTTGTGAGGGATCTCAGTTCGGGGAATGAAGGGTGTTGTCTCCATTTTCTTTCAGCAAGTCTTAGTTTCCGCCTATCTTCATTCAGTTTCTCATTGATCCATGGATTTTTATCTTCTCTGTGACTCTTTTCAGTTTTAGTGGCATGGTTTCATTGACTATATTCCCTACTGATGGGGTGTAGTGGTCCGTTAGATCATTCACATTCTGCAGGTTGTTAGGTGGATATTGGTCCTTCTCACAGCTTTCTACTAGTTGTTCGATGTTCGAGTCTTTTGTGTCCCTAGACCATTTTTTAACTTTGATAGGTTGCGTGGTCTTGTTCTTTTTCACAGTGTTTATTAGGAATGTTATGGCATGGTGATCCGACCAGTCGCACGGAACAATTACGTGGATTGAAATAACCTTATTTCTTGATATTATCAAATCTAACGTGGCTACTGATCTTATCTTAAGCCCTAGCTATTCATAGGATTCGAGTGGGTCGGATTGTATTTCGCTAACCTCTATGTCCGATCGCTAGATGCAAGCTATACCATCTCCTGTCTTTTTTAGTCTATCTAATCTCACAATGTTGTAAAGAGGGGCACTAGGAGATCCATAAATGGGGACGAGGATTCCGACAGCCAAGTTTCTGTTAGTATTGTTAGGTCAATTTCCTTGCTAATGATGAGGGCAGCGATGTTTGAAGCATATTTTGCTGCGGACCAGCAGTTTATCAGTAGGCATTCCAGAGGTTTCCCTGAGCTACTAGTGTTCGGCTTTTGCGTGTCTGTGGTTAGCTGGACCTGATGTAAGTTGTTAAGGTTGGGTTTCCTTTCATCAAGTCTGGCTGTCCTGTTAGCGTAGATTGGTACTGGTCTAATTTCCTCCCCTCTACAACTATCCATAGGCTCATATGCGCGGAGTAATTCTGGGGTTTCCAACTCCGACAAGTAATTATGATTTCTGTCTGGTCTCTTAACCCTATTGGATAACAGCATGGCCATCTCACTGCTCTTTCTTTGTGAGTTATATAGTAGTTTTTGGATGTGCTCGACTTTGGATTGAGTGCTTACCGTGTTTTCAAGTATATTTTTCATCGCCTGTATTGCGTTTCGTATGTCCTGTGACATATAGCCTAGTTGTGTTTGTAGCTCTCTGATTTCGCTCTGTATCTGGGATGATGTATTAGGAGTGTACATCTGCTCCTTTTCAGTGGTTCACTGTTAGCACTCCAGTGTTTTAGATCTGTTTTCCTTCCCGTGATCCTTATCTTCTTGTTATTGTTTCTGTTGATTGCTCCACTTCTGCTTGCCATGAGGACTGCGTTATCTACGTCTTGTGACCTTAATACCCTGTTTGGGGGTACCACGTTTCGTATAGCTCTAGGTGGCATTTGTGTTGTAATGGAGGGGTTTCTGGGAGGGGTGATATCTTCCACCACAGATGTTTCCGGGTTCTCATTGAGCAGCCTACTCGTAGGAGATGTCCCCTCATTGAGCAGCCTACTCGTAGAGGCATAGATTCTGCCCTTTGATGCAGCTCTGGGTCGGTATTCGCATATCGTGTAGACATTTCTATTCTCTCTGTGATCATCCCCTTCAATGTTCCTATAGTTCCAGTTGTGTCTCCTAGTCGCGTTGCAAGTTGTGGTCCTTCAAAGTCTCTAGTTGGAATGGGGTCCGTGGTGGTATTGTTGGCTATGTATTGGGTGTCTACTTGTGGAGTCCGTTGTTGTGGTTGAGATCTTGATTTCTCTACAAATTCTTTTAAGGTTGAGAAAAAGTTGTCAATTTTTTTTAATTCGTTGTTAGCTGCTTGTATAAGCACTATTCCGTTCTTGTAAATGGTTATGCATAGGTCCCTACCGTCATGGGCACACCAACCCAGGACACATCCAACTGCACATCACTACCCGGCTCCCTGGAGTTGGTGGACAGCAACATCCATGTCAATGAGGAAGCAGGCTCAGTGTTGACTGTGCCAAGAACAACTGGGCCTGCTCAGGTGGGTATGAGTGGTGGTAGGGGCCGTGGGGACCAGCTCCATCATGCAGCTGGTGCTGCTGGTGAGGAGAACCCAAGCCTCACCAGGACCCTCAACGCACAAGAGGATTCCCAAGGAGATTTTGTCCAGGTTGTTGGGATGTTCAGCCCAATGCAAAAGCAACAGCAGCATTAGCCCACAATGAGAAAATGGACATGTACATGACCAAAATTGATGACTGACTGCGGTGCACAGGGACATTCTCACCTGCATCTGCCAGATTGCCACCAACATGTCCACACCTCCCTGTGTGCCCTCAACATCTGATGTATCAACATCTGCACCGGGGATGTGGACAGAGAGCCCCCTGCACCGCCAGTGCCTGCACCTGAGGGTCCCCCCAAACATGGTAAGGGTCATCCAAAGAAGCATCCTTGAGAGACTGAAGGCTACCCATTACCCCAAATAAGTGACAACCTGCTACTGATACCCTCCATTGTGTGCCGAGCGTTCACTGTGTTGACCATCATTGAACTGTCCCACACTGGCTGGAGGGTCTAAGTTGGACTTCGGACTCAAATAATTGTGGCTTTACTTCTGAAGACGTCATCTACAAACACAACCAACTCCTCTCTGCACTTTGTTTTTTATGTTTTGTTAAGTATTACCCCATTCTGTGATTTGTAATCATTACGTTGTGCACTAAAATAAATCATTTTGTAAAAAATGCTTTCTCATGTTGTGACTTTGAAACACAAATGTACAGATTGAAATGATGCACAAAATCACAAAGAAGAAAGTGTCAACAACATTGGATAAGAAATCACTTTAGAAATGTCAACTACTGGCTTGGGGGTAAGTGTAACCTGTCACAGCATGATAGATAGACACAACCAGGTTATCAGACAACCCATAGTACATGGTACTGATTCAATTTAAGTCTACTGTCGAAAAAGATATCACTATTTGCAAGCACAAACAACATTCATTGTCAGCAAAACAAATTATCATGGAACATGTTTTGTTTCAGAATAACCTTTGGATGTGTGTAAACAGGCAAGGCTCAACTCAATGTGGAGCACAGGCTTTTTCTCCAGATACAACCTGGTGCTTCACACAAAATAAGATCACATCACACTGTGTCAAAAAGCACAAAAGAACAAAAGATGACCATCAGGTCTGAAATAGGTGTGTGCCAGGGAATTCCAATACAGTTCAAACTTGGGATATACCACTGCATCATGGGTCTGGGAGGTCACGTGTCTGCAGACGACAAGGCAAAGGACCCTGGTAAGGAGAATCATAGAACAGAGTCAGGAACTCATGAATCAGTTGCCCACTTTTACAAGAGATGTACATCAAAAGCACAAACTTGTGTTTAAACTTCAAACTTAATTGAACCATATTCTTTTTATATATTCATGTTAAGTATCATACACTCACACGCATTGAACTGAATTGAATCAAAAGAAAACTAGTATAGCGCATTGCTACCCGGAGGCCTCCCAGCGCTGAGCGTGGATGGTGATCAGAGACAGTGAGTATCAAGGAAACAAGAGTGTTTTAAGATTTTTCCGGAAAACAAGATGACTAGTGTTGGACTTGGCCCTTTTTGCAGGGTCATCCCTGAACTTTTTGCCTTCCTCCTATATTTTCTCTAACCTTTGTTGGCTGTTTTATGACTCTGGGCACTTTATCACTGCTGAAAAGTGCTGAAGTGCATACGTTCTCCCTATTATAAATTAATGTATGAATTAGTGATTCGATGATTGGCTGGCTTGGTTTACCTGTCAGACCCTAGTACAGTGCACCAGGAGTGCCCAGGGGTGAAAATCCAAATGCTGCTAGTGGGCTTGCAGCACTGGTTATGCCACCCACTGAAGCAGCCTGTAAAAGTGTGTCTAATGCCTGCCGTTGCAGAGCCTGTGTGCAGTCTGGTACTGTCATGCTGACTGGGCAAGTACACCCACTTTCCAGTCCCCAAACCTTCCCTATTCTTCATATCAGACACCCCTATTGTAGGCCCAAGGGCAGGGTGCATTGTAAGTATAAGCTATCACATGCCCTGGTGTGTGTGGCATGTCCTAATAATGAATTACAGCCATTTTCGTTTTTCACTATTGCAAGGCTATTTGTTCGCCACAGGCCAGAATGGGCAGTTAGATTATTACATTTTATAATGCTAACTGACTCAGGGAACATGATAGAATTTCGAGTTTTGAATGCCTGAACTCAGAATGATAAAATACAACGTTTAGTGAAGTTGGTTTTAACATTCTGTGTTTGAAAATACCACTTTTAGAAAATAGGTATTTTCTTGTCTAACTATCCAGACCTGCCTCTGCTAGGTTGTGTATTCCTTGTCTGGAGTTTGAGTGACAGGGCTGGGGGATTCCAGGAGACAGAATGAGTCAGCCCAGTGGTGAATAGAGAGATTTAAATCTAGATGGGAGCGAGGAGTTGCACCTGGGACCTTAATAGGACTGTGCCTGCCCTCCACGGTGCTGGCTCCACCCCCTTTGGTGCGGCTGATGTCTCTGCACTGTGAAAGAAGAGGAGGAATCATGTCAACAAAGTGCTCCAGGGCTGTGCTTTCCGTATACAATGCTGGCTCCACCTCCTGTGTGGCGCCTGATGTTTCTGCCCTGGACTTTGAAAGGAAAGAAGGAGTCATGTAAAAAGAGTACTCCAGAACTGGTTTGGATTGGGCAAAGGCCCCTCTGCCCTCACAGGACAAAGGATTTTGGGGTATAAATATTGGGACCCCGATCCCTGTGGAGAAGTGTGGCTCACTGGCAGACTCTGAAGCAGAGATCAGGCGCGGAACCAGGGTTCAAGTCCAGACGCGGCAGGGTCTTGGGCTCAATGTTCGCGGACTCGACAATTCTCGCCTCGGCGCCTACTCTAATCATGGGTCCCACGCTGCAACTCTGGGCAATAGCTTGCTTAATCTCCACAACGGCCCCTACAACACTGGGATGCCTGGCTTCACCTTGGGGGTGCCCAGGAGGGGCATCTCACAGGGAGAGCCAGGAAGGGTTCCACAGCGTTATACAGCGCCGTGACGCCCCGTTGGGGCAGCTGTGCGCTTTACAAAATACACTACATACATACATACATCCAAAGAAATTAGATCACTTTTGGACTACAAGAAGAAACCTTTGCTGAGGAGAGGAACCTGAATAAACTGAGGAGAGACTATTCCTAAGCTGAATTGCTGCTTGGGGGATAGGCCTACAGTGGTTGCCTGTCTGCCAAAGAAAAGAGAAAGAACTTTGTGTGCTTTATTTTCAACTTGTGAAGGATCTCCAGGGGCTTGGAACAGAGCTTGCCTCCGGCTGAAGTCTCAAGGACAACAGACTTCAAACCCCAGCTCCCCAGAGTTCTTTGGAAGTGCCTCCTGCTGTTTTGGGGCCTTCTGATGGACTGCTTGTCGCAAGGAGCTGGAAGCGTGACTCAACGAGGAAGAAGTGTGTCGCCGTCGCTGCTGCTGCCATCGCATCTTGAATGTCGGCGCTGTAGCTGTCATATTGCATGGCATCGAGAGAAGCGTCTCGCAACGAAGCGGAAGCGTGTTGCCGTCGCTGCTGCCTTCGCATTTTGAATGTCGGCTCTCTAGCTGTCGTATTGCACCACATCAAGAGAAGTGTCTCGCAACGAGGAAGAAGCGTGTCGCCGTCGCTGTTGCTGCTGTGGCATCTTGAATGTTGGCGCTGTAGCTGTCATATTGCACGGCATTGAGATAAGCGTCTCGCAGCGAAGTGGAAGAGTGTCGCCGTCGCTGCTGCTGCCGTCGCATTTTGAATGTCGGCGCTCTAGCTGTCGTATTGCACCACATCGAGAGAAGTGTCTCGCAAAGAGGAAGAAGCGTGTCGCCGTCGCTGTTGCTGCTGTGGCATCTTGAATGCCGGCGCTGTAGCTGTCGTATTGCACCACATTGAGAAAAGCGCCTTGCATCCCCGGAGAAGCACGCCACCATCGGAGCTACTGCCGTCGCATCGTGGATGTCGTCGCTGTAGTTGTCGCATTGTGCGGAAGCTTATCGCAACGTCGGAGAAGAGTGTCTCAGGTTTGGGAGGCGCAACCTTATGGGTGGGATGAGGGTGGTGATGAGGAATGGAATTTGGTCAGGAGAAGAAGAGGCAGACCGCTCCAAGGAGGGTTCGCCGTAGGGCCTCAGAATAGTCACCCATATTATCACCATCAGTTTGTAAATGGGTACGAAAATCACTTTAACATTCCAACTGCTAATCGTTATGAGTGTCTGCCTACTATGGATTGGGTCGATTGACAAATACAGGGCTCACCACTCAGACAGAGGCAAAATATTTCTCCTACCCCCTTGCAAAATGAAAATAGTATTCTGGCCGTGCAGGTGTTAAATACTGATCTAACTCTAACTTTTGATCAGGGTGCTGAAGGTGGGGCCCCATTGTGTAAAAAAACGGATGAGGCATTGGGTAGACGGGAGATAACTCTGGCAACCTGGAATATTGCGGGTCTCAAGAATAAAGTGGATGATCCTATCTGGAGGGACTTCATAGGAACCATGAACATAATAGCTATACAGGAGACCTGGGACACCCAAAACATACTGACAGTGGATGGTTTCACTACTTTCTTCCTACCAGCTGTCAGCTCAACGCGGGGGCGGGCCAGAGGGGGCTTGGTTATTCTGATTTCCGCTAAAATCCCGGGTATTTATACGGAAATAGTTACTGATTGTCCTTATTGTCTTGCGGTTTTAATTACCCACAGGAGTTACCATAATGTTTTGGTTATAAACTTTTATAATTCTTTCGATAGAGACAGGCCAGTCAGTAACTTGATGATGTTAAATTCTTTCCAGACTGACTCAAAGAGTCCGTAGAGCATGAATGTACCATCATATTAATGGGGGATTTTAATGTCCATGGTTGTCAGGATAAATACCCCCCAAATGTGCTATTTGGTCCTCCGAATGAGGAAAATATTCATTTTGAACACTCAGAACAGGGTATCTTTCTGGAATCATTGTTGGCCGAAAATGGGTTAATACTGCCAAATGGATGTGATGAGGACATTCCCACATTTACAAGTCATGGCAGCGGCTCTGTGATTGATTATATTTTTCTTAGTAGTAGTTGTGGAGGCCAAATTACTAGCTATTCAGTTGTGCGGTCCCAATTTAGCGACCACAATCCAGTTGTATTAAAAGTCAAGAATATAATTGTTACCAAGGAAAGTAGCTTGAATTTGGGAGACAAACGTGACATGCGGCTGACTGACCAAGCACGCAGAATCAAATGGTGTAAGATAATCCCAGAGGAGTTTTTCTGTAATCTCTGCCACAGTAGCAGGGAGGATTTAAAGCTCTGTATGGATGACCAGGCGGGGGACAGTGAAGTAGTGGGTTTGCCTCGAGATTTTCTCCAACCTGACGCGAATTGTTCAGCGGCTAACCATAAACTTAAGGTAGCACTTAAGTCCAAACCAGTAGATAGATCGCTCGTGGCTACTCTCAGGAAAGAATACAAGACTGCCATCGAAAGAAGGCGGCGTTAGATCAGAGAGGATGTCTGGGCCGACCTGACCTCAACTGATGTATTGAAAAGTAGCGCAAAGTTCTGGGCTGTGGTTAATCAACCTTATTTTTCTGATCCTAGTAACAATGAATTGGATTGTGGAATCCAAGAAGATAAATGGCACTCGCACTTAAGGTCCGTTTACGAACAAGAGACTTTGGGGGCAGAGGACACGACTGCCTTCTCCCAATTGCCTTATACTTTGATTGTGAACGAGGAAGAGGTGGCTGTGGCCATTGGTATGATGACCAGTAATAAAGCTCCAGGACCGGATGGCGTTCCCTCTGACCTTTTTAAAGTTGATATCTTATTTTGGTCCAAAGTTTTAGCCAATGTTTTTAACAGAGTCTCTAGAACAGGAATTCCAGAGTCATGGACCCAGTCGGTAATTGTCCCTATCTATAAAAAAGGGGATAGGGGTGACCCTGGCAACTACCGACCTATATCCCTCATTGATTCTGCAGTGAAGGTTTTAGGGAGAGTGGTCCTATGTAAACTGACCGAATGGCTAGAGGAGACTAATACTCTTTCCCCTCTACAGTACGGTTTCAGAAAGGGGCGCAGTACCATCGACCAAAGCCTAAATCTACAACTGCTTATTGGGAAGTACACACTAGCAAAGCAAGGATCTCTGTACATTGCCTTTATGGAACTGTCCTCGGCATTTGACCGAGTAAACAGATCCAAGTTGTGGGGTCAGCTCCTTAGCATTGGAATAGATCCAAATATTGTGCACTTCCTAGCAGACCTTCATAGAGACCTTACAGCATCGGTCCGTTATGATAGAAAGGGGAACTGCACGGGAAAAATTAGCATCACTAATGGTGTAAGGCAGGGATGCATCCTTGCTCCCCTGCTCTTTACACTATATATAAATGATTTGGGTGGAGTTTTGGGTGCAGCGTGTAAGGACATCCCGAGGGCAGGGAAACATCTATTGCCCGCTTTACTTTATGCGGATGACGCCGCTCTCCTAGCTAGAACTGCAGTGGGTCTTCAATGCCTGTTGAACTCTTTTTATGTTTTTATGAAAAACCTTGACTTGAGCATTAACTTTGGTAAATCCCACGTCATGGTGGTGGGCCATAAAGCGAAGGCCAAAAAAAATGTGATGACATTGCACTGTAATGGACATAAGTTGTCAAGAGACCCCAGATTTCCCTACCTGGGGGTTGTTTTTGATGAATGTTCTACGTGGCACCCTCAAATGCTGGAGAAAAAAAAAGTCCTGGCACGCTCTATTTCTGCGGTGTTGGGCTTCTCACGTAAATTAGGGGTGAAGCCCATTGAGGCAGTTTTAAAAGTATATGCTGCTAAATGTATTGCCATCGCTATGTATGGTGCAGATCTGTGGGGCTTTAGGCCAGTTACATCGCTCCAGGTTACGGAAGATAACTTCTTAAAAACAATTCTTTCCCTCCCAAGATCCACGGCAAGCTTCATAGTTCATCAGGAATGCGGTGTGGACTATTTGGAGGATCGAATCGCCATGGCCCCCCGTTTAAAATGGATATCAGTCTGGCTTAACCTAGAGCTTGAAGTGAATCATGAAATCTTAAAGGACTGCCTAATGCTAGATCACTGGGAAAAGATCCCTTGATTGAAATATGTACAACAAATGTGTGAAAAGTTGGGTCGGCCTGAATTGTTCAACAAACCTTCTAGTCTGGTGAAAGGTGATTTGAAATGGGTTAAAAACACTTTTTTGTTGAACAGAGGAATGGACAGAGAAGGCAGGGAGCTGTCAGGACCCATCAATTGATTGTTTCCTCTGGCCACGATCCGGAACTTTACCTTAAGGTTGTTAACAACTCCAACCACAGGTATCTTTTAACTAAGTTCCGATTGAACAAGATCCATTTATTAATTTCTGGCGCCCTGGCTGGACCAGGGGTACAGATCTAGATCTGTGCAAATGTGACGGTTGTTCGATCATGGATACTGTCCACTTTCTGTTTTTCTGTGATCACTTTAAAGGCATCAGGAAAAAGTTCATTATACCCTTGTTAAAAGGGAAAGGATTTAGGCAAGTTAAGCCAGCTTTGTTGTACCTTCAACTTTTAGCAGAAATATGGGAAATCTATAAAGTTTTTAACCATAGCGGTGAGACTCAGCAAAAAGATCACTTGGTCCTAGATGATTCTTCATAAATATCGACCATTGTTACTCGAATCAAGTTTTTTTTTTAAATTCACAATTTCTCACAATGACTTTTTTAATTATTGATTGTCGTATATACTGTTGTTTTTAAATTCTTTCCACCATGTGCGCATATCTTAATGGGTACTCCCTCCCTTTTCATGCTGTATTTTATCATTTTTATGCTGCCTGGTGACTTGTGGACCATCTTTTCATGTTTGTGTACTTTTATGGTTTTTGTAAATTGAACCGAATAAAGTATTTCTTGACCTGAGTGTCTCAGCCGAGGATGTTACCATCGCATCGCTGAATAAGGGTGTCGCCGCTGCAGTTGAAGCATCGAATCAAGACTTCTCTCATTATCGGAGAAGCGTTCCGCATCTGGAAGATCTTCACGTCTTTATTTCTTTGCACTGGAACTTTGCCCCATTTCTATTGCTGCAACATTACTTGTTGCGGAAGCGCAACGCATCGTAAGATACAATGACTTAAAGTGTTGTATCTTAATAACTGAACTGAACTAAGCTAAAACTACTAACTATAGTATTGTGGATTTTTGTCGTTTGTGGTCTTGTGTTAAGTCTATATAAAGAATACTTTTTTTTAATATACAACTGTGTGGTGTCCATCTGTAGTGTTGTCACTGGGTTACTCTATGCCGTCACAAATGCTTTACACACTGCCTCTGAGATAAGCCTGTCTGCTCGTGCCAAGCTACCAAGGGAGTGAACAGGGGTTATTTTAAGAGTGTACCCCCTTACCCTGACTAGAGGCAAGGGTCCCTATTTGTCATTAGTACCTACCTGTGCCAACTAGAGACCCCCAAATCTAACAACTAGGTTCACAGCGAAGAGGAAGTGCCAGAGAGTTCCAGAGTTTTACCGCGTTGAGAGAGAAAAGTTGTCAGCCGCATCTAGCCTTCTTGACTCTAGGGACTTCAACCAGGTGGAGTTCATCAGAACGCAGGGTCCTATTGGCTTTATACGGGCGGATAATGGCTGATAGCAGCGGTGGCCTTTTCTCCTGCAGAGATTTGTGAACGAGACATAAGGCCTTAAAGCTAACTCTTTCTTTCACTGGCAGGCAGTAGAGGGACCGAAGAGCCGGTTTAGCTGAGAGTCCTCTTGGTATATTCAGTAGGAGTCTGGCAGCACAGTTTTGGCCTGTCTGCAGCTTTGTGATTACTGCAATAGGAGCACCCAAGTAAAGAGCATTACCATAGTCCATCCTTGACAATATCAACAATTGAACTAGGACTTTCTTGGCCTGAGGGGGAAGGAGAGAGGACGCACTTTTCTTGCCATCCTGAGCAGGCCATAACAAATGGCCACCGTCTTCCTTGCCTGTGTCTTGAATGTCAAATCCTGGTCTAGCCAGATGCCTAAACTATTGATCTCGGTTTTAGGGACTTGTCCCGTGCTTGTTGGCCACATGGTAATGCCAGATTGGATGGGTTGCCCAGGATCATGATCTCGGTTTTTCACTATTCAGTTTCAGGTGGGATGCCCCCATCAACTTGGAGATTTCTGATAGGCAGGCTTTGATGTCATTTGACTGCTGCCTTGCATGGATACCCGCAGGGTGGCAGTTGCGCTATATAAGTATAGATACGATACGATACGATGGTTGAGCGCCACAACCAATGTGGTGTCGTCAGCGTAGGTCACCATATGGATTCCAAAAGGGTCCCTGATTGCCGCCAGTGGGGCCATATATACATTTAAAAGAGTTGGGCTTGTTTTTTCCATCGGAGGCAAGATGGCGACCGACTGACATCGCTGCGAAGATGCTCCGCTGAGTCTCCCCTAATGAGACGCCTCTGGATGCTCTTTGATCGCTTTCTATGTAATGGAAGAATCAGGAATCACTAAACGTAACGATAAACCCCCTTCATTAGTTGAAGACAAAAAAAAAAGAAGAAGAATGCGGCTGAAACCCGACATCGAGTTCTGGCAAGACTCACCTCTCCAGCTTGTTGTCAAGCTCTGCCCCTGCCGCGAAGATGTCGAGGCTGCTCGGACCTCACGGATACAACTTGGCCTGTGTGAGTTTTTCCCGGCTCGGCAGGACAGCGAAAGGACGTTCGGAAGAAGACACAATCATCGCTCAGAACTGAAAAGCCTCTTGCTATGGCAGTGCTGCAACCGCTACAGGAATGGAGACGGAGACAGAGCGTGGAGCGGCATCAGCATGGAGATACTTTGTTTCATCCAAGTAAGAATGACCGGCAAGGGGGTGAAGGCAGGAAAGGGAAAGACTGTTCCAGTACCCTCACAGACAAGCACAGCGCTTGCACTCACATGCCAAAAAAGAATGGATACTTTAATTGCAAGAGGCAGAGGTGGAGGGGGAAAGGTGACGGTGTAAAAAGAGCTCGCAGGAAAAAGACTCTACATACACGGCCACTGGGAAGAAAAGCACCACTTGAGTACTCAAGGAAGCCGATGGCTCACAACCCCTAATCACCAGTAGTTTTGCTGCATCAAGTGGGGCATAGAACATTGAGCCTGTCAGCGGTTCAGATAGGCAGAGTATAGTAGGGTTGTCAGGACAATTACAACAACAACTAGATACTCCTTCATCTGCTGATCCAGATAAAGCCCTAGCCCTCATACCGGTAACCTTGTCAGCAGAAGGCAGCCCGGAGGGCAACTCGATCAGCATGCACAATTGCCCCTTTACTGTGTAGAGCAACAGGACTGCTGTCAACGACATTGCAGCCACAGCTAGCCCTCTTCCACCAGCTCATCCTGATGATTGTGCACCTATAAACTGGATTCCAAAAACGCCACTCAACCAGGATAAGTTTTATTCTCTGACAGAGGAATCAGAAATTTCAGATATCAGTATCTCGTTGTTCAGTGGAGAAGAAGGCAAGAAGTGGTACAGCAGTCCCAACACTGATACTCAGAGAAGTAAACCAGGTACTAAAAAACTACTAAAAAAGAAGAGCAGAGATCGTGCGCAAAGAAATAGCGACTTGTCTGATAAAGAGGATGCAAGAGAGCTGAAATGGGACTACGACGACACCCCTCTCACGCTAATGTCAAGTTCCACAACCGCTTCTGGGTACAAGTCAACAAGCACTGTCAGCGGAAAAGGGGGAGATCACGGAGACTCAAGAAGTGAACCCGCCTTGACAGATATTTTGCAATCCATCAAAAGCTTCCAGGAGGAAGTCAAGGCAGACAGTCGGAGATCCCATGTGGCTGCCACAAAATTGCAAGGGGCAGTCAGAAAGGTGGGTAAAACCTGTGCCGATATTGCGGATCGAATGGCTATGGTGAAGGGATGGACGGAACAACTAGAAAAAGATGTTGCCACGCTACAGACACAGCATGATGAACACAAAGGGGTGGTGAAAGACTTGATGTGGAAAATGGAGGAGCAGGAAAACTGGCAGAGATGCAATAACCTCTGATTCTTAGGAATTCCGGAAGGGGCAGACAAAGATGACCCCAGGAAATGTATGATTACCTTACTTAAAGGTGCTTTTCCAGAACTACAATCATGGGATTTGGACAGGGAAATTCAACAAGCCCACAGATTCCCTTTGTTTCCTGGTAAACATGCAATGACATCACAGAACCCTTGTGCCATGCTTTTCTTTTTTGGTCACTTTCTACTCCGCCAAACTCTTTTTGACTTGTCCAGACCCACAAAGAAACAAACCTTTGACGGGATAACCTTCTTTACCGGACCAGATTTCGCTCATGCCACAGTAGAACACGGGTGGAGGTTCGGGCAGCTGTTTGAACCATTTCAGAAACAAGGGGCCGAGGTGTACTTACAAAATCCAGCCAGGTTTAAAATTGTATACAAAGGGGCCACCCGCAGCTTTGTTTCTGAAATTCAGGCGCAAAAATATAGTGAGGAACTTACTGGTCATAGATAATGTAGCTAATAATTTCAAAGTATACATCGGAGGGCTTCCCTGTGGCAATTTGCTAAGCATGCTCAGATAATGCTTGAGAAATATGTTAAAATTGTAGGTGTGTTATAATGCTTGGCAGCTCTTTCTTCTGCTGAATTATTTTTTCTGTTCATGACTTATTTTATCTATTGTTAGGTCACCCTTTTCCGAAGGCTTAGGCTTTTCAGACAAGCACGTGCACGCATTCCATTGCCTTCAATGGCAACGCTTGCACGTTTGGCGATTTGCTCGCGGGAGCGAGAAGCTGGCGTCATGTTATCAATTAACAAGCATTGCTGCTAGCTCACGTGAGGGAATCGCGCAGGCCCTTTCCTCTCACTTATCCCCCTATTTGCCACATGCGCAAGTTTGTACTTACTTGTTTTTTTGGCTGGCTATCATGCTGTCCTGCGTACTGTACTCTCTCCAATAATATATTTTAATACGTGGGTCCAGGAGGAAGTTTCTTTTATCGATCCGAGGACGGGGCTCGAACACGGATCCCCAGCTCCAAAGTCCATAGCAGTAACTGCTGCGCCATCTTCTCTCGCTCTGGGGATCGTGTTGGAGTCTCCCTTTGTTTGCCTAAAGCCACACATGAGCAGCAGCTCACTGTGCATACTTTTTGTTTCATTAAAGGGAAAAATTGATGGCACAATCGTTCTCAGGTAATGCGGTGAGAATCTGGAACTCACTTCCTCCTTCGCTCTGTGCCATCACCTCCATCCAGATCTTCAAAGCAGACCTCAAATCTCTTTTATTCCAAAGACACTTTTGGAACTAATTTCCCCCTTCTCAGACCTCACCAGGAAGTTCTTTAGTCATTGTAAATGTGTTGCATATATTTATATTTTTATTTGTACATCCTGTGCTTGCTGCGTTTGATTTTGTGTTCCGTTTGCCTGAGTTGTTTTGATTCTATGGCCTGCTATTTTTCGCCAGGAAGTTCTTTATTCATTGTAAAATTTGTCATTTATATTAATATTTTTGCTTGTACAGTCTGTCATGCTATGCTTGAGATTGTGTGCCTTATGCATACGTCGCTTTGATTCTATGGCATGCTATTTTTATTTGTTCCATTCCTGTAACAGTTCTCTCATGTAACGTAACTGGTTCTATTGAACAGTGCTCTGACACCTTCGGGTAAAGTCCGCGCTTTATAAGAATACATTAAATAAATAAATAAAAAAGCACCAGTTATGTTACACAATTAAAGTTTCAAACGGCATCATTTAATAAACGTAGAAGGAATCGTTGCAGATGGTAAACAGCACAATTCCCTACAAGAAAACTTCTGAAGTTATCGTTTGGGCCTCAGAAGGACCAGAAACATTTTCGTGCGGAAGCGTGTCTGGTGAGGGCTGAAGTGCGCTGAAACAATGAAATTGCGAATGACACGTGAGCGAAAAGCTGCGTTTCCCGCCGATGTTAAATAAATATGTGTACTAATTAGTAAATAGCTTTGTATTCAATGCCAGGTCGGCACAGACAGTATCAATATTGTATTAACCAGGAAATAGAAACACTCTTTTGAAGTGGAGAGCATTGTCTGGAACAACCGCTCCCCCACCCCCACTATACTTCCTCGACACCACATCCAGTTCCACGCCACCGCCAAGTGCCCGACCTATACCTGTCTACGGGCGGAATACACTACTACAGGCAACACACTGAAGAGACAGTGTTTGCTCCGCCCAGACAGGACCAATCCAAATGCTCTTTATTGAATACTTGTAAAACGTCACCAATACGCATTTTTTCGTTCGTTTCATCATAGTCATCATTTCAAAAGGCACGGTATTGCACTAAATTTCAAAGATTCAGATATCCGTACATATGCGTTTTGATGCGCTATAAATGCCTCCTTGGCATTATGAAATATATTCGTCTGCTTGTTCCCTATTTTCACACTCTTCCTCTCTAAGCCCCGCAGTCTTCAATCTGTATATGAGACCGCTGGCTGATGTCGTCCGCCCATTTGGAGTTAAGATCATCTCCTACGCAGACGACACGCAGCTGGTGGTCTCACTGGCGCAGGAGGCAAACCGGCCTGCGCCAGGCGGGCTTAGGGAATGCCTGGAGGAAGTGAAGACCTGGATGTCCTCATCATCCCTTAAGTTGAACGGGGACAAAACAGAGTTGATGCTCCTCGGCCCTTTAGATCTTGGCCTCCCCCCTCTCTGTGGCCCCCCTGTCTAGGTTCCCCCCCCACCCCCCAAAAATAACATCAAGAGCCTCGGAGTGTGGCTGGACAGATCTCTGTCCTTCAACGTTCAAGCCACAAAACTCTCAGCCACCTGTTTTGGCATCATGAGGATGCTAAAGAAAATATTCCCCCTCCTTCCCATGGAAGCCAAACAGGTGGCCATACAAGGTCTTATACACTCACGCCTTGATTTTAATAACGTGCTCTACCTCGGCGCCCCAGAGTACACTCTATGCAGACTGCAGATTGTGCAGAACTGCGCAGCACGCTTACTGCTTAAAATCCCTCGTAGACATTCAGTGAGGGCCGGACTGGCTAGCCTTCACTGGCTACCGGCTCGGCAGAGAGTTTTGTTTAAAGCATTATGCATAGCCCACCAAGCCTTCTGGGACACAGTCCCCAGCATCACCCGCGACTTAGTCACTCATTACACTCCTAACCGAAGTCTTCGCTCCAGTCAGACCTTTCTGGCAGTGGTGCCAAGAATAAAAAGATCTAGATCTGGCGGAAGGACGTTCGCCTACAACGCGTCCAAGACCTGGAACACTCTGCCACTCCATCTCAGAGCCAACCCTAATCTCACTGTGTTTTGTAAACAATTAAAGACCTTCCTGTTCACTTCCCCCCACTAACTGCCAGTCTCCCTTCCTCTGCTCATCAGTAGGTTCTGGTTATCCTAGCGCTTGGACGCCTCCGGGCAACAATTCGCGCTCTATAAATTTGCAAGTTTACAGTTTACAGTTTACAGTTTACACTCCTGTGAGCATGGGCGTAAAATCCGTTCCGCTCGCGGATTTTGCGGATTTTCGGTAAATTTGCAATCCGCGAACTCTCGCAAATTTCCCGAAAATCCGCAAATTCGCACGCGGTGGATTTTTTTGCTTGGTGATACAATATTGCGGCACGTGGCGTTCACTTACCGTCATTCAGCGTTTGCCAAATTGTTTTTCTCGATATTTTGCGAGTGCTGCGCCATTTTGGATCTTGCTGCGGGATCCCGCGGGAGTTTGGTGACCGCAATTACGTAATCGCGGCTTGCCACCTTGCACAGCACGCATCGCGAGAGTTCGCAAATGCGAACACGTAGATGCGGCGGGAAATACAGAATTTGCAATTCTGCACAAGAAATCCACCAGCAAGCAGCATAAACCTTCTGAAAATGATGATTTTTATCAGAATAACTCCTCAGGTTGACATTTGCCTGCACTTTTTTTTGCAAGGAGTCCATTTTGGGGACGGGGGGGTGGGAAGAAAGGAATTGCCCCACAGTCTCCAACTTCCTGTTCCTGTCCAGCAGGCTCCTCCCAGTGCTTTCTTCATGTGCTGGTCACTTTCATTCGGATCTTGACCTGGAAGGATTACTTTTTGTGGATGCTGCTGGATATTTGGATTTGAGGCCTTTTTGAATTTCTTTGGATCACTTTTGGATTAGAAATTTCACAAGTAAGTTTGTTTGGGGCATTACAGTTGCTGCAACTACAATTTTGGAATTTTCGATTTTTGGGCTGTTGTTGGGGCCTTTTGCCCAGGGGTAGTGAGTGGTGCACGGACTGAGACTTTCTGTGGGGTCTCTTTAATGTAAACATCATGGAGGGCATGGATGGCATGGGATTGTGCTGATTTTTGTGTGTTTTTCGATTCTTTTGGCTGCTGTTGGGGCCTTTTGCCCAGGGCTAGTGAGTGGTGCATGGCCCTAGTCTTTCTGTGGGGTGTCTTGAATTTAAACATCATTGAGGGCATGGATGGCATGGGATTGTGGTGATTTTTGTGTCTTTTTTCGATTTTTTGGGGTGTTCATGGGCCTGTCCATGTGGGTGGGGGCCATTTTGAGGACTGGTGCAGGCCGGGCCAGTCCATGTGGTGGTGGTCTAGGGGCCATTTTGAAGCCAGGCAGTGTGCTTTGTTGTGCCATAGGCCTGCACCCAGTCTGCCATGCTTTCATCCATTATGCCCAGGGGGTACTCAGGGGTGCATGGGCCTAGATGTTTGGGCTGTTGTTGGGGCCTTTTGACCAGGGCTAGTGAGTGGTGCATGGTCCTAGTCTTTCTCTGGTCTTGTGCTGGGAGGCAAGGGGCCATTTTGAATGCAGGCAGTGTTCGTGCTGATTTTTGTGTTTTTCGATTTTTTGGGGTGTTCATGGGGAGAGGCCATGTGGGTGGGGGCCATTTTGAGTGCTGGTACAGGCAGGCCCTGGCCATGTGCTGGGAAGCAAGGGGCCATATTGAATGCAGGCAGTGTTCACAGGCCTGCACCCATTTTGCCTAGCTTTCATCCATGATGCCCAGGGGTAGTGAGTGGTGCATGGGCCTAGTCTTTCTGTGGGGTGTCTTGAATTTAAACATCATTGAGGGCTTGGATGGCATGGGGTTGTGCTGATTTTTATGTGGTTTTCGAGTTTTTGGGGTGTATAACTGAACTGATGTTCCTCTGTCTTCCATTGCTTTTAGGTGCACAAGACTCTTGAGAACCACCAGTGCCAGGAAGAAGTCCTGCAGCGGTGTGTGTGTGCAGCATAGCGTCACGCGACGTCACGTCTGGCCACTGACAACTCTGCAACTCATGCAACTGCGGCCTGCTATTCTGACCTCTGAAGAAGATGGCCCCAAAAAAAGTTCCCCGTAGCTCCTCTAGCAAGAAAGTTGCCAGTAAGGAGCAGAAGAAGCAAGTTACCAAGGAGACTGGTGTGCCGCCCGCCACATTTTTTGGGAATAAAAAAAAAAGTACGCCTGCAGCAGCAGCGGGATCTGCTGGGGACCCAGCTGGGAGAAGCACCCCGCTCCATTGGGCTCAGTGCCACCACCACCATGCCAACTTAAGTCCAAGCCCTTGAGTGCTTTAGAGGCAGCCAGTCTAGTTGTTCAATCACCATCGACCAGTGATGTTGGCTCATCGCAAGAAAGTAGCAGCAATGTCCCTCAATCAACACAGGTTGTTGTAACTCATCTCACGAGTGTTGAACAACCACAGCCGCAACAACAACCACATGTGCAATTACAAGCCCAAGTGCATGTGGAAGGAGAGGCAGCGCAAGGAGATGCGCAAGCAGAGGTGCATGGAGGGGCAGAAGTGCCCACAATAGTTGTTCTTCCCGAAGTAGGGGCACATCAGGAAATCGACATTCAAGCCGAGCTATCATTTGAGGAAGCCACTCCTCCTGATGATCTTTCATTGTCTTCCACATCCCTAGCAAGGAAAAGATCAAGGATGGTGTCTACATCTTCTTCAAGCCCACCTCCTTCTGATGATATGGATCATACTTGGGAACCACCACTGCCGTCTGAGAGTGAGGCACACCATGATCTGACAAAGGTAGCTAAGCATAAAAGGAAGGTCCCCGAAACTCTCCTAGTTATGGAGTGTGTTGACGCTCAACAAGAAGTGGCGTATACTCCTGCTGATGAAGACTCTCACGACGACGACGCAGTCATCATTGGCTTCACTTTAGCCTCAGCGGGCATGCAGCAAACAGACATTTTGGCTCTAGTCCGAAAAGCTGGTGAGCGTGATGATGTTGTCGGCGAGGAGGCAATGGGATCACCACCATCATTGGAGTTAACTAGTACACCACCACCTACTGCTTCCATATTTCTTCCTCGCCAGAAGGGACCTCCATCCACCTCGACCTCAATTAGTGGTGGTGCAAGTGCACAACGTAGTAAAGTTCGGCAACACACATCCTCCACTTCATCTGGCATTAGCAGCATGACCACCACCAGTATCGCCTCCTCCATTTCAAGTCCGCAGTTTGGGACTTCTTTAGTGTTTGCCCAAAAAAGGAAAACATAGCCATTTGTAGCATTTGTAAGTTTGCAGTTAGTCGTGGTAAGTTTGGTACCAACTATGGTACCGGAGGCCAGAGAGGACATCTTGAGAGACAGCACGCTGTCCAATGGTTTGCGCACCTAAAGGAGATCAAGGAAGCCCGAATTGCAAATCCACAAAACGTTGATGTTTCATCTGATGATGACGAGGAGAAAGAAGCATCAAACACTTCACTTACACCCAGTACCCCTGTCAGCACACCCCCTGTGAGCCACTCTAAGAGTGTGGGAGAGAGTGAGACACCAATGCGAAAAAGTTCATCAGCGAGCGCAACTGGGTCGAAGAAGTCATCATCAAAATGGTCCAGGCCAACATTAGAACCATGTTGTTTTCAGAAGCGCCATATGAACGCAACCACCCACTAACGCGTCTGTATACCGCTAAGCTGGCTAAAATGCTAGCTCTGGACCTTCTCCCTTTTTCTTTTGTAGAAGGGGTTGGTTTTCTAGAATTAGTGGCAGCGCTCAGCCCTAAATGGAAGGTTCCTAGCCGGTTCTATTTTGCCAGAGTTGCGGTTCCAGCACTACATGAAGATGTGCTGGAGGTGATTGGGGCAGCTTTGCAGAAGAGTGCTGTTCACACTATACATCTGACAACAGACATGTGGACCAGTGGTGCAGGCACTGATTACATGTGCATCACTGCACACTGGGTCTCTTTTTCAGGGGTTACAGCAAAGCTAAACGCAGGTGTTGACCCGGACCAAGTTTTTAAAGCTGCTTGGAAACATGCAACACTAGCCATGTTTGGCTTGGAGAAACGTCATACAGCAGAAAACATTTTGAATGAGTTTAACACAAAGGTCTTTCACTGGCTGTCCCCAAAAAAACGCAAGATTGGTTATGTTTCCACGGATAATGGCGGCAATGTAGTTAAGGCCATGGATCTGGGTAACTATTTCAGAGTGCCGTGTTTGGCGCACTGTATAAACCTCGTTGTTAAAAAATTCTTGAGTGAAGAAGACAGTCCAGTGTGCGAGTTAGTGGCCACCTGCCGAAGAATGTGCAACCATTTCAGTCATTCTTTAAGGCCCGGAAGCATCTGAGGGGCCTGTTACATGAACATCGAATGCCAGTGAAAGCACTCATCCAGGAGGTGCCAACACGTTGGAACTCAACCTTCTACATGCTTGAGCGTCTGTATGAGCAGTTTACGGTACTCGATCAGTATTTCTTAACACTGGGTACAGATCAGAAGGACCTGAGGCTAGATGCGGCGCAATGGAAGCTAGTTAAAAGCCTGACAGACATGCTTCGTCCTTTTGAGATCTTCACGCGTGCAGGCAGCAGGGAGGCCTATAATTTGGGAAAAGCTATCACATTGTTGCGCATGCTGGAGCACCAACTGAAGGCGGTGTCTTCTATGTTTCAAAAAGATGAAGAAAAGCAAGAAGCTTTTGTTTTGGCGGAGAAATTATTAGAGCGCCTACTTGGCGATGAACGTCTTCAAATGATCCACTCAGAACAGCATTACATTTGTGCTACTATTCTGGATCCACGCTACAAAAAGGCGCTGGCAGGCAGAGCATTCTTTCCTTTTGGTGATGAAGATGTTACAAAGTACAAACGTTGGCTAGCCTTGTCAGCCATGAGGTTTGAAAGAGAACGGCAGAAAATTGAAGGATAAGGCAGTACATCAGCATCAGCAGGCCATCCTCAGTCAAAAGAATCCACTTCTGCACCTGTGGCTGTGGCAGAAGTGACCTCTCAGCCGTTAAAGACACCGGCAACCGGATCATCTGCACCAGACACAACAGTAACATTGGGTGCAGAAGAGGACTGGCTAACTCTGCTTGGGTTTGGTTCTCAAAAGGTCCCAGCAAAAAGTAAGCAAAGTGGAGGAACCGTGGAGAAGCTTCAGTCGATGGTGCAGGACTATCTGAATGACTCAACAGAGGTCTATGTTAATGCTGACCCATTGGCGTATAGGCATGGGAAAAAAGAATTGTGGGCACAGCTCTCCAACCTGGCTATAAACTACTTGTCTTGCCCACTCTCAAGCGTGTCTTCTGAACGTGTTTTCAGTGCTGCTGGTGGCATTGTAACTTGCAAACGGACCCGCCTCTCGCCCAAAAATGTGGAAAGGTTAACAATGATCAAGATGAATCAGCACCTCATACCACCAGATTACAAAGTACGAGAATACACGCCGGAAGAAGACGAGGAGGACAGCAACTTAGATGAGGGAATTTCATCTCTGTTAGGTGACACTGACCTACTCCTGCCTGAATTCGCAGAGTATGAGGAGGAACTCTTATTCCCTGACACCGAGCCCTGAAAATGAGCCAACGAATCAATAACTTTCTTTTTCGTCCTTATTCACTTTTATTCCTGTGTGTCTGTCTTTCTTTGTTTTGCACAGTTAATATAATTAAAACTTTAATCACCTAATCACAAAAACAAGCCCATCAGCAGAACTGTCTTCACTTATTTGCTTATTGATTTGAAGGTGCCGCAGTCTGCATTCCTCAGGTTCACAAGTTCACAAGAACATGCTCCTCTATCCTCCTCCTCCAGACTCCTATTTCCCTCAAAGCAGAGTGCTGGATTACGCCCAATGAAGAAAGACTCTGCACTTGTGGGGGTGTTCTACTTCTTTGCGGGTGAGTTGGCGGGTCTTGGGTCATTGCTGGGAAGGTCTAATACCGGATAAAACTGATTTTGACCAAATCAGACTTGAAAACGTTTTTGACTTTTTGCTCACTATCATGTTTTCAGGGGCCTGTTTGGGGGGCTTCCTGGTGTTTTTTGGGTGGGTTTCGGGGGTCTGGGAGCACTGCTGTGTATGGATACTTTTGATTACAAGAGGTTTGAAGCAAATCCATGGTGGCAGAGGAGAGTTAGGGCCTAGCTGCAGAGCGTGCGCGGAGTGATTTTGGAAATTGCCATGAAAATGACTAAGTCCCCATTTTTGTACTTTTGCTTTTTGGCTGTTTGGGGGTCTTCTACTTGTTTTCGCCTGGGTTGACGGCTCTGGGGCCATTGCTGGGAAGCTCTAATACCGGATAAAAGTTGTTTGGACCAAATCGGAGGCGAAATTCTTTTTGCGTTTTTGCTGACTTGCTTGTCTTTGAGGTGCTCTTTGGGGGGGTTCCGGGTGTTTGTGGGTGGGTTTTGGGGTCTGGGAGCACTGCTGGCACAGTCTAATTTTGATTGTATTTGCTTTTCAGGAAATCCATGGTGGAAAACGGGAGTTATGACCTAGCTGCACAGCGCATTTGGACAGAAGGCCGAAAAATATTGTAAGTATGAGATTTTCCTTTTTGGCAGTTTGAGGGTGTTGGGCTTTTTTGCGGGTGGGTTGGCGGGTCTCTTGGGGCATTGCTGGGAAGGTCTAATACCGGATAGAAGTGGTTTGGACAAAATCCATGAGTAAAACGTTTTTGCTATTTCTGACATTTCGCTCAATGTAGCGTTTTCAGGGGCCTGTTTGGGGGGCTTCCTGGTGTTTGTGGGTGGGTTTCAGGGTCTGGGAGCACTGCTGGGTATGGATACTTTGATTGCAAGAGGTTTGAAGCAAATCCATGGTGGCAGAGGGGAGTTAGGGCCGAGCTGCAGAGCGCGCGCGGAGTGATTTTGGAAATTGCCATGAAAATGACTAACGGCCTGATTCATCAAGGTGAGTATTTGCTATTCCTTAATAGCGATTATTAAGGAATCGCTATTAAGGAATAGCAAAATGCTATTCACCAAGAAATCGCTAAATAAATTGCGATTTCTAATTATTCCTTAATTGCGATTAGCAAATTGCTTATCGCAATTAAGGAATATCTCCCCATTCATTCCTATGGGCCCAAAGGCCCATAGGAATGAATGGGAAGACATTTCAATGTGCGAATCGCAATTAGCAATTCGCATATTGAAATTGCGATTTCAAGGGTGCAGGGGTGTCCAAAGGACACCCTGTAGCACCCCTGAAATGTATGCTACATTGGTGTTGCGCACACACATGTCCCAAGGACATGTGTGTGTGTAACATGAAACTAAGAAAAATGCATTTAAATGCATTTTTCTAAGTTTCCGCTATTTACCACGAGGTTTGACCTCGCGGTAAATAGCGGGAAATTTTGCGATTTCGCAATTTAAAAATGTTTCAAGAATAGCATTTAAGGAATCTCTAATAGAGATTTCTTAAATGCTATTCCTCGCAAATATGCGAATTCTTAAATAGCGATTTTTGCATTTGGGATGATGAATCCCAAATGCAAAAATACCGCTCGCAAAGGGCCAGATTCTCAGAATCTGGCCCTTTGCGACCAGATTTAACAATGATGAATCAGGCTGCAAGTCCCCATTTTTGTACTTTTGCTTTTTGGCTGTTTGGGGGTCTTCTACTTGTTTTCGCCTGGGTTGACGGCTCTGGGGCCATTGCTGGGAAGCTCTAATACCGGATAAAAGTGGTTTGGACCAAATCGGAGGCGAAATTATTTTTGAGTTTTTGCTGACTTGCTTGTCTTTGAGGTGCTCTTTGGGGGGTTCCGGGTGTTTGTGGGTGGGTTTTGGGGTCTGGGAGCACTGCTGGCACAGTCTAATTTTGATTGCATTTGCTTTTCAGGAAATCCATGGTGGAAAACGGGAGTTATGACCTAGCTGCACAGCGCGTTTGGACAGAAGACCGAAAAATATTGTAAGTATGAGATTTTCCTTTTTAGCTGTTTGGGGGTGTTGTGCTTTTTTGCGGTTGGGTTGGCGGGTCTCTTGGGGCATTGCTGGGAAGGTCTAATATCGGAGAGAAGTGGTTTGGACAAAATCCATGAGGAAACCGTTTTTGCTATTTCTGACATTTCGCTCAATGTAGCGTTTTCGGGGGCCTGTTTGTGGGGCTTCCTGGTGTTTGTGGGTGGGTTTCGGGGGTCTGGGAGCACTGCTGGGTATGGATACTTTTGATTGCAAGAGGTTTGAAGCAAATCCATCGTGGCAGAGGGGAGTTAGGGCCTAGCTGCAAAGCGCGCGCGGAGTGATTTCGGAAATTGCCATGAAAATGACGAAGTCCCCATTTTTGTACTTTTGCTTTTTGGCTTTTTGGGGGTCTTCTACTTGTTTTCGCCTGGGTTGACGACTCTGGGGCCATTGCTGGGAAGCTCTAATACCGGATAAAAGTGGTTTGGACCATATCGGAGGCGAAATTCTTTTTGCGTTTTTGCTGACTTGCTTGTCTTTGAGGTGCTCTTTGGGGGGTTCTGGGTGTTTGTGGGTGGGTTTTGGGGTCTAGGAGCAGTGCTGTCACAGTCTAATTTTGATTGCATTTGCTTTTCAGGAAATCCGTGGTGGAAAACGGGAGTTATGACCAAGCTGCACAGCGCGTTTGGACAGAAGGCCGAAAAATATTGTAAGTATGAGATTTTCCATTTTGGCTTTTTAGCTGTTTGGGGGTGTTGTGCTTTTTTGCGGGTGGGTTGGTGGGTCTTAGGGCATTGCTGGGAAGGTCTAATACCGGATAAAACTGGTTTGGAGAAAATCCATGCGGAAAAGCTTTTTGGCACTTTTTGTAACTTAGGGTTCGTTAGGGTTAGCCCTAACAGCGGGATTGCATGTGTTTCGGGGTGTTTTAGATTTTTGCAACTGAGTTCTGGGGTCTTAGAGCACTCGTGGGAATGTGTAAGTTTGGTTGCAAGTGATTTGAAGAAAATCCATGGTGGGAAAGGGGGGATTCGTCATAGTTAAAGAAAGCGTTTGCCACTATTCTTAACTTAGGGCTCGTTAGGGTTAGCAGTATTTGTATTGCATGTGTTTGGGTGGGGGCTGTTTGAGGGGGGGTTTGTGGGTCTTGGAGCGATGCTGGGTATGGATACTTTTGCTTGGTTGCAAGTGGTTTGAATACAATCCACGGTGGGTAAGGAGGGATTTGGGCCTACTTTTACTTTCAAAGTACGTTTTGTCACCAGTTTTCTACTAGGCCTCGTTTTTTGAGATCTGATTTTGGGTCTTCTACATTTTTGCAACTGGCTTTAGTAAGGGTCTGGGTGGGAGCACTGCTGGGAAGGTATAATTTTGTTCTAAAACACAGTTTATAGTACACCTAGCTTGAGGGGAAAGATCCGCTAAATTAATTTGCCCATACTTATTTATCCTTCAAAAGGAGACTCAGACAGAGTACGCACTTTCAAAAATATTGTACTGTCTATTAGGAAACTCAAAGTGTGACTTTTTGCACTACACAGCGTACATACCTTATATTTATTTGTCAGTGGTGTTCTAATATCATTTCCTGTTTTTCCATCAATAATTACAGGCCGGGTTTCAGTCTGTGCAATGGGAAAAAAAGGATGAAGTCAGGCTTCACATTAGCGAGCCGCAATTCAGCATCCGCCAGGCAGGCAGTGGACAGGGTGTCTTCTGGTCACCAACATTGATGGACGGAGCATCAGCTGGAATGGAGGAGTGCCGCTAATAAGAGGAATGGTTTGATGCGTGCAACTTACTTACCAAATTCAACAGGACAACTACAACAACATACAGATACAGTATCCGTTCTTTTCTAATTATTTTTTAAGTAATGTTATTGCTGTGAAATTCCATGAGTGTGACTCTGCATTTCTTGGATCTCTCTCTGCTTCTAAATTGATCCCTACAGCCATTCTATAGGTTTTACTTCGCCTATTTTTTAAACCTAATTTAATGTAAGAAGTGTTTCTCTGCGTGCAGAGATAGTCAAGTGAAAACGCTGCAGCCCTGTACTGTTGCATTCTGTCATTCACGGTTGTCGAAAGTACTACTTACTTTTCAGTAACCATGCATGTAGTAGTGCATGCACTTCCTTTATGTCACTTAAAAGATTTATGGTTAGCTTTGTACCCAAAGATTTCTTTATCTTCAATTATTGTTTGTCCATGCTGTGCTTTTTTTTCTTCTCTCAAAAAAACTTTCCCAAAATCCCCCATTCCCATCCATTTTACAAACCCTCACCCTCTTCCTCCGGGCTGTGTGGTTTTGATTGATGTTTGACTAAATGACAGCAATAATTCCACACGCTTGCTGGGGAGGATAAGGTCATAGCAACAGGCTGGTGAACGAATCCGAGGATATATTCTATACTTACTCAGCTTCACAATCAATCACTATTGGCAAATGAAAGCAGATTTTCATGTGCGCCATGCAGCCATCAACTTGATAAGTCATCAAGAACATCCTCCTCCTAGAAGTGGCAAATTATTACGCTGCTGTGTCCTTCACCTTCAGTACTATTTCTTGTAGTAGTAGCCAATGTCAAAGAAATTCAACTAAGCATGGGCGGAAAATCCGTTACGCTCGCGGATTTTGCGGATTTTCGGTAAATTCGCAATCCGCGAACTCCCGCGAATTTACCGAGAATTCGCAAATCCGCGAGCGGCGGATTTTTCTGGGGGCAAAAGTTCAAAACTTGAAGCCTGGCCTGTTGTAACTATTTTAGGTTTAAAGTATTTTATTAAGGTACAAAAAACATGGGGAAGGGAATAGGAGGTCAAGCGAACATACAGTACAAGACGCGAAACGTTGCAGCGATTCAGAAGGAAAGTAGGGAGGCAGTAAGCCCCGGAGGGTAACAGGGCATAAGTCATAAGACAATAAGGCAGTGCGAATGACCCTCCAGTAGACACCCATTCCCCGAGCAAGGCCGAGCTGGAGTAGCGTCCCGCAACACAGTGAAAAAACACACCATCCCTCCAACCCCCCGACCCCGGAAAATTAGAAGAAAGAAAAGCAAAGGCGAAAAAGGAAGAAAACAATACCCCAACATCCCCGTCCGAAAGTCAGCATTTAGAAGCATGTAACCCCGCCCCCCACCCCCGGCCCAAACCCCCGATCCCACCACATTCACTCCGTTGGAGCCGCCGGCGGCGTCAACCTAAGGAGTCGCAGGTACCGTGGACATGTGAGCTCGCGAAATTCCGTGGACAGCAGTGCTAAAAAGGGGTGCCAGAGCTCTTCAAACTGGTCTACATTCCCAGCTACTGTTAGCGACATCTTCTCCATACCCAGTACCTGCCGGAGCCGGTGTAGCCAGCCCGTGATAGAGGGGGCAGTGGGGGTACGCCAGAGTACAAGGATGTTCTGAACCGCTGAGCCTAGCGCAATCGCAATCTGTCTACCCCTGCGGGACTTCAGCGGGTACATCAGATCATTGGGGAGGCCTAGCAAGACATACACCGGGAAGCGCGGGAGCTCGATCTCAAAATGCCTATCCACCTCATCCAAGACCTCCTTCCAATAGGCCGACAGCACCGGGCACTCCCAGAGAATGTGCGTGAGGGTGCCTTCCTGTCCGCAGCCGCGCCAGCCACCTTTATCGCCGATTTTGCGCATCTCGTAGAGCCTCACCGGGGTGTAATACCAATAGGTGGACACCTTAGTAAAGGTCTCCGTCAGCCCAGTGTGGTACGCAGAGTGCCTCGCCCGATACGCGATCCTGTCCCATTCCTCGTGGCTCAAGGTCCTGCCCAATTCCCCGTGCCAGCGCTCCCTCCCAGGGTTATGGTAATGAAACGGCGGGGGTTGGAGAAACTTATACAAGTCGGTGATAAGCTTGGCATCCGAGGTCCGGGTTACCAGCCACCGCTCAAAGGGCGTAATCGAACGGGCAGCGACATCGCGCACTGGGGGTTGAAGAGCCCAGTGGCGGACTTGCATATAACGCAGTCTGTCCCCCTCCGTTAGGCCAAACTCCTGACGGAGCTGCTGGAAGGGGAGCACACCCTCCGGCCCGTAGATCTGGAAAAGCGCCCTACAACCCGCGCTCACCCAGTGGGAAAAGGCTCCCGGTTCCAGACCCGGAGTGAAGTCTGGATTGCCAGCAATGGGAGTAAACGGTGACGGAAAAGTGGTGAGCTCACGAAGCTCACACACCGCGTCTCACACTCGCAGCGGAACCCGGGTGATAAAGGAGGCGTAGAGATTAGGCGGGCGGTGAGTGCGCCGCAGGAACGGGACTTCCTGGAGGGTACGGCCCGCAACTGCCTGGTCCTGAAAGAGCCAGTGCTTGTCCGATTCCCACCGGCTCCACTCCACCAAATATCGAAGTTGCGCCGCCTGAAAGTACTTCCGGAGGTCCGGGACACCGAGACCCCCCGCCTCCGGGGCAAGCATGGAGAGGACCCGTTTCATCCGAGGCTTACGGCCTTGCCACACAAAGCGGGAGATGTCAGCCTGCGCCTGCCGTATCCAACCTACAGGGGGCTGTAAAGGCAGAGCGCGAAAAAGATACAGGATCTGGGGCAGTATCGTCATCTTCACCGCTGCGATACGGCCCAGCCACGAGAGCAGGCCTTTGTTCCATCGGCTGAGTTCCTCCTTGATCTTTCTGCCCAGGGAGGAATAGTTGGCTGCGACCATTGCAGGTAGGGAGGGTGCAAGCAAAATCCCCAGGTAAGGCACCGTGGAAGAGGACCATTGCAGAGGAAAAAGACGCTGGAGGTCCCGCCTAGTATCGACAGAGAGCGACACATCCAGGGCAGCCGATTTAGACATATTCATTTTGAAGCCTGCCACGCGGCCAAAGGAGTTCAGTTCCTGGACGCAGGCAGGGAGTGACCGCTTGGGGTCGTCCATGGTCAGCAAGACATCGTCCGCATATAAGCTGACAGTATGGGTGTATTGCCCCATCCTCACCCCAATAGCATCCGGGTTATCACGAATCCTCTGGGCAAGCGGCTCCATATGGAGGGCAAACAGGAGCGGCGAAAGGGGGCAGCCCTGTCTCGTGCCGCGCTCAATGGGAAAGCTGCAGGAGCTGTGTCCGTTGACACGCACCGATGCTGACGGCCTCCTATAACAATTAAAGACCATAGTGCGGAACTTCTCGCCGATCCCCAGTTTCCCGAGAACCAGCTCGAGGTACGGCCAATGAACCCTATCAAAGGCCTTCTGCGCGTCGACCGACAGCAGCATCCGCTCCCCCGGGACGCGGGAGGCCTTTTCTAGCACGTGCGTCACCCTCTTGGTGTTGTCGACCGTTTGCCTACCGGGCACAAAACCGGCCTGGTCCGCCTCCACTAGACCTGGTAGGTGCAGACCCAGTCTGGCCGCCAAGATCCCCGTGTAAAGCTTGAGGTCCACGTTTAGAAGTGAGATGGGCCGATACGAGCCGCACAGAGTCCGGTCCTTCCCCGGTTTCGGAATAACCGACACAGTCGCCGAGAGGAGGTCCGGTGGGATGGCTCCCGGTTCAGAGAAGGAATTGAATAAGCGAGCCAGGAGAGGCGCGACAGTGGAACAGAAGGTCTTGTAAAACAAGGCAAGATAGCCATCCGGGCCCGGGGCTTTGCCGTGCTTTAACCGTGCTATAGCGGAGATGACCTCCTCCACATGAATGCTCCTCTCTAGGTGGTCCGCCTGGCCGGGATCCAAGACTGGGAGGGATACTGATTCCAAATAGGCCTCAGCCTCTCCCGGTGGGGAGGGCTCTGCAGCGTACAGCGCCTCGTAGAAGGCACGGAAGGAATCCGCCACCTCCGCGTCACCGGAAATCGGGACCCCGTCCGCTCCCACTAGCTCCTTTACCACGTTGTGCTGCTGCGCAGCCCTGAGCCGGTGGGCCAGGAGCTTACCGCATCTGTCTCCGCCGGTGTAAAAGGCATGTTTCAGGCGCAACGCTGCATACTCCGTCCGGTCCAGGTCCAACGCAGAGAGGAGTTTCCGCGCCGCCTTCAGCTGCCTCCAAACTCGAGGAGCCCCCGTCCGGCGGTGAACCTGTTCAAGTTCCCTGACCTGCGCCGTCAATTCCTCCCTCTTACGTTGCCGCTCCCTGTTCTCCGCCGAGGAAATGGAGATAAACTCCCCTCTGACGACCGCTTTCAAAGCCGCCCACTGCGTTGCTAGGGACGTGTCGGAGTTGTTATTGTGGGTCAGGTACTCCTGAATGACTTCCTCCACTCGCTTCACCACCGATTTCTTATGGAGAAGCGTGTCTCGAAGCCGCCACATCCCTCTAGAGGGGGGGGCCGCCGGCCAAGCAAATATTCCGGAAACCGGCGCATGGTCGGACAGGGACAAAACCCCGATGTCAGCCGCCGTGGCGGCCGAGCGAAGCGGTCCGCTCACCAAGAGGTAGTCCAACCGCGAATAAGTGCGGTGTGCGTGGGAGAAATATGAGTAGTCCCTATCGGCGGGGTGCATGGTGCGCCAGAGGTCATGCAGATCCATCTCTGCAATCTGGTCCTGAACCGCTCTGGAAAGCTCCCCCGTCTGCGGAAAGCGCTGGGCAGACCTATCCAAAGTGGAGTCGAAGACCATGTTCAGGTCTCCCCCCAGAATGACGTGGCGATCGGGCGAGGCAGTAACGTCTACCAACACAGATTCCAGGAAGCGATCCTGGTGGTCATTTGGGCTGTACACGGAGCCAACCGTGAAGGCAACACCCCCCAGACGCATGCGATACACCAGAAGCCTCCCCTTCTGCTCGGCATGTTTATACAACACCTCACCCCTGAAGGAGCTGGCTAGAAGAATGGCTACCCCCGCAGTCTTAGTCGCAGCCGAGGAAAAGAGTTGCGTGGGGAACTTGGCAGAGCGCAACCTATGGCAATCTTTAGAGAGTAAATGGGTTTCCTGCAGGAGGCAGATGTCCGCCTGCGACCCTTCTAGCAGGGAGAGGATCGCCCTACGCTTCACAGGATTATTCAGACCCTTAACGTTAAGGGTCACTACTTTCAGGGACGGCATCGCTCCCAGGGAAGCAAAGCGCTATGCAGCAAGCGGGGGATCAGTGGAGGGGGCGCGCGGGGCAGGGGCGCAGGGAAGGCCAGAGTCGGCTTCGCATGTGTTCGGACAGTATCGGACGGGACCCCCCAACACCAAACCAGTTCTTGAACCCCCCCAAAACCAACCCATGGCAACCAGCCAGAACCAAAAACAAGAAGAAACACCCCATTGTCTCAGTCTAGCCCAAGCGGGCGAGTCTGTAGAAATCAGTCAAGTGGACGTCCAGCCACACACCTCCAACCACTCCCCCCCAACCCCCAGCCCCAACCCAGCATCGTAGAAGCTAAGAGTCTCTCCCCCCGGAGTAAAGTTAGGCCGTTTGGGCCACGCCATTAGAGTCAGGCAAGTTCCTGGCCGCAGTCCTCAGGGCCTCCGCCATATCCGCCCTGATGGTAGGGGAGTCAGGGCGACTCGCCGTCGCCGACGATTGGCGCCTCCTCGATCTCCGTCGGCCCCGCCGCTCGGGGCGCCTCCATGCGGGTGTCGCCCCTTCTTCCTCTGTAGCTGTGAGTCCCAGCACCCCACAGACATCTTGTAAGGAGCGCAGCTGATGTAGCCCCCCATTCCATCGGAAGATAAGACGGAAGGGGTGACCCCAGGAGTAGGCCGTCTCATGCTCTCGCAGAAAGTCTGTAGCGATGCGGAAAGACCTGCGCTTCTGCAGTGTGATGGCGGACAGGTCTTGATAGAGCGCCACAGGTCGTTCTCGGAAGGACAGCGGCTGCTTCCTGCGGGCCTCTGTCATGATGCGCTCCTTCAAAGGGAAATCCGGCAGGAATGCCAGGATATCAGGTGGGGGTGCCGATGACTGGCGCTGGCGGCCCACCCTGTGTGCTCTGTCGATGCGGATCGGGAAGTCCGCTCCTTCTCCCAAGATGTCGCGGAACAGGTCCTGCAGATAGGCCACTAGGTCCGCACCCTCATCCGCGGATGGCACGCCTCGCACCCGGATGTTATTCCGCCTGGTCCTGTTCTCGAGGTCCTCAGAGTGGGCCTGGAGCTCGACACACTGCTCCCGTAGGCGGAGAACGTCTTGCTGGAGATGAACTATCTCTTCATCGCGACGTTGGGCCGCCGTTTCCACAGTGTCGACCCGCTCGCCCAGGCCCTCGACCTCCCTACGCACTTCACGGACCTCTCCGGCCACCTCGGTCTTGAGAGTCTGGAATTCCTCCCTGAGGGAGCTGAATAAGTCCTCCATGAAGGACCTCGTGACTGGTGGTTCGCCTCCGGCGGTGTCTGCTGAGGCCCGGGAGGACCCCGGGGACGGCTGCGCCCTGTCTCGCAGTTGCTGGGCCCTGCCGAGCATGTCCGGCAGAGTGCGATCTCCCCGTGCCGCGCCTCGTCTCCCAGCCATCCTGGCCTCCGCGGTGGGCGAAGCCTAAAGCCGGCCGCTGCAAATGTACTCAGCCGCTCGTGGGCACCAGATGTGAAGACCTCGCTGAGGATCAGGGTAGTGCGTCACAGGCGACAAAATGGCGGCACGGGCCAGAGCGAGACGACTATCGAGCCAGTCAGGGCGATAATCAAGGTTCAGGTCGGAGGCCAACAGCCGCGTGCTTCCAGGGAGGGTGGCAGATGCTTAGGCACCAAGATGAACCGAGGCGCCTGAATGACAAGGGCGCGGGCGAGGGTCACCAGTACCAGCTCCTCAACAACAAGATGGCGGGAGGGCGGAACCTAGGGGGGCAGCCCAGGCCAGCAAGTCTATGGGCGACCCTCAAACAGCAATGGGTCGGGAAAGTGCGAAACCAGTGTCCCCCAGTTTCACCAGCTAGTACGCCCGGCTCGGCACCGCACAAACTCCAATGTCCCTCGCTTCCAAGCTGGGGTCCGCCAAGGCGTCACCCACCGACATCCATGGAAGGGGGGTTGATCGCCGACGCAGTTCTGGGGTCTGTCGTCCAGCGATGACTCTGGCCACCAGGCCGCCGGCCAGGAAGCCCCCGCACTCCACGGAGTCCGTCGAGTCCGTTCCCTCGGGATCCCCAGCTTTCAGCACTCGGCCCAGCCGAGGCGCGCGGACAGCGCCGCACTACGCTCCGCCTCCAGGCCCTTCTCCTCGGGGCGATCCCGGTTCCACTCCTCGAATCGAGCATTGAACAAACTTTTCGGGGACTTCCCCCGGGGCAACAGAAGGCAAAGTGGTATCAAAATGTGCCCCAAGAACTCCGGCACAGTTCTCTCGCCCGCAGTGCAGCCGCGGGGGGAGAGAAGCGCAGGAATCGGGGCTCGAGCCGAGCTGGGCCGGAGGAGCTACGGGAGGAACCGTCCGCTCACCCCGCCATCTTGGCCACGCCCCCTGTTGTAACTATTTTAGGATGGCGCCGGCAAGCTGCCAGCGCCATCCTAAAATAGTTACTAAGTTAGCTTCAACAGGAAGCTCTAATAGATAAAATAAAGCAGGTGCTCGATTTTATCTATTAGAGCTTCCTGTTGAAGCTAACTTAGTAACTATTTTAGGATGGCGCTGGCAGCTTGCCGGCGCCATCCTAAAATATTTACCATGCCCTTCCTGTGACTTCTACAGCACACTCAAGGGACCCCTGCGCCCTTCGGGGCGATTGCATAGTAACACACACATGGTCGCTCGAACTAGTTGATGCTCAAATTCAGTGACTCATTCATTAGCCCAAAAACAATCATGAGCATCTTCGAGGCTGGACAGGTGTGCCTCTTCCCAAATCTACTGTGGAAAGTCAGCTGTGATGCTGGGTAGAGGCCTTTGCATCCTTGACTTTCATGAGCGCAATCCCCGTGCTGTTCCTGAGACCAGGAGCTTCTTTCTCTTCATATTATTGTGTTCGCACGGGTTGCTGCAAGTTCGCACGCGTTTTGTACAATTTCGCAATTTGCGAAATTGTACAAAACCCTCGCGAACTTGCAGAAACCCGTGCAAACATAAAAAAAAAAAAATCCGCAAATTCCCGAGAATTCGCGGATTTTGCGGATTGCGAGTTCGCAAATCCGCAAAATCCGCGAACGCGAGATCCGCAAAATTCGCCCATGCTTAAATTCAACGCGAGTACTAGTTATACTTTCAATACTTTACCATTTGTTAGGCTACATTGTGGGACTGTTCTAGTGTACTGTCACCTGCTATATTCTCTATCGTACCATTCTAATGCTACGGTAAGGACAAGCAAGGTTTCATTCTCTTTTTTTCAGATGCTGCAACTGCCATTGTGTAACACCACTAGTACCAATGCAATGATGACATTTCATCCGCCCAGGATTGCCAACCTTAATCGCCATTTGCCGTGCAGCCAGCCCTGTGCCTAGCCCTATTTCCAAACACAAATTACAGGTAAGATAAGCGTTTGGGGGGAGGAAGTTTAATGGAGTATTAGGAGAGACGAGAGACTGACGCTAGTACAAGTAAAGTCCTAGGACTATTGAATTCACTTACTCTGTGAGAGGCACCTAGTTTTGAAAACATTTGGGCAATTAATTACACAACTTGAATCAAGATGCCACTTAAGTGTCACCAAAACAAAGTTACTGTTAAACCCCCACCCACCAGCCTCGAAAGCAGTAAAAAAAACATGTATGCTATGATAAAGTTTAAAGTATATTTATATCCCTGACAAAAATAATCTCCCACAAGACCCAACCCACCCCCACTCCCTAACCCCAACGAATGTCCATGAAAAGTCCAAAAAAGTGAAAAAACCCAACTCCCAATTCCCACCCCCCAGAAGTCTTTAAAAAAGGGGCAAGGGACAGTCTCTTCCTACTGCTGGCTGCTGCTGTTGAATTTCCAGGCCAGGTCGGAATGCTCCTTGCGGAGGGTCTCGAGCAGGGTTTTCGTGTTGAGCAGCTCCTGCTCGAGGTAGGAAACCCTCAGGGAAAGGCGGTGCAGGCGTTTCTTGCAACTGCTGTGGGGGGTAGCTGATTTCTTTGCTCGGCGGTGGCGGGTGGCTGCGGTACCCCGGCTCCATACCGCTGGAGACCTGCGCCGTCTGGGTGACCCAGGGAGCGCGGAGGAGGATGCAGCTGTCCCGGTAGATGTTGTGGTAGACTGCGTGTCCCCTTCCTCCTTGGCCACCAGCCGGCGATATTCAGTGACAGTGGCCTCCAGCCTCCGTTTCCGGGCCCGTCAAGCCAGCTCCTTCCGGGTTGGTTTGGAAGGAGCATCTATATAAAGAAAGAAAGACATAGTCTGTAACTAATGCTCTTTAAGATTAACAAAAAATGATTCAGCAGAAAGTTGTGTCACAGTAGAACTAGCAACTTGCAAGTGCAGTACATAACTATTGTGGCCAGTATCTATCTAACCTCCCACTTCTTCACCCTTGCTCTAACATTAGTGGGAGTTTAAGGAATCAATTCTACGAGCACTATATGGACTCACTCCATTAGAGTCGACTATGACAGTACACCAGTCTTATTCTTCTTCTCTCTTGTTTAGCAAAATTGGTACGTTAACTTCTGCAAGCTGGCATAATGCCAGTGCAGTCAACTTGCACCCGAGGAAAACAGACGCCCGCCATGATGAGTGAGACAGACTTGCGTTACTGTACCAGTCCAGTACATGCAGGTGGTGATGCTCTTACTTTTCTATTACGGGTGGCACTGAGAATACTCTGTTACAAGGGCTACTGCTTAATTAATTTAACTTTCACCCTACAGTGCCAATGAATACTAGAAAAGGAAAATTAAGAAGATAAATAATCTGATTATCTATCACTGCGCATGGTATGTATTTACTTACAAATGGGATGACTTTAGGTGCTTTGCTTTTTATTGAGGGAACAGTGATACATCCACAAATGAATGACCGAGTTCTACTAAACTTATTAACAGAGGTAGTGAGTGGCCATTGTAATAGCCGGATATATGCTGTGCTTGTAATACAAACTACTGCTACTATTCATGGTAGTATTCGGACAAAATTACAACTTCTTTTCCTTGCCTTTCCTACACTGGGACGGACGTGCGGGTGCGGTGTTACATGCTCTTCAAAGTAAAACTTAGTTCATCCAGGGACCGTCTACTCTCTCTAGATACACATATGCTATCTAAGAGTCAGATAGTACCATGATCCAGGCATCCATCCATTCAAACTATGGGGCAGATTAGGATTGCGAATTTCCTGCATCCTCCGGGCCGGCGGAATCCACCGCCGGCCCGGAGGATGCGGGAAATACGCAGCGGACCGAAAAAGACCCCCCGCCAGATTAGGATGGCTGGGGGATTGTTTTTCAGTCCGCTGCTTTTCCGCCGCGGTCGCCTCCCGTTCGCGGCAGAAAAGCACTAACATGGCTTGCGGTGTCTATCAGACACTGCCAGCCATATTAGGATGTCTGGAGGAACACATGCCTTTACACAGCGGCATTTCCGACGTGCAAAGGCATACGGATTTTTGTTTGGGGGCCCGTTGCAGGCCCCCAGAGGTGATGGGAGTGTGGGGGATGCATATGGGGGGTACCTATGGTACCCCCCTGCATTTGCCTGCACAAAGCGGCAGGCACCGCACGGTGCCTGCCGCTTTGTGCATGCAAATGCACAACTTACATTTTTATCATTGCGGCGGGTGCTGCTTCAAGCAGCACCTGCCGCAATGATAAAAATACAGGAAGTGACCGCCAGGGTGGCGGTCACATCCTAATTACCACAGAGGGACCGCCACTGCCCCTGCGGACGGTCCCTCCTACTCTATGGTGGCGGACGGACTCAGGTCCGTCCGCCATTATAATAGGCCCCTAAATGTCAATCATTATTCTTCATGTCTCTCATCTGGACAAACCTTATGTTTTCTCAAGATGAGCAGCACACTATGCAGTCTGCAATCTCAATAAGTAAGGAATATAAGAGCTTACCACTGCCCGCCACTACCGTGGCAACCCGCACAGCAGTTTGGTTCGGCACTTGCTCCACCTCCTCCCCAGAGCTTCCCTCCACCTCCGCGCTGGGCCCAGCACCAGATGTTCCACCTACAAAGTCCATTTAAGAATGTTAGATGTCATAGACATACACCACTCACTAGTATTTTGTCTAGGAATGAAAAAATGCGAATACAGAAACCAATCTACTAATTTGTGACTGTCTACTCTAAAGTAAAAATGTCCCTTTTTCCAGGGAAGGGTGTTGTCTTGCTGCATTATTTGGCACAACTGATGAATGCTTGCTTTTTAACACGCACCATTTTCCTCATAACAGACAGAAGCTTCACTTCAAAGAACAAATCATTAGGACGAAGGGACCAATGATTCCGCACCAAAAAGAAAAATGAAAGTTCAAACCAGGTGAGGGCTTGGCTTGCCCACAATAAATGTGTGAATTAAAAAATGAGTATAAGCACTTTTCCATTTTTAATCAATCGTTTATGTTTTATGACAAGCTTGATTTTAATAAATATTTTTACTTTTAATAAAGCTTTAAAATTTAAATAGACTCTGTGGTTTTTGGTCATGAGTGAATGAGCAAAAGGTTTTGCAATTTGCAAGCATGAGTCCGTGCCTCTGACACTTCTGGACTCTGACTCCGTACTCTTGTCCTGCGTTGGATAATCATCATTGGGGATCAATCATGCCATCGATATCTGGCAGTCCCTTGGGGATAACCACTGGGACTTGCTCTTTCTCACTGAGACGTGGCTAAATGACACTACGAATCCCGCCATCACCCAGGCCGTTCCAGAGGGCTACAGTATTATATGTGCTAATAGACCCAGCGGCAAACAGGGCGGAGGTGTTGCCCTAATTCATAACTCCAAATGGACAATTTCCCTTCCAACAATTGACCTGCCAGACAGTATAGAAGGCCTGCCTTTCAACATTCAACTCTCCCCATCCTCCTCCTGCTCCGGTATTCTTATCTACCGCCCCCCCCCATTCCAACTTCTCACATTTGCCGGTGCTGGCGGATAACATTATTCAGCTCAGCACACGTTATGCAAATTTCACTGCCTTAGGAGACTTCAACCTCCACGTCAACGACGAATCTTGTCTGCACAGTCAAAATTTCATCTCCACGTTGACGGCCTGCAACCTCGTCCAAACAATTACTTTACCTACGCACAAAGCGGGTAACATACTGGACCTGATCTGTTCCAACCTTTCTTCTATCCAGGTGACTCCCCCTATCCCCGTTATCTGGTCGGATCACTTCCTCATCCCTTTTGAAATCAATATTCCCTATACCGTCAGATCTACCATTACTCCAAAGACTGCAGGAAGGAACTGGAGCCGCATCACCCCGGACACCCTCTCGGAACAACTAAAAAACTCCCTCCCCAGCCAGTCTCCTGACCTCGACCGTAAGATCGATTACCTGGACACCTGGGTCTGCCGGGCCCTAGATGTCTTAGCCCCTCTTAAACCTATTAAGACCTATCGGGCTGCACCTTCGGCACCCTGGTATTCGGACGAGCTCCGGCAGAAAAAGGCTGCCTGTAAAACTCTTGAACGTCTCTGGAGGCAGAACTTCTCCCTTGAAAGGAAAAGCTCATATAAAACAGCACTCAAAGAATATCGGAGAATGATCAAAGAACATAAACAGGCCTTTCTAGCCTCTAGAATCAAACAAGCCAGTAACGGTTCCAGAGAGATTTTTAATATAGTTCGTTCTTTTACTAACCCCAATGCTTTGACTCGAACCCAGCCTGCATCTCAGTCATTATGTGACAAACTGTCACAATTTTTTGAGGACAAAATTGAGATCATCTATTCCTCCTTCCCCACCCCTAACAAAGAAGACTGGGAAGAGGTACCCTCTACTTCCACGACACCCCAGGCTACCTTTTCCGAATTTTCAGTCCTCTCCGAAGCAGACACCTTGACTGAATTACTAAAGTGTAAATCAGGTTCCCCCAACGACCCATGGCCAGCTAAGCAATATAAAAAACTGGCATCTCTTCTGAACCCCCACCTGAACCACATCTGGAACGACTCCCTCAGACTGGGTAGTTTCCCCGCCAAGTGGAAACATGCCTCCCTGGTTCCCATTCTTAAGAAACCTAATCTTGACCCGGACCTCCCCTGCAACTACAGGCCCATTTCCCTTCTGTCCGCCCCCGCAAAAATTCTGGAAAAACTGGTCCACTCCCAGCTGGCGAACTTCATTGAAACCAATGAGTTACTTCATGATTCCCAACATGGCTTTAGGTCGGGCCACAGCACAGAGTCAGCCCTCATTGAAATGGCTGACTCGGTGAGGTGGACGCTCGACCAAGGGTCAAGGGCGGTGTTGGTGCTGCTGGATCTTTCAGCAGCATTTGACACCGTCTCCCACAGGATCCTGCTGAGGAGGCTAGCGGACCTAGGCGTAGGTGGCACTGCGCTTAATTGGATCACGTCGTATCTCTCTGATCGCACTCAGCAGGTTTTCACTCCCCCCTACACTTCCACAGCCAGACCACTCAAATGGGGAGTCCCGCAGGGCTCCTCGCTCAGCCCGCTTCTATTTAATGTTTATTTCACCCCCCTGGCAAAACTGATCGCTCAGACTGGGATCAAGTCCACCTCCTACGCTGACGACATTCAGCTTCTTTTCACTTTCGACTCCCCTTCTCCCTCAGCTTTTGATCCGTTAAAAACCTGCCTCAGAGACATCTCTAAGTGGATGGATGCCAACTCCCTTCGACTCAATGCTGGAAAAACGGAGGTTCTGTTTTTTAATTCACCATCCCCTCTGGACTCCAGTCTATGGTGGCCAGAAGATCTGAGCCAAGCCCCCATACCTAAAGACTCAGTAAAAAATCTTGGAGTCCGCTGGGATAATCATCTCAGCTTCAATACCCAGGTTCAAACAGTGACTGCCTCCTGTTTTGGCAAGATCAGAACCATCAAGCGTCTCATCAACTACCTACCAGCGGACTGCCGTAAGACTGTGATCCAGGCACTGATCATTTCCCATCTTGATTATGCCAATGCCCTCTACCTAGGCATCACAGCAGGCCAATGTCAAAAACTCCAGACGGTCCAAAATGCCGCCGCCCGGTTAGTGGAAAGAATACCTTTCAGACACCATATCTCTCCCCACCTCCGCAAATTGCATTGGTTGCCAATGGCCAAAAGGTGTATTTTCAAAGCCATGACGCTGGCCCACCGAGCTTCGAGGGGTATGGGATCTGCCCACTTGAAAAACACCCTGCGACCGTATACCAACTACAGGACTTTACGGTCCAACTCTCTCCTTCTCTTGGAAACTCCACGCTTCAAACGCTCACGGGCAGGCGGAAAAACCTTTGAGGTTTGTGCCTCCCAGCATTGGAACAAGCTCCCTCTGGCCCTACGCTCTTCCCAATCAGAAATCTTATTCCGTAAGTCACTGAAGACCCACCTGTTTTCCCTATAACATCCCCCTGTGCCCTCCACTCTCAAAGTTCTCAGCGCCGGGACGCCCCGTCGGGGTAGCTGTGCGCTCTATAAAATACACAAATAAATAAATAAATAAATCATGGATGAATTCGGGAGCTAAATGACTCTGCCACACTATCTAGACAGTAAGGAGATTGGGGGTTCTTCAAAGTCTGATATCACTGAGGTATGTGGAAAGTCTACCTGCGCCTATTATAATTGATAAAGAATGCACTATTTAGTGTCCATAGTTCTGTTTGTGCAGATTTGTCCCTGCAACAGTAGTAGAATGGATTGTCCTCCTATCCAAACCAAAAGTAAAGTAGTATCTTATTCTTTCTTGGTGGTCATTCACCTTTTTATTGTTGGCAATTGTCAAAGCATAAACATTTAGAAGACTTGAAAAGACATTATGGACAATCCCAGAGGACTGCACTGAGTGCATAGAGCTATTGCTGACTAGAATGGGAGTCCAATGGAATTGCCAAATGAGCAATCTTACTTAGCTACACAGACAGACGAATAAGAATAATCTAGTAATACCACAGGGAGTCATAGTCGAGCCAGGATAAGAATTTAGATACAGTCTACAAGAAGATCAAAGACGATTTAGAAAAAATCGAATGAGGAACGCTAGGAAAAAATAGGTACTCTATATTAAAATTAAAACTTACTGGGGCAAGCAAAGGAGCCCTCGCCTGACCGTTCTTGGCCTTGTTCAGCAGCAGCAGCAGCCTCCTCCAATGCCCTCTTGCCCCTGGGGGGAGCTGATGTACAACATGAAAGAAAGAAAGACCAGAAAACATGGATGATATTTGTCAACCAAATCAAACATTTCAAAAGAACAGTAACAAAATATTTTGGCGAAATAGCAAATTGACAAGTATTCCACGGGATATATTGACCTATCTCATGTGGTCTACTACGATATAAGTATTCCTTGATTTGCGGACCGTCGACTTGGAAAGTTATGTAACTCACTAAACAAACTACTAAAAAGGTTCGCCTAGGACTGGCAGGCAGCAGTCCGCAGCACGCCAAGTGACAGACAAAGTCCATCGTGATTGCAGATCAGCGACACCATTAAAAAGTTTCCTACTACATTAACCAGTCATTAAAATACTCAAACTATCAATCCACCACCACTATTTCTTCTTATTGCCAGGTGTACAAAGGAAGGACTGGACTTGAGTCTGTAGGGGCTGATTTAGAAGCCCCTTGCCGCTCTTTTGCTCCATTGTTGCGTGACTTTTGTGACGCAGCGGCAGAACAAAAGAGGCGCCATGGTGCGGTGTATATTAACAACGTGACGCATATGGGAGATGCATCACATTGTTAAGCCCTGCGCCATCAGGGGGCGTTCCGGCGCAAGGGAGGGCGTTCCTGCGCAGGAACGCATCCTAAAAGTGGCTGAGGGAAATCTACAAGATTTCAATCAGTCACTATGAGGAAAATGATGCGTGACTCAAACCCTGTGCCTGCTTGAAGCAGACGTACGGCTTGAGGCAGCATTAGGGAGATAGGGCACCCCAGAGCATTGCTGGAGCTGCGCCATCGTTGCGACGCAACTCCAGCAAGGCGCCGCCTTTACGGCACAGAAGCGTAACGCTTCGGTGACGTTTTGGGCCCATGGTGTGCCGCATTGTAAATACAGCGCACCATGGGTGGTGGTGGCGTGGCGCACAATTACTGGCGCATCCCTGCTACTTTGCAGGGATGCGCCGGTAATTAAAAATCTGACCCTTAGTGTCTAGCATTACGCAGTTCTTTAAACTACACTCATGCATAATTTCACAGGCCAATGAAAGGAACACAAAATCAAAAACAAATAAGCACAGTAGCAGCGCTACTGAGAAGGAGAGCAGTGCACCTGAAATGCACAGAAGATTTTGAAATATAATTTATCTACAATGTAATCAGCAGCATTATTGCTCTTGGTAAAAAACAAAAATTTGCGAGATAATAACACACAGAGCAGGAGAAAACAGAGTAGTAAAGAAATAGCTACTACTACTCACCAAGTCCAGGGATCTCTAGGCCGAGCAGGTCGAGCAGATCGCGTTCCCGGTCCAGGAGATCCGTCCAACGGTGTGTGGCCTGGTTGTAGGTGCGCCGGACCCGAGAGTGTTGGTACATGGCCCGGCACACCTTCTCCCACCGCTTCCGGCGCTCCCGGATCCCGTACCCGCTAGCGATCTTGCCGCCTGCCATGATGGTCCTGGGGAGGCGGCGCTGAACATAAAAAACTAGTGCGGCCACCTCCTCCGCGCTGAAGATCTCCCGGGCTGTGACTGTCTCCCCCCTCAAACTCCCGCACGGGAGCCGGGCACGGGGTGCGGGACCCTTCCCCTTCTCAGGATGCTTCCCGGCTCCCTTTACCATGGTCTGGGCAAAAAGGAAGCTAAATAATAAAGAAGAAATAGAATAGGGACGAAGAAAAGAAAAGAGTTTAAAAAAGTAGTTTAAAATTAACCAAAAGAAGCAGAAAACACAAAAATATAGAGCTAGAAAAATAGAGGGATAGATAATAAGTAAAATAGATCCAAAAAAACTTCGAACAAGCAAAGGATGGCAGAGATTCAGAGAGGATACAGAAAGCATGCCCAAAACCATAGCAATGAATGAGAAACAAGATGGCCGCTCCCGTTCAAGACCGCGTGGGTAAGTTCGCGCGAGATTTTCCTCGCGATCACACGCAAAATTGTACTAGCGAGCCGCACACTTTGTGAGATTACACATCACGCCCGGAAAAGGAAATACGTCATGCAAACAAGATGGCCGTGCCCGTGAGCGAACGTGAGGGTAACTTCGCGCCGTTGCGCTACGAGCGGCTCGCTAAAACGCACAAAACCTTGCGAACTAACACGCCGCAAAAAAACTAATCGCATATTTGCACGAATTCGCGGCTTCCGAATTCGATCTCGCGTGAATTCGTGCCCCGCGAATCCCGTGAAATTGCAGAAATACGAGTTTTGCAAAACTGAAAGCACTCAGCAGGTGCAAAAGTTCAAACTCATCATTAGTAACCATTCCCTGTAGTGCTTCCTGAGGGGCCCCTCCAGAGTTCAGTTGCCTACTTGCAACTATTCTATGACCCTGCTCTGACCCTCACAGCAGGCTCATAGAATAGCTACAAGTAGGCTACAAAGGTCCTGGGAAAAAAAATTGCACTGCAACAGAAAGCAAATTACAGATAAGGAAGCAGGTGCCAGACTGTAAGTTTAAATTCAGTGACACATTAATAAATCAACCCCAAATTAATTCATGTCAGTTGAAGCAGGGCAGGTGTGCTTGCTTTTTTTCACCCCCATAATCTACAGTGATAAACCAACCAGAGGGTGGCAGTGATGTACCAGAGGGTGGCATGGGTGTACCAGAGGGTGGCAGTGGTGAAACAGAGGGTGCTGTGAACCTGTGATGATGAACCAGACGTAGAAACAACATAGTTGCGGCCGTTGCGAGCCGACAAGTAAGTTCGCAATTGCGAACTGGTACAAAACCCTTGCGAACTGGCAGAAACCCTTGCGAACACCAAAAAAAATCCGCAAATTCGCGAGAGTTCGCGGATTTTGCGGATTGCGAATACGCAAATACACAAATTCGCGAACGCCAGATTCGCAATATTCGCCCATGCTTACACTCCTGTGAATCCGCTGACAGCTAATACAGCTCCACAACGCCAGGGACTTTTGTTGAAGGACTTCCAGCTACGTCGCACTGGTCTGACAAGCAGGGTGCAAACAGATCTCTGCAGTAAATGACTAACCCGCCGAGTTGTCTTTAAACAACTCTCCCTTTTCAAATGGGCTAATGGCAAATAACAAACACATCAGAAATGAAAGCAGTACGGAATAAATCCATGTGTTATAACATTGACCAGGGGCGGCCTTAGGCATGTGCAAGCTGTGCACCTGCACAGGGCCACCAAACCCCAGGGGCCACCACTCCAATATATATCCTTAATATAATAATCTTCTGAGGATGGATAATAGACTTACCGCAAAGATTGCCTTGAAGAAGGGAGCAGTAGCCCCGTGTGTGGTTTTAGTGGGTGACCTGAATTGCAACTTGTGTCCTAATATAAGACCAATTAATGACAATTGGTCTCGTTGTTGGGTGGAAAAAGGACCGCACTTTGAACATTCCATGGAGGGGACCGACCTTGATAGGGTTCTGAAAAGTCATGGTTTAGTGCATACAATCGAACTGGTGGCCGCAGAAGAGGGAGGCGAGGTTAACCCAACATTTAAGGGCAGAGGGTGCTGTTCCTTCATCGATTTTGTAGTGGTTTCCAGTCTGCTTAAGGACTGGATAAGAGGGACCAAGATCGAATGGAGCATATTTAGCGATCATAACCCCTTAGTTCTGAACATAAAAAATCTGTCCCCTAGATGCGTAAGGAGAGGTGTGGTAGCCGCTAGCAGCGAGAAGGTAACGGACCAAGGGAGACAACTTAGATGGTCAAAAGTGGATGGGGATGTTTTTTATAAATCTCTAATGGAGAAAGGCAATGAGGTTATTGGGGTGTGCCTGGATTTATCCGTGGAGGGACCATCTGTAGTTAAGGCATTTGAGGCAGTGGCGCCCTTGATAGACGGGCTGTTAAAGTTCACATCGCATGGGAAAGTTAACATCACCCCTAGATAGTTTAATGAAGATTGTTCTCGGGCATAGAAAGAGTTAAAAGTGAGCCTGAAACCACCCCAAGGGACAAGATGCGAATTACTCAGTGTAGGACCGCATATAGAAAGGTGATCAAATGCAGGAAACTTTCCCTACAATCACAAGCTTGGGAAGACTTAAGGGATGCTGCAGATAGAAGGGACACTAGTGTGTTCTGGAAAATAATAAACAACGCATGCTTCCAGGATGCCAATGCCCCAGAAGTTGGCACATCCACCCTCTCAGAACAATGGTTTGACCACTTTAAAAGCTTATACAATCAGACTGCCGAGAATAACCAGGATGACGGGAAGAATTGCCCATGGATTGCTTCAACTGAATTCATGCTGGACGAAATTCTAGTGGGTATTAAAGGTCTAACACAAAACAAAGCCCAGGCCCAGATGGCATTCCACCAGACCTTTATTTAAGCAATGTAGAACTGTGGACCCCCATACTCACAAGAGTACTAAATGCGGCCGTTGCAACCGGCCTTCCGCGTTCTTGGTCATCGGCAACAATTGTCCCTATTTTTTAATAAGGGGAATAAAGACAATCCTCAGTGCTACCATCCCATATCGTTGATTGATGTAATGGCGAAAGTTTTGAACTGAGTGGTTTTAACACGCCTTTTGGACTGGGCTAACGAACATCAAATCATTACGTACACCCACTATGGGTTTAGGGCAGGAAGATCCACAATGTACCAGTGCCTGAATCTCTATTTATTGGTGGCCAAATACACTTTAGCTATGAATGAGGCAATATACCTATGGTTTATGGACCTCACTGCAGCCTTTGACCACGTCAATAGAGAGAAACTGTGGGCTCTGATGACTAAACTAGGAGTTGAACAGGGGCTGGTTAACATCCTGAGAGCTCTTCACTGGAACACTTCCGCCAAAGTGCATTTTAATCTCGAAGGGGGCACAACGGCATCTTTCCCTTGCACTAGTGGGGTGAGACAGGGATGTGTTTTGGCCCCATTCCTGTTTTCATTGTACATCAACAATTTAGACCAGGTACTAGGCACATTGAAAGTAGACTCCCCAAGAGTTGGCTCCCGCCCGGTCCCAGTGCTTTTGTACGCTGATGACGCGGTCCTTTTAGCCCGCACCTCCAGGGGCCTTCAGCGCCTGATTGATGGGTTTGTCAGCTTTATGGACACTCTTGATCTATCGGCGAACTTAACTAAGTTGTATATCATGCTGGCCGGATATAAACCTTGCAAGAAGTTTTCCTACAAAATAGGTACACATAAAATGGAGCAGGCATTGATTTTCTCATACCTGGGTATGCTATTTGATGGACTTTTAAATTAAAAAATTTTAATTGATGAGCGGTGCTCCAAACTAGTGGCTTCTAATGGGGCCATAATGAATTATGGACGCGGGTTGGGTCGGTGGTCCCCGGAACAGGTCATGAACCTGTACAGCTCAATCTGTTGCTCCAAAGTGGTATATGGATCTGAAGTCTGGGGTTTTGTAAGCACTAACCAGATCCAGTTAGAGGAGAATAAATATTTGAGAAAGGTACTCAAAATCCTGCAAAATACACCCACCTATATTATCCATGAGGAATTAGGCAGGGTGTATATTGAGGACCTGATTAAGGCTAGATCCCTTATGGCCTGGTTAAAAATTTGGTCCAACACAGAGGCAGATTTGAGTAGACAAATCATCGGAGATTGTATAGCCAGGGACAAAAGCATGTGTATTCCGTGGTTAAAATATGTGAAGACCACCCTTGAGGGGATTGGGTGTAAGGATCTTTTTACCAACCCAATGGCTCTTGTCCCCCAAGACAAACTGAGAATTCAAAGAATTTTTCTGGACATGGTAGCCTCACGTAGGGCTGCCAAGGAAGGTAGGAAGTCCACATTCTGTGCCCATAAAATGGTAAAGACAGGGGAAGGAATGGAACCGCACCTAGCTCTTATGCATAATGCACAGGAAAGATTTTTATTTACCCGTTTTAGGCTCAAACTTTTACATCATTGTCTGGCCGATCCACCAGGTTTTACTGTTACGGTTGAGCAGAAGGGTGCCTGCAGCTGCGACAATAGGTCTCCGCAGGACAACCTTCATTTTGTATTATTATGTCCATTTTATGCTTTTCCCAGGTGTAGCTTTTTACTAAGAATTTTGAAACAGGCTAAGTTTAGACACGCAAAGGTTGCCCTCCTATTCATGCAAAAGGCAAGTGATCCCTTGACACTGTCATGTATTATGAATTTTATCAAGGTTGCTTTAAGACTTAGGAAATCAAGAGGACTGAGTTGAACTCTTTTCTGACTAATTGTCTCCAATATAAACTGTTAAGAATCATATTTTACTGTATTTTTTTTTTCACAACCATTTTATTGATGAAGATGAGCATATGAAATAGAGTGGCAGCCCACAATCAGGACTACACCACCAGACATTTCGATACAATCACAGCAGTGAACCAAGTGTCCAAGCAAGGAGATAATGCAATCAAGGATATCAGAAAACAGTTACCCCACCTTCATCTTATTCCGCTACCTACCTACTCAACTCCCCGATCCCACCCTGGAACCCACCCGAACCCCATGCATGTGTGCACTAACTGTATCGACGTAAGATTGTGACGTGGGTAATGTGTGTGGCCATGGGCTCTGCCAGCCAGTACGGGACTAAAGATCTTCTTCTTGCTCCACTGGAGGGTCCAGTGTCAGACCTCTATAGTCTGCCCACCTCTTCCAAATCTTAAAGTGTTTGCGGGGGCATCCTCGCGCCTCAAATATAGGTCTCTCCAGGCCCATACAGAAGTCCATACCAGCCTTCCATGCAGTCAGGGGGGGGGGCCTCACATTCTTCCACGCTCGGGCCAGGTCCCTTTTAGCCACCACCAGCCCCAGTAGGAGCAGGTGCCGCTTATAGATATTGCCACCAACCCCTTCCAGGACGTGCAACAGACCCAGACGGTGAGTACGGGGGAGGGTCCAGCCCAGCACCTCAGACAGACAGCCCCAAACACCCCTCCAGAAGCCAACCAGCCTAGAGCACGACCACATTGTGTGAAGTAACGAACCCACTTCAGCCCCACACCGCAGACATTCTGGGGACCCAATCAGGCCCGCCTTCCACAGACGCTCTCGGGTATAGTATGCTCTATGAAGAATCTTGAATTGGATGAGTCGGAATCGCATTGCGATAGCCGCCCCCCTCGGGGATTCCAAGGCCTCTCGCCAGTCGTCCTCGTCCAAGGGGCCGAGATCAGCCTCCCAAGTCGTCTTCAGTGAGAGAAGAGTAGGGGAGCAGTGGGTGACCATGGTTTGATAAATGCGCGATACTTTCTTGTCCCCAAGATCGCCCATGAAGACCTTCGCCTCGATCGGGCTAAATTCAGGGAGTGAATCAAGGTTGGCAATGCTGGGCGTCAGTGCATGTCGGAGTTGTAGGTACCGGAAAAATTGAGATTGGGGCATATCAAATTCGGTACTGAGGGTCTGAAAGGATTTGAGCGACGTTCCAGACATCACCTGGCCTAACTGCGAGATACCTATTGCATCCCAGCCATCGAAGCCTGACAATTTAGAGAGTTCAGGTAGCATACCGTTCCGCCATATAGGCGTTTCTGCGGTTAGTCGGCCCCACCAACCCACGCGACGCAAGGCCTGTCGCCATATAGCAAACACGAGTTTAGTAACCCTTGGCAGCGAGTTACGCAGTCGGGGTGAGTATAGGATGGTATGGAGCGAGTTATCGCCCATCAAAGCACGCTCTAGGGCATAGGCCGGATCCCCACCGTCACAGTACCACCATTCGTTCAGAATAAGGAGATGAGCGGCCTGGTAATACGACTGCAGATCCGAGGTGGCCAGGCCTCCACAGTAGGTGGATAAAAAGCATGTGCGCAGTGCTACCCGGGCAGAGCCTCCCGCCCAGAGAAAGCGACCCAGCACTGAGTTAACCTGTTTAAACCACCGAGGTGGGATAGGATATGGATGGTTTTGCAACTGATAGAGTAGGCGCGGGAGCGCAACCATCTTGAAAATGGCAGAACGGCCAAAGATTGTCAGGGGCATTCGAGACCAAGTTTTGACGTCCGTCTGAACTCGTTCCCAGACGGGCTGCAGGTTACGGTCCCAGGCAGTGTCAGCCGAGTCCGAGAGAAACACCCCAAGGTATTTCAGCCCATTCGTGGCCATCCGTAATCCTGAAGCCCAAGGGTCTGTCACCGGGTCTCCTGATAGCACCCACAGGGTGGACTTGTGGAGGTTGAGATACAAGCCCGAGGCCTCTCCAAACTGGTGCATGATCTCCAGGACACGTGGACCCGAGCGTTGCAAATCAGTAAGGAAAAAGAGGACATCATCCGCGTACAACGCGATCTTATCCGACAGGGTAGCATTCCATACAAAGCCCCGTATCTGTGCATCTTGGCGCACTCTTGCCGCCAGGGGCTCCATGGCCAGTGCAAAAAGGTAGGGGGAGAGCGGGCAGCCCTGCCTGGTCCCTCGGCCTATGCGGAATGTCTCTGATACCGCCCCGGCGACCCGCACCGAGGCTGTAACATCAGTGTAGAGGAGCTTTACATAGGATAGGAAGACCGGGCCTAAGTTGAGCCAAGATAGTAAGGTAAATAGGTACGACCAGCCAACCGAGTCGAAGGCCTTGTTGATATCGGCCAGCAACAATGCCGCCTGGTCCCCCAGGGCCCCAACAGCGTCGATCGCCGCCTGTGCACGCCTGATATTATGTCGCGTCGCCCTGTGGGGCATAAAGCCTGCCTGGTCCGAATGGACTAAAGCCGTGATGTGTGGAGCCAGACGGTTCGCCAGAGCCTTGGCCAGTATCTTAGCCTCAGTATTAATTAAGGAGATGGGCCTGTACGAATCATGGCTATCTGGGGGTCTGCCAGGCTTCTGAAAGACCACTATTTCAGCATGGCGCCAGTCTGGTGGCAGCAGACCCCGAGTACGGGCCGCTTCCAGCGCTCGGCGGTAGTGCGGTCCCAACTGCACATGGAATTTTTTAAAAAATTCACACGGGTAGCCGTTTGGTCCAGGGGCCTTACCGGCGTTGAGTTGCCCCAATGCGTCTCCAAGTTCCTCCGCCGTGAGGGGTGCATCCAGGGCCTCCCTGGTCTCGTCCGACACCGGCACCGGCGGGAACTCTGCGAAGAAGCGGGCCAAGTCGCCCTCAGGCAATTGGTCGCGCGGGGCATACTGGTCTGTAAAGTACGTGGCGAAGCTTGCCGCCAATTCGTTCGGGTCGGTTAGAACGTCCCCGTTGTCGTTCGTGAGACCCGGTAGTACGAGGGGCTGGAAGTTGTGTTGGCACAATCTATGGAGCATGGAACACGACTTGTCCCCCCATTGATACACCCTACTTCTGGTGGCGAGCCACGCCTGTTTGGCCTCATCTAGTAATAGGGACGCGTACGATTGCTGTGCCTGCAGGAGCAGCCGCAGATCCACCCCATCACCACCAGCTCTGTGTTCTTGTTCGAGGGTCGCCACTCGGGCAGCTGCCTCTGTAGTATGTTCTCGACGCTGCCGACGGGCCGCTGAGCACCATGCAATATCGACTCCCCGTATGGTAGGTTTCATAGCCTCCCACACCACACCTACGTCGGCACCCTCCACCAGGTTCTCCCGCCAATAATGGTCTATGGTTTCTCGTAAGTGCTTAGTGTACGCCGGTTTCAGGAGATGCCACGAGGACATCCTCCATCTAAACGGCTGCCGTTTCTGAAGTAGTTCTATTTTAACCGAAACTGGGGAGTGGTCGGACAGGCCCCTCGGCAAGATGTCTGCGCCCTGTACCCTACACAAGTATTCTCCAGGTAGAAACATATAATCCAACCGCGAGAACGAGCCATGTACTGCTGAGACATACGTATAGTCTCGGGTTACAGGGTGCATATGTCGCCAAGCATCCACCCAGCCTAGCCCCTCACTCATGGCATGCAATCTGGTGGGTGGAAGGGAGGGGGGGGGTGGTGTCGGTCACCTCTTGACGTCTCCGGCGATCCACACTCACGTCCATCACGTCATTCCAATCACCCCCAATCACTGCCAGTGATCCAGAGACATCCTCCCACACCGCAAATAGCCGCTCTGCCAGGGCCCACTGCAGGGGAGGGGGGGCGTATACACTCCCAAACACCACGGGCTCCGTGCCCACCATGCCCTTCACAAACAGGTAGCGACCCTGAGGATCCACCCACTGCTTCTCGTGCACATACGCCACCCTGTGGTGTATCAATATGGCCACTCCCCTGGATCCCCTGGAGAACCCCACGTGGAAAACCTGCTGATATCCAAATCTCTGTAGGCCCAGTGCCTTCGTGCCCATCATGTGAGTTTCTTGAAGCAATAATACATCTGCCGCTTCCCTCTTCCCCCATCGCAACACCGCCCCACGTTTAATCTTGTCCAACAATCCCCTGACATTCCACGTAACCACCCGCATAGAGTCCACAGGGAGTCGATTGGTCGAGTCAGCCATAGTCAATCGGAGTCCACCATAAAAGTCCCCTAGGCCCGCACCACCCGCCACACACCACGCAAAGCATCATCTCGGTACACACATGCAGTACACTAACTACCCCAAGTAAAACTATCAACCCCCTCGTCCCGTGATCTGCAACAGTTCCCATCCCCAACTCAGCAGTCGCATCCCCGACCGCCCGTATCCCGCCTCCCCCCACCCTATACCTCAATGAACCATGAAGTACCTGTCGCGGCATGGGTAGTCTCGAGCCCAAAACCGAGGGCCCGGGCCCACCCATACCAATGGATCCCAACATCCCAACCAGAAAACCGTAAACACACCCCCCTCCCCTCGATGTCCCACTCACAACTTGGAGAGTGGTAGCCCTTATATCGTAGTCCCCAAGTTCCAAACCCCACCAAAAACTCTCCCCCCAAGTAGGAGATCAAAGCAGTACTATCTCAGAGCTGCAAAGTGGTCAGCAATTCACAGGTCTCAAGCGACTCAGCGCACCCAGCCCGGAGTCACAGCATTACTAGCAAAAAAAGAGAGAAAAAGAAGAAATTGGAGTCAAGGCTCCGGAGACTTCAGTGATCCGTTCCCGACTGCTCCGAGTCTTCAGTTCTACCAGTGTCTTGTGAGCCATCCACCGAGGCCGCACGCCTGCGTGATTTAGAGCGTTTGGACCGCCCACTCTTTGTCGTTTGGTCTCTCTGCGCCCGCGGTGAACCCTCAGGGGTGCCCGGATGAAGTCCTGGCTGAGGATTCGGTCTGACCCGCACTGTTTCATCCGTCCACTTGAAAAGGTCTTCCGGGGTATCAAAAAACAGTGTCCGTGACTGGAATATCACCCTCAGGCGTGCCGGGTACAACAAGGAGTATTGTAGCTTAAGACCTCGCAGCTTAGCCTTAGCCGCCACGAAAGAATGGCGCTGTTGCTGCACGAGTCTAGTATAGTCAGGGAAAATCATGATCTTTTGATTTTCAAACAGGAGGGTTTCCTTGGTTCTGGCTTCCCTCAGTATAGCGTCCCTGTCGTGGTAATTTAACAGCCTAGCGATCACTGCCCTAGGCCGCTCGCCCTCAGGCGGCCTTTGCGTCAGGGCGCGGTGCGCTCTTTCGATAATAAAACAGGCAGATAGCGACCCCGGGGGCATCCATGATTCCAGCCACTGTGTGAGAAAGTGTTCCATATTGCCCTTGGCACAGCTCTCCGGAAATCCAAGAAAACGGAGGTTGTTACGCCGTGCCCGCCCTTCAGCATCCTCCACCCGGAGCGCTGTGGTTCGCTGCGCGTCCTCCACCGCCGCCATTCTCTTCTTAAGGGCACTTACATCCTCTTCCACCACTGACACCCTGGACTCGGCTTCTGTGATCCGTGCCACTGCGTTTCTAAGATCTTGGCGCAACAAGGTTACGTCTGCGCCAACTGCCCCTATCTTTGCGTCCAGCATGTCTCGTGACTGGGTTATAGCCGCCATAAGGGCTGCATTGTCCGGCCCTCCTCCAGATGGACCACTCCCCGACGATCCAGGGCCCCCACCGGGGCCAGTAAATTTGTCGATGGTCACCTGCTTGGTGGATCCACCACCTCCCCTGGTCATGATTGTCTGGGTGGATGAGGGCCACTAGGGTCGCTGGCCCACAGGCGGGGAGACCCGAAGGAAGCCTCCTCGGTAAGGACTAGTGGCAGTTGATAACTAGGGGGCAGGCTTCAGCCACTTCCCCCAGGAACAGCCCCCCCAGCCGCCGCCGACCAGGGCCCCCCGTGACCCACGTTGCCCCTCAGGAGGCGCGAGGACTCCCAGCGTCCTGCACTGCTGCGCCGATGATGTCACTGAACAGCGGGCCCGGGGGGTGGGGGGGGGGCCGGGGAGGGCCACTACTCACAGTTGCTGCTCGCCGGGCCACTGGTCGCCCTTCGTCCGTCTGCCTCCGACCAGGGTCGCCAGGGGATGCCAGTCACTCCTCCAGGCCGCCGGCCCCGGCCGACACGAGGCCGCGAAAATCGAGGTCCCGGCTGCGCCCAGGCCACCAGGCCGCCTCCGCTGCCACTGTCCACTCGTGGCGCCTGTGCCTCTCTCCGGCCCAGCCTGGCCCCAGGTGAAGGATCGTCAGTAGTGTCACGGCCTCAGGGACAGCCAACACCGCGGCCGCTCCCGGGCCAAGTAGCGCACTCTGCCGCTTTGCCAAAATCGAGGCCCCGGCTGCTCCGCGACCACCAGGCCGCACCTCGCCCCTCACTGCTCGGCTCTGTCCGGGGGCACGAGATCACCCCCGAGCCCACCGGATGGTTCCCGGCGCCTTCAGGAACAGCAGCCTTGGTCCGGTAGTGGGTTTGTGGGCTTGGGGACCAGGATAACTCGTCGGATAAATGGCGGGCCGGCGGGAGCTCTAGCAAGCTGCGACCGCCATCTCCGCTCGCGTAGCCACGCCCCCATATTTTACTGTATTTTAAATGTATAATTTGTACTTTTATGGTATTTTCTAAATACCGAATAAAGGATTTTGAAATGAAATGAAACTCTTCCTTTTCAAATGGGCTAATGGCAAATAACAAACACATCGGATGGAGCCCAGTGAAGTCAGAAATGAAAGCAGTACGGATTGAATCCATGTGTTATAACATTGACCAGGGGCAGCCTTAGGCATGTGCAAGCTGTGCACCTGCACAGGGCCACCAAACCCCAGGGGCTACCTCTCCAATATATATCCAATAATCCTCTGAGGATGGATACATATTTGCGTGGCGGCCCCTGGCAGGGGATTTGGCAGCCTCCGGCTCTGTTCCACTTCCAAACTCCCTGCCCCCACCTCTTCAGTGGCCTCCATGCCTGTGTTCCTCCGGGGCCCCCCTACCTGTTCCTCCGGGGGCCCCCTACCTACGCTCCCTGCCCAGGGCCGCAATGAGCCTAGAGCTACCCCTGCATTGACTGTGGGGTGATTGCCTGCCTTTTTGGTTTTTATTACCTGAACAGCGAAGAAGACCGTGATAACAAATCACTGAAAACAATTCAGGGCAGACTTTAGGTGCCAAGAAGCGCTGGCCCCGCCCCGAGCAGGCTGCGCCAGGACGGACTGCACCGAGTCTGCACGTGCAGTGTGAAACTCGCAGTGGCAGCTTTATTGATCACTCATCGGTTCTTTAATAACGAAACACGCCCTGTCACCCCCATTTCACGTGAGACCTGCAGTCTTGAGGGTGAGGTGTGGCTCGCCGATGGATGGCTGCCTCACAATTAAACGAGGTAACGAGACGCAGGGCAGATGTGTTTTCATTGAACTGTAAGATAAATGCAGTGTTAAATGTCTGACAACTTCCCAGAAGCAATCAGCAAAAGTTTACGAGTGCATAAAATCTCAAAGACCATTCCTCGGGTATTTTTGTACGTCCGCCACTTAAAGGCTTCTATAAATTCTGTGCTTGTTGCTACTCGTGGAAAGTTAGTGCGTGGAATGCTAAAGCTCGCCGGTTGCAGATGAGTTTTCAGATAGCGTTACCCACACACAGGAGGGGGCGGGAGCCTTTAGCACCGCATAAGAAGGGACGTTCACCAAGGCCCTCAGTAACGCTTGATATGCAGAAGAGGCATCAACAGCCCCGGTGGAAGAGACAGTGAAATGCATGCACAAAGTTACTGCAGTGAATCGCCCCCATGCTGCCGGCAGACAGAGTTAAGGGGCAACGAAGGCACTGGAAGCAAATATTGATATGATAATAGCTCAGTAGGTACTTGAACCAGGGGCGTAGCTAGAGCTTGTGGCGCCCGGGGCTATCCCTCAGATTGCCGCCCCTTGGGCGGGGCCGAGGGGAAAAGGACGGTGAGCACTTGAAAGATGTCCGAGTCTCCGATGAGAGACACGTAGTATTGCTGCTAACAGTTACCTCGATCATGAAAGTTACATTTAGTTATTTATAAAGTTTTATATAACGCAACCTTGAACTCAAAGGATATCAAGCGCTTTACAATTTGAGGCAAAGGTAACAAATCAGAACATTAGTCTAGCATGGGGAATCTAATGGACATTGAGATGTTTACTCCTCTCAAAATCGGAATGGTTGTTTGTTAGAAATGGGGGTCTCTAGTTGGCAATGGCTAGCCACTGTCCAAGTGGGGACCCTTCCTCCTAAGTCAGAGTAAGGGCGCTACACCCTTTGATAACCCCTGCTCAACCCTGTGGTAACGTAGCACGAGCAGCTAGGCTTATCTCAGAGGCAGTGTGTAAAGCATTTATGATCATACACAGTAACACAGGGAAGAACACTACAAAGGGACACCAGGCAAGTAGTTATAAAAAATACGTATCTTTATGCATAGACTTAACACAAGACCAATAACGGTAATGTCATCAGTCGGTGCGAGGTTCCCAATCTGAAATAAAGGTTTACAATTTGTGATGCTTACAAAATCGCAAATAGGAAATTGGTATTAAGAAATGGCTATTTGGTAATGATGAGCCTTAGATCCTAATATCTGCAAATTCAGAAACAGTTATTTGCTAAAAATTGCTATTTTATAATTACCAAATTAAGTTTTCTAATTTTGGCTCTATCCCTTTTGATGATTTGCCTAATGTTTATAGAATAGTGTAGCCCCTTTAACCAGCTCGGGCCACAGGACAAATGTGAATGCACAACTGTGGCATTTTCTTTGCAGAAAAACAGATTTGCCAAAGTCACAGTGTATTTCATCTCTGCTGTATAATGTGCAGTTGTTAACAAAAAATATAGCTGAAATGGCTCAAAAGTTTAGTAAATACAACATGACACATTTAGTCAAATGCAGTGGCATACATTCTGCAAAAGGTAACAGGTCACTTTCCAATTTTCTGTATTCACGTGCTCTGCTGGAATTAATCCACAATGATAGTACTGGAGATGGCTTTTTTCTGCAGCATGAAATAAATCTTGACGTCTTTAAAGTAATCAGACAGTGTGCAATTAATTATTCCTTCTTTGTCATGAAAACCATTTGCTTCATTATTCAAGCAAATTTGCGTTACACCATGCTGTTATCACAACAGCAGTTATTTCAAGTCACCACCAGAGTACAGAAAATCTCAAACATTATACATCTCTTTTCAAGGGGCTGAGGAATTGCATATTTGAATGCCTCCCAACAAAAAAACACCAATTATAGATATGGAATGTAAACTTCTGCTCTGCAGGGCACTTTCGTAAAGGAAATAGGATGTGCTGGAAGCACATAAAAAGCTAAAGTGAAGACCAGCTCCTTTATTACATGAAGTGTGCACGCGCAGGCATAGGTTCTGCTGCATGCAACACTGTACATTTTACCCAAACTATCTTCCTCTAGGTATAGACGGGACAGCGCTAATAACATTGTGATCCAGTGCTCCCAGCGAGATAAAATCGCCATTTGTGGAGCAATTTTGCAATAGAATCGGTGCACGTGTTCAGTTCTGTTTCTCAAGAATCCTTTGGACTTAGTCTAGAAATCGAAATCCCCTTTTTATCAATGGGCGTTAACATGAGGAACGCACGGCTAATACTACCACAGTCTCTGTGCAGCATAATGCTGCATATTTGAACTTTTCTTGCCACATAATTTAGTTAAAGCTAGCGCATAATACAATGTTCTACTGTCGCTTCACTCAAGTGGCCCTGATGTAGGCGTTGAGCCTCAGCAGTGCGCACAATTACATATATTTTAAAAGAAAATGCGGAGTTGATTTCTTTCTGGCACTTCTCAAAGTTTTCAGAACGGGTGTTTATGAGTTACCATGTACTGGTCTAGCTACTTCCTCAAGAATTAGCACAGAGAGGGAAGAGAGAATGCATGTAGGGCTAACGTGCAATTAAAGTAAGAGAGGAATTTACTAACAGGGCATTGCTAGCCAGGCTGGCATGCTTGACATGTGGCTGGCTCAGGCACCAGCCCATCAGGAATCCCATCCCATATCCCATTCTCATGCCCCCCACTCTTAACAAGGCCTCGTCGATCACAGTGGCGTAACGGAAATTGAGGGGGCCCCCCTGCAAGGTAAGTGGCTCTATCAAGAGCTCTCCGGCCGAAGTACTGTACTGAGAGGCCCCCTGGAGCTTGCCCACCGCTCTGCGGGGGCCTGTGTTACACCCCTGGAGTAGATTGTTGTAGAGTTAAGTAATGTAGAGTGGAGTTTATAGAATCAAGTGGCATAGAGTGGTGGAGTGTTGTGGAGTGAGTAGAGTGGAAGGGCTTAGAGTGGAATACAGTAGCTTGGAGTGGCATAGAGTGGAGTAAAGCAGTGTGGAGTGGCATAGAGTGGAGTAAAGCAGTGTGGAGTGGCATAGAGTGGAATACAGTAGCTTGGAGTGGCATAGAGTGGAGTAAAGCAGTGTGGAGTGGCCTAGATGGAGTTTCGAAGAGTTGAGTAGATTGTCAGAGGTGAGTGGGATTCAGGGGAGTAGAATTCCGAAGTGTAGTGGAAACAAATATTTTAATATGAATCAAAACAAACAAGTACTCTAGGTAATAACAATGATACTCCACTCTGCACCACTCTGCACCACTCTACTCCACTCCACTCTACAACTCCCCGCTCTACAATACTCCAATCTACAACACACTATTACACACTACACCACTCTATGCCACTTCACTCTAGGCTCCTCTACTCTACAACACTCAATTCCACTCTACTTTATGCTACTCTACTCCTCTCCATGACACTCTTTGCCACTCTACCCCACTTCACTGCGCACCACTCAATGCTATGCCACTCCACGCGATGCCATGCCACTCTGACGCATTACTCCACTCTACGGCACTCCACTCTATGACAGCTCACTCTATGACACAACAGTCTACTCCACTCTGACAGTCTGCTTTATAACACTCTATGCCACTCCAGTCTATTCCACTTTACTCCACTCCACACCGCTCTTTGCTACGCCACTGTACATCCCTACACACTACGCCACTCCACGAAACTATGATCCCCTACTCTAAGACCCTCAACTCTAGGACACTCCACTCCCCTCCATGCCAAATCACTCTACCCAACTCCACTCCACAACACTCCTCTCTACGGCACTCTACTCCACTCAATGCCACTCTATACCTTTCACTCTACGCCCTTGAGTCCACCTGATGGCACAACACTCTATGCCCCTTTACTACAAATGCATAATAGGAGTAATTTAGAACACATTAATATCAGCTTTAAATACTAAATGATTTTTAGGGGGTGGCCTTCACTTAGGATGTTTGTTCATACACAATCTCAAGATACAAGTTAAAGAAAAGTAAAACATTATTAAAAGAGACCCTGATCCGGACACCTCTGCAGACTATACATTAACGAGATATGAGGGGCTTTTTTATAGCCCAAGTTGTGCACTGAATAACCTGGATGCACTAGTGTGGATTATGAGCACGTTAATGGTGATGCAGCCTTAAGGCCGACCAGCAGCGCATCCAATATGCTCAGGGGAGAGAGTTGGTTTTAAACCCCATATCCATCCAGTTCCTGGCTTCATCCCTGGGTTTACTGAGCAGATCTTAGGTATTCAAGGGGCAACTGGTGAAAAGTGGCAAGGATGTAGGTGTTCTGGAAGGAGATAACATTACAGGCTAGGTCAGAGGTGCCAAGAGCACACGTCCACTGTTCTGGTGATAAATGGTAGGGTTAACCGGCAGGACATTGCGCAAGTCTTGCCTCCTACCTCCAGAAAAACTTGCCCTCCGTCTCCGTTTATGGAGGGGAACAGGTGAGGCGGCCAGGGTGCTCTCTGGGTAGAGTTGCTTTTGGAGTGACAGCGGGAACCTGCCTTATCCGACCGGCATTTCCAGTTTCAAATCCTTTTCATGATGAGCAGCGTGGGAGAGTGCGGTCGGCGGGGCCCTCGGTGCCGGAGGAGGACCAGGATTTACTGGAGCCGCTCCTGCACCAGTGTCGAACGAGCGACGCAGCATCCAGCACTGTCACCAGGGCTAATTCAATGCATCGTCCACACCAGTAAACATTGTGTGCCTGGGAAGGGTTAATAAAGAAGGGCAGCAGAAGGGGAAAATGGGAGACTTTGCAGGGCTTGTGCGTCAAGGGCGGGCTGGATCTAGTATAAAAGACAGAGAGGGACTGGATGTAGGCCAGTGGTCGAAGTGGGGGAAAAAATTTAGGGGAACTGGGGGCGCAGAATCAGAGGGCGGGAATAACTCAACAATTGGATCAGTGGGCGGAGACAGAGGTGTGGCCAGAATGTGCAAATATCCCAATTACTAGTATTTGTTTGGCATTTCATTGCCCAGTTTGATCAACCAATGGATACACATGATTATTTAAGGTTATAATGAGTTATTGATATTAAAATACATTCACAAAGTGGAATATGATTTTAATCACAGAATGTCCCAAATACGATAAAATGTGGAAGCACAAGCCATTTGTTGCAGAGCCATGGAGTTTCTGTCATCAGCACTTCTCCCTTTTTCCACAACAGCAGTTCAAACATGAATGGAAAAATATCCTAGTTTGCAAATGTTTTCTATGTAATTATGACTGCCATCTTTGCCTCATAATGCAAGATCTGCTGCATGATCTGACCATTTAAACTAATAAAATGTTTATAGCTCAAACATATCAAAAGGTAATTAAAAATGTGACTTGTGTTGCTGTGGAGTGGATGGCTTATTGCAAAGGTTGACTGATCACCTTTCTCACTGCCGAATTTGTATGTTACACTGCTACTAATAGGCAGGCCCGGACTGGCCATAGCGGTCACCAGGCAATCCCCTGGTGCGCCGTAAGGGTGGGGGCCGGTTTTGAGCCCCTGGGGGCCGATTTTGTTACAGGGCCATCTTTGCAGCTTAGCTGCAAAATCGTCCCTGCAACAAAATCGGCCGAAAACCAGCCTTAGCAAAGCACTTGGCGGCACCCCCAAGCCCCCTGAGTGGGGAGGGGGGCCGGCCAGCACTTTGCCAGAGCCGGTTTTGGTTCCCAGACTGTTAGCATGATTACACAGGTCAAAATAATGAAATATCAGAAAAATACTGCATTACGCTGCAGCCTTTTTTTAATGCATAATTTAGTCAACACTGCTGCATAATTTTGTCCTCCTTTGCTGCATAATTAATTCTAGTGGCCCTACAGCAGGCAGCACATGTTAAAAGGGTTTGTGAATGAAGCAGAGAGACTGAAGTTTGCGAACTTAGTTTGGTATGCGTGCAAATTCTGCATTGCCAATCCCTGGTGAGTTGCAGCTTCTACTTCGGAAACAAGGCCAATGGAGGTACCTATGGGTGAGGCAGACACCTAGAGCTGGCCCTTCTCAAGGGTCCTGTGACCTCAGTGACAGAGTCACTCTTGTTCTAGGGTGTGCTGCTTCTTAGCCCTGCCCGCAAGACTGGAGGTGAACTTCAGTATGGATAGTGGTGGACAAGCCTTGAAGGTTAACCCACACTTGCCCAGCTATGGCCCTCCTGCTGTTGCTAAGACACCACGGCTACTAAGGTCTTGCGAAGTCTTCTAAGGTCTACCATGGGATTGTGCTCTCTCAGGAGAGTGGTCTGATGGACTGGTTATTAAGGCTGAACCTGGTTCCCCAGTTCCAAATTCAGCAGCTCTGGCCATAGTGCCATATCCTCTCCCCCACAGAACACTGTACTGCCTCACTGAGAAAAGCTCACACTGCCTTTAACTGCAACCCAATTGTTGCCGGCTATAAACACCTGGATGCGGCTCAATTTAAATTACGCACTAGACAAGAGCAATATGCGGCCTACAAAAAAAAAAGTAACAACATCCTGGAAAAAGCAAACACTCATAGGGAATGCAAAATGTAGCAAACCATGTGAAATGTAAGCAGGAACAATATTGTACCGTAATGCTTTTACATTCACTATTCAGAAATCAGCGAGTGCTTTTGCCTGAAAAGTTAAGTACAGGTCCCTGAATGGACCTATTTCAATGTCCATTGCTTATATCCTTACAAAACGTAAGCAGTATGGTAAAAAGACAACATCCCTGGACGCAGAGCTGCAGTACACATTATGTTTTACAATCCACACATTGTAATACCTCCAGGATTGGTGCACTAGTTGCAATACAAAGACAAGAAAACAAAAATAGCGATCTCTGGCAACCTCTGCAAAAGTGGCGCTAATGTGTTTGGGTGTGAATAAAATCAATCTGGCCAGTTTGCAACCACGCGGTCTTACTTTATTTAGTTATTTTTCAAATTTTTAACCTTTTATTCCCGATGCTGCACTTTGGAATTAAAATGTCAGAAAAATATGACATTTTCAGCAAGTGTTTTTCTTTTTTGGATCCATTTCACAGGGGAGCAAATAAAAGAAAGGAGAGGAAAGAGAGTGAGAACCCCGTCTTGAAGTCACGGTTTTCATTAAGAGAATTGCTGCCACCAACTCTATGGGTAGATGGAGGGGGGCTCTGACACTGAGTGTGGGCTCAGGGGGCACTTGACATGGAGCCGAGAGGAGCAAAGCGTAGAAGGTGCAAAATGCAGAGTGGAATGCGCCAGTGCTGACAACCTAACATATCACCAGTCGTAGAGGAGGAAACTTATGGAAAGCAGGTGGCACTTTGAAAAGGTAGAAGAGGCGCGCAGCTCAGTGGGTCGTAGTGCAGAGGACATGAAAGGCCGGAGCCTCGGTCGGAGAGGAAGCCTGTTGGAGGTATTGTGCTGTCCCGAGGCGTGCAAAGCAAGGGGCGTTTTAAGAGCGGTGTCCCGGAGGGTGGGGGCGTAACATAATGGAAATAAGTAAACATGATCATTTATATTGCCTATGATTCCACTAAAGTGCTTCTGATTTCAAGTCCGGGACAAAATCGCAAAACCAGACAAAATGTCTGAAATGTTACAGCTAAAGAAATGCATATTGTAACATGATTAATTGGAAATAGAAACCTGGTAGTATCACATACAACTCTGCTCATTCCAGTTTTGCTCACCCCCTGCTGTTTGCTGGCTGCTGCTTACATGGGGAATGTGTACAAGTGCCTGGGCCTCAGGCTCGGCCTGCGCTTTCAGATCTCTGCCTCCATCTTCATAGCACACTTCCTTCCAATCGTATGCTGATGATGGTATTATAGTGAGCAGTGCACTGACTGATTTATGAGCGTCTGGGGGCAGGGCCGGTCCTAGGATTTATGGGGCCCCGGGCAGAATAGGAACATGCGAGGCCCCTATAATTTGCATAAGATTTAACCTGACAGGAAGTGACCTCATAGGGTCAGGAAATAGGCCCAGCACAAAAATAAAAGTGCCCCCCATTAGAGAATTAGTTAGCTAGAAAAGTGTCAAAATTAGGGCAGTTTTTAACTTGTAAAGACATGCTGTTTACGTTTTTTGTAAGGTATGAGAGATTGCATAATTTGATTTTGCTGCAGGCAATGTTTGTTTTAATATCATGAAAATCAACATTAAAAACATGTTCATCTGACCATAAAGCAGGCAAACAAACAGCCCAAAAAACAGGTCAAATACTAACATGGCAGATTGGCCCATTACACACTGTCTAATTGCCCTAATGTCCAACCTGGCCACTGTGTTATACAATTATTGTGCTGATACAGGTTCGTTGTTTTTGTAGGTAAAGTAAAGGACATGAATATAGGGTCCGTTAGGGGCCTGTTTCAATGTCGATTTTAATTTACCACCAGGTAAAGACTCGAGGGACCTAGAGCACTGAAAGCCCTAGTCCAGCCAATTTTACATTCTGATTGTGCTACTCTTCCTGCACCTCTTGTCTGGCTGCTATCACACCTTTCTGCTCCCCCCGCCCCCTCTCACTTGATTCCGTATTTCGCACCCCTTTCATTTACTCTGTGCTCCATTTCCCTAGTCCTGGGTGAGCTGAGCTGTTTTCAGTGTGAGGCGCCGTCATTCTATCTTTCCTTTAGCGCCCTGCAGGTTATCCTGCTTCTTATTCAACCAGGGACAGGGCGCACTTCACAGGTGAGGGCTCTTGAATGACCTGTCTAAACGCTGCTATCCTCATGCAGATTCAGCGATTAGGCCAAGGCAGGCAGATATTGATTAAATCCCTTGGGCCTCCTGGGCCTCCAAACTCTGAAGCATTTGAAAGCGCGAGGCCCTACTAGCTGCGAGGCCCTGGGCCACTGCCCACGCTGCCCATGCCTAGCGCCGGCCCTGTCTGAGGGGGGCTCCCCACTCGGGTGGGGTTGGGGGTGCCGCCGAGCGCTTTGCTAGGGCTGGTTTTCGGCCGAATTTGTTGCAATAACGGCCCTGTAACAAAATCGGCCCCCAGGGGCTCAAAACCGCCCCCCACCCTTGCGGCGCACCGGGGGATTGCCCGGTGCCGGCTATGGCCAGTCGGGCCTGCTTATTAGTAGCAGTGTAACATACAAATTCGGCAGTGAGAACGGTGATCAGTCAACCTTTGAAATAAGCCATCCACTCCACAGCAACACAAGTCATATTTTTAATTACCTTTTGATACGTTTGAGCTATAAACAATTTATTCGTTTAAATGGTCAGATCAGGCTCTGGTGGCCAAGATGGCGGGCTAGGAGGACGCACTCTCTGTGGGCTCCCGTGTTCCCGTAGCCCTGCACCGCTTCTACGCCGCTGATCTCCCCCAGATCGAGCGGAATAGACACCCACCAGAGCCGAGGACGCTGCGGTGCATTACGGACCCGCCGACGGTCCTGTAGCCCTTGCTGGACGGCGATCGAGGGTCTGTGGAGTAAGGACCGGCCGGGAGGCAGGCAAAGACCCGAGAGACCAGCGACTGGCTTCTGCCGGAGAATCTGTCCCTGGCATCAGAGGAACTGAGAGAGATCCGGTGGGGGAGTCGCGGCCCGATCGAGCCGCTGCTGAGCGCGAAGGGAGGTGGATTTGGCGGAGGCGGCCGGCGGCCCGACCGGTGTGACACAGGGAGGAGCCGACGGAGGTAGGCTACGGCAGCCCGGGGATTCAGAGGCCCAGCAGGGCCGGATCGCCGCGCAGACCCCAGGCCTGCCGTTTTCACACCCCAGAAGGAAGGTGGGGACGGGTGCTAGTCGGGAGGCGCGTTGGAGAGCCCTCGCAACGCGACACGAGTTTTGGGCCCCACCCTGATCCGGCGTCCGGCCGGTCCCCTCTGATAGGCCTGTGGTGAGAGGCAGCTACACGGACTCGGGCCCAGATTGGACTTAAGCCTCTGCTTCTCTCCTCCGCGGAGCGGGGGCCTGCGGCTGCTGTGGGAGAACCCCGGCGGACTCGAGGCGAGCACTGGGGGTTCCTGGACTAAGCACACGGGGGGCAGTGATTGTGCTACTGGGGAGGACTGATAAAGGTGCGGCCCGGGGCACCTCTCGCTGCCCCACTGTACGGCGCGAAGACACAACAGCTGCTGCCACCACATGGACTCTCCTCCTGTTCTGCTGGGCGGCTGGGGGGCCCTCCCGTGGACTGCAATAACTTTCCCTGCACAAGTTTTTTTATTGTCTTGGGAGCCTGCTGGTGGACACTAAACGGAGAGACGTCGCCTGCTAAGGGGTCATTGTGCTAAGAACGCTTGGAGCGCCCGGACGGCCGCATCGCCCTATCGCTTAGGACTTCGAGGGTGCCTTTCCGACTACAGTACACTCACTCACTCATGATGTCGAGCACAAGAGGGGGAAAGAAAGGAGACCGCACCTTGCCCGAGATGCTGGGTAGAGGAGCCCCACGCCAAGACAGAGGTCAGACAGCCCCGAGCCCCCCGACTGGCTCTCGGGGCGCGGAAGGGGGGAGCCCCCAGTGACAAGATCCTTTCTGGAGTCGCTGTTCGGCACCCTCAGGGAGGACTTCCAGGCGCTAAAGCAGGAGGTGAGAAGAGAATTTGACTCGCTTGGAGGAAGTTGGCCATTCCCGGGACGAAGAGATCGCACACCTGCAACAAGAGGTCCTGAGGTTCAGGGATCAGCACATCGACCTCCAGGCTCACAATGAGGACCTAGAGAACAGGTCCAGGCGTAATAACATTCGAATACGTGGTGTCCCATCTAAAGAAGAAGGGGAGGACGTAACCCCCTATCTGAGAGACCTATTCCGAGACATTTTGGGAGAGCCCGGAGACTTCCCGGTGAGGATTCATAGAGCGCATAGAGTGGGCCCGCCTCGACGGGCTTCGGCGCCGCCGCTGGATATTCTGGCCTTCCTGCCAGACTTCCCTTTGAAGGAGCGGATTCTTCGCGAGGCGCGACAACAGCAGCCCCTGACTTTCCGAGGACAACAGGTAGCTCTCTTTCAAGACTTGTCAGCAATCACACTGCAAAAACGCAAATCATTTAAAATAGCCACGGACTTCTTGCAAGAACATGGCACGCAGTACTCTTGGGGCCACCCCTTCAGGCTCATTTTCTGGTGGAACGGGACTCTACACCAGCTGCGGTCCCTACAGGACGTTTGCGACGTGCTAGGCCTCACAGCAACGGATGGAGATACTCCCACGCCCCACCGCCGGCGCAGCACCAGGGACGGCTGGCAGGCGGTCCGGAGGCGGCGCTCTGCTTCCCAGCCTTTGCGACCTGATTCGCCCACGATCCGAGCGGGGATGGACAGTGCGCTTCAGGAGGTGACCAGAGAAACGTCGGCTGAGGAAGTGGCCTTGACGGCCTGAACAAACTCCGGGGGGAGATCACATTGGCCTCATCATTAATGCAGGTGCGAGGGTTCCGGGGACGGGGGGGGCAGAGGGGAGTGGGTTGTGGCTGGATGTCCACTTTACTAACTTTCCACAGCCTTGTCCAGTATGGACCGGACTGGGGCAATGAAGTTGTTTGAAGGGTTGCGTGAGAGAGGGGAGAGGGAAGGAGAGGGAGGGAGGGTGGGCCATTGGCTCCTGGACTCATTGAACAAGGGAAAGGAAGGTTTGGAGTTTGAATGGTTGGGTGTGAAAGGGGTGGGTGGGGGGTTGTTTTTGAAGGTTTGGAGTTCAAGGTGTTGCACAGCAGAGGGGGGTGGGAAGGAGTTGTGTTTGGGGGGGGAAGCTCTTAGAGCGGGGGGGAGGGACAGGGGGACTGTACTGTGCTGTGGTATCATTTGCTTTCACCGCGCGCCACTTTCACGTATTATTGATCATGAGGCTTCCCCTACAAGGTCGAGCCCGCCTTGCTGAGCGCTGCCTGTATTCTCCTCATTGATGGCCCTTAAGATTCTAACCCTGAATGTGAAGGGGCTGAATAACCCAGTTAAACGAAAGGCTGTATTGTCCCTACTTGATGATGCCCAAGCGGACATTTGTCTCTTACAGGAGACCCACCTCCTAGCCAAAGACTGCCACAGACTGCGGACACCAAAATTCCCCACACAGTTCTTCTCTTCCAACACCTCCAAAACAGCGGGGGTCGCAATCCTGGTGTCTAGGAAGTTTAAGGGGGAGATTCTGCATAAGGTGACCGAACAGAGAGGGAGGCTCCTAGCTTACAGGGTCAAAATAGGAGGTCTGGTGTTCACTATCGGTTCGATATATAGCCCCAACGACCGTCAGGAACAGTTTCTGCTCAAGGCCCCGGAGGAGGTAGCGACCACTCCGGATAGGCACATTTTCCTGGGGGGAGACCTGAATATGGTCTTCGATGCACCCTTAGACAGGTCGACACAGAGACGCTCGCAGGCAGGGGAATTCTCGCAATTGATCAGGTCCCGCTTGGACGATCTGGATCTACATGACCTGTGGCGACGCCACCACCCTACGACCCGGACCTATTCATACTACTCACACGCCCATAAGTCCTACGCGAGGCTGGATCATCTCCTGGTGACAGGCCCAGTCTATGAGCTAGCTACGACCTCTGACGTAGGGGTCCTTTCCTTATCGGATCATGCCCCTGTGGTGGGCACATTCCGACTGCCCCCTGTCTCTCCCTCGTGGGGAGTCTGGCGTCTCAGAGACATCCTACTGCACAAGCAATCGGTAGTGAAGCGTATACGCGATTCGATAGCTGATTACCAACAACACAATGATAATGATGACACCACACGTGCGACACAATGGGCCGCCTTGAAGGCGGTACTTCGTGGTGAGTTCATCGCGGTCTCCTCGGCGGAGAATAAGGAACGTCAACTAAAATGGGACAAACTTACAAGCAAGGTGAGGGAGTTGGAACAGGTGCACCAACGAACAGGGGCCCCCAGAGTCTGGAGGCAACTTAAGGCCGCCCGGAAACTTCTGTCCGCGCTAGACATGGATAGAGCAGAATACGCGGTGCTCCGCCTGAAACATAAGTACTACACCGGCGGGGACAGGTGTGGCCGACTCCTTGCGAATAAGCTTCGCATACAACACCAGAGACATCGGGTGAAAGAGCTGTCGATTCCTGACAGGGGTACGGCCACAGAGGATGACCAGATTGCGGACGGCTTCCGTCGGTACTACGCCGATCTCTACACAGGTGTGCCCCCCTCGGCGCAAGCTGAAGATGACTATCTGGAGTCGGTCGATCTCCCTTCCCTTACCTCAGAACAAGCCCAGCACTTGGAGCGGGAGATTAGAATCGAAGAGGTAATCACAGCTATTTCCCGACTCAAACTTGGGAAGGCCCCAGGACCCGATGGGTACACCCCTCTATTCTATAAGACATTCTGCCAGGACTTGGCGCCGCTGCTGACACGCCTCTTCAATTCGTTCTCGGAGCCTGGGGCTATTCCTCCGGACCTACTCCAGGCAACGGTATCGGTGATCCCCAAGCCGGGCAAAAACCGGACCGAGTGCGGCTCCTACCGACCGATTTCGCTGCTAAATGTGGACCTCAAGCTATACACTGGGGTCCTCGCGGCACGTTTAGCACTCCACCTGCCGGGGCTGGTTGACCCGGATCAGGCGGGGTTTATTCCAGGTAGACAGACGATCGACAATACCAAACGGGTGGTCCATCTGCTGGAGAAGGCCTCCCGAATCCCCGGGGAACGTATGCTGCTCTCCATTGACGCGGAGAAAGCGTTCGACCGGGTGCACTGGCCATACCTGGAGGAGGTGCTGTGTAGGCTGGGTGTGGGGGAGAGGTTTCGACACCTGATATTCAATTGCTATAGATTTCCGTCTGCGGTGGTGAGAGTGAACGGTTGCAGCTCCCGGAAGTTCATGATAGAGAGAGGCACCAGGCAAGGGTGCCCGCTGTCACCGCTCCTCTTCGCCCTCTATATGGAGCCATTTGCTCAGAGGATTCGTCAGAACCCTGATGTGACAGGCATCCGAATGGGGGAGTTTGTTCACACCCTTAGTCTCTATGCGGACGATGTGATTTTAACCCTTGATGACCCTGGAAGGTCGCTCCCTGTCTGCATCGCCGAGTTGGAACGCTTCACCACGGTAGCGGGCTTTAAAGTGAACTTGGGGAAGTCGGCGGCCCTTGATATCTCGTTATCTCCCACCACGAGAACCGAACTACAGAGACTCTTCCCCATGAGCTGGTCAAGGGACCTAGTGCCTTATCTGGGTATCCTCCTAGCGCCCTCTCTTCCTGCTATGGTGACGGCCAACTACACGGCCTTAGGCAAGAAAATCAAGGAAGAATTAACCCGCTGGGACAAAGGAATGCTATCACTGCTGGGCAGAATAGCTGCGGTGAAAATGACCCTCCTACCGCAAGTCCTGTATCTCTTCCGGGCCCTACCGCTTCAGCCCCCCAAGGGGTGGATTCGACAGGCCCATGCGGATATTGCATGCTTTGTATGGCAAGGCCGCAAACCTAGGCTCAAGAGAACCTTGTCCACGCTGTCGCCCAAGTCTGGTGGAGTCGGCATACCGGACCTGAACAAATATTTTCAGGCGGCGCAACTACGATATCTGGTGGAGTGGAGCAGGTGGGACTCTGACAAACATTGGTTATTTCAAGATCAGGCGGTGGCGGGGCGGACACTGCAGGAGGTGCCCTTCTTGCGCAGACCCCACCGCCCGCCTAATCTTTATGCGTCATTCCGCCGCAGGTGTGGGATGCTGTTAACAGCAAACACGAACTCACCACCTTTCCCTCTCCGTTCACACCGATAGTAGAGAACCCAGACTTTGGCCCCGGCATGGAGCCCGGAGCCTTTGCGCTCTGGCGAGCGGCCCGGTGCACTGCACTGTTCCACGTGTATGGCCCGGAGGGCGCCATGCCCTTCCAGGACCTTCGACAAGCATTCGACCTGCCTGAAACGGAACGCATGAGATATATGCAGGTGCGTCACTGGGCACTCCAACCACAGGTGAGCGACCTGGCAGACTGGAAACTCACGCCTTATGAGCGATGGCTGGTGACGCGTTCCTCAGACGCCAAGCTCATCTCAGATCTGTATAGGCTCCTGCAGCCCCCTCCGTCCCACATCCACAATCCTGGACGAGAGCGCTGGGAACGGGAACTTGGAAGACTGCTGAGCCACACTGACTGGGATCACTTCTTCTACCGGGCACGACACTCCGCTTATCACACTGGGCTCACTGAAACGTTCACAAAACTCTCCACCTACTGGTATTATACTCCTGCAAGATTGCACGAAATGAATCGTAACATTCGACAGACATGTTGGCGAGACTGTGGCCAGATTGGAACACTCACTCATGTCCTATGGGAATGCCCTTTATTGAGTCCCTATTGGGAGGAGGTGTTGGAGGAGATAGACCGATGCTTTGAAATTGAACTGCCACGCTTCCCTGCCTATGTTCTGCTGGGTCTGCCCAATGGCCTGATGTATCCCTGAAATCTAAGAAAGGCAGACATATAGCGATCGCACTGGGCTCGGCAATCTAGAACATACTCATCTATTGGCGTACTACCACGCTTCCCACTGCTGTTGGTTGGTTACACAGGTTGTGGCATGTCCTGGGAATGGAAAAATGTCCCTTATGGCGGCAGGAGAGGTGGACACGTTTGAGGAGTTGTGGGCGCCCTTCCATACCTTGTTACAGTCAGAATTCAGGGAGATTACTTGTCCTAGATACCTCAGGCTGCTACGACTGACATCCCCGGCAGCCCCGTCCACATGAAATATTCCGGTAGACAGTGGGAGCGGAGGGAGTGGACATACCGCAAAGTTGGAGAAGTGTGGCGTCCTTAGCACAGTACGGAGGGTGGGGGGTGGGGTTAGGCACTGGGAGGGGTGGGGGGGAGTTGGGTAAGAGGGAGTTGGTTTTTGGAATTGTCTCGCCCGCATGTACGCCTGACATACTGACCTGAGAACTTCTGGTCCTATCGCACAGTATTTGCAGGCTGCACCCCTATAGCGAACTATTTGCACTACCCCAATTGAGACAATTGTAGTTGTTGGTCTGTACTGTTTCTTCTTTTTCAATGATGCAATAAAATACTTTAAACCTAAATGGTCAGATCATGCAGCAGATCTTGCATTATGAGGCAAATAAGGCAGAGTCATAATTACATAGAAAACATTTGCAAACTAGGATGTTTTTCCATTCATGGTTGAACTGCTCTTGTGGAAAAAGGGAGAAGTGCTGATGACAGAAACTCCATGGCTCGGCGACAAATGGCTTGTGCTTCCACATTTTATCGTATATGGGACATTCTGTGATTAGAATCATATCCCACTTTGTGAATGTATTTTAATGTCAATAACTCATTATAGTTTTAACAAAGGAGAGGGACAAGTAGGGCTAATTTTGGAAGGGTCCAGCGTACGTGCCTGGGATCGTAATAACAAAGAAGGGTACGCAGTTCCCTGGGGAAGGGGATATGTACTCCAAGATAACAAACTAAACTAATAGGACCCAGATAACAAACTAAGAAGGAACCGATGATAAGGGGGATGGGGATCCTCCCTTTCGGGACTTAAAACCAGCAAGCTAGGTGTCATATGGGTTTTTGCTCTTCGTCAAGCTGGCGGTGCAATGCCTGACGGGCACCCAGATGGGGCTCTTTGTCGGAGATCTTTTGTCCCTTCCAGTTGGTGCATGCATGTGTGAGGGCCTACTGTGAGAGGGTGTAGATGTGTGTGTGTGATAGTGGTGTAGATTTAAAAAAAACAAAGGTTAGGTAATCCACAATGATTTTTATTGCCGTGGTTATCTACCTTATTAAAAGCAATAAGGAGAGGTAAACTCCCTGATTCAATGATCCAGGACAGTGTACTCTACCAAGTGATTAATTAGTGGTTCGTCGACATGTTTCATGCTATAGTTCATAAGGATACAGCGCAATTCTTCAGGACCTAAACAATAAAAGAGCACTATCTACACAGTGTGGATGGTGGAATGTATACCTACTCTCCACAAGGGGTCAGAAAGGAAAAACATAGTAAGGTCGAGTATGTGGCGGTGGGCCAACCCAATGTATAGCAGTACACTCAGAGGAACACATCTAAAGGGGGGGGGGGTTGGGGGTTGGGGTTGACAAGGAAACAGGAGTTCCTGTTGGAAATTAGTAAAAACATCGCTAATCAGCACCGTGAAAACAGTAAAAGCAAGGCACAACAAGGGTTGCAACAGAATGAATAGGTTTCTCAAACTAAATTATTACTACCAATGAGCGAGGAACAATGATGCTAAAGATCCTCACCCTAATGTAAATTGTGTGTAGCTTCAACAGTCTCCTCCAGTCATGGATTCTGTAGTATAACGGTAGTAGCCTGGTAGGGGAAGTGATAAAGGTAACCAGGTGGGGTTGCATTACCATAAACCAAGGGAAGACTTGGATCAACAGTGACGAAGAGGTCCCCACTTGCTACAGTAGCCTCCACCAAGTAACCCCCACAATTTGTGTGACTCTACACCAATGAGGGCACAATCTCACTGTACCCGGATGCGCTGGTCAAAACGTTATGAGGGGATTAGTGTCCAAAACACTGCCCCTATAGGTACCAGCCGGGAGTTAGAACCAACATGGTAGCAACACAGGCTCACCACGCATCCCCCAACGACCTGGAAACCAGGGAGCATCAGGGGGGCAGAAGCATTATGTGCCCAAGGTCGGTTAGAACTGCGACTACCATCGGTGTATTGCCAGATGTACCGGAATTAGCCAGCCTCCATCACAGGGGAAAGTTACCCATGGATGGCACATCGTAGAGAAACCACATGCGGGCGTCAACGGGCCGGTGGGCCAGCATGTAAGAGACACAGCAAACGTCAGAGTGTCCCCAAAGGTCGCGGTTTCACTTACCTTGTCCCGTCACGTGGAGCGAATGTCAACCTACCCGGACGGCGGCAGCATGGAGGAGCTGGAGAATTTGGTCCGCTCCGGTTACATCTTATATACTGCCCTGGAATCAGCCCGTAGCTCGAGCCCCTGCTTCCGCATCCGCGGCAGCATCACTGCGCATGCGTTGGTCAGGGAAAGAGGAAGCGTTCACAGGTTGTGTAGGACGCTAATGTTGCGGCGGCCATCTTATAGTGTCTAATATAGTGCAGGACTGCCTCAAACCTTAACTCCAAGGAAAATTAAAATTGAAGTGGGGCATATTATCCTGGCTAAGATGTGATGTTGCCTGAAGTAAGGTACAATACTGTTGTTTGAACAAAGGGCATAGCTGTGATAATGCCAGACGTAAGGTTAATTACTCATATATTAACGTGGAGGCAGTCCTGTTGCTTCAAAGGGTACAATCAGGTTCAGGGGTGATTGACCAAGCGCATGCCACATACAATTGAGTTAGAACCTTAAATAATCATGTGTATCCATTGGTTGATCAAACTGGGCAATGAAATGCCAAACAAATACTAATAATTGGGATATTTGCACATTCTGGCCACACCTCTGTCTCCGCCCACTGATCAAATCATTGAGTTATTCCCGCCCTCTGATTCTGCGCCCCCAGTTCCCCTAACTTTTTTCACCCACTTCGACCACTGGCCTACATCCAGTCCCTCTCTGTCTTTTATACTACATCCAGCCCGCCCTTGACGCACAAGCCCTGCAAAGTCTCCCATTTTCCCCTTCTGCTGCCCATCTTTATTAACCCTTCCCAGGCACGCAATGTTTACTGGTGTGGATGATGGATTGAATTAGCCCTGGCGACAGTGCTGGATGCTGCGTCGCTCGTTCGACACTGGTGCAGGAGCGGCTTCCAGTAAATCCTGGTCCTCCTCCGGCACCGAGGGCCCCGCCGACCACACTCTTCCACGCTGCTCATCATGAAAAGGATTTGAAACTGGAAATGCCGGTCGGATAAGGCAGGTTCCCGCTGTCACTCCAAAAGCAACTCTACCCATCGAGCACCCTGGCTCGCCTCATCTGTTCCTCACCTGTTTGAGTGCTACAAAAGAAAGCAAGGTGACAGTGCAATCTGTTTAGAGCATAGAGCTCCTGAGGTGAAAAGCCGGGAGTTAGGTCCTAATTTGTATTACACTTCTCTCCCAGGCCAAGAGGCTGCGGGGATTTTAAAAGAGCACTTATTTTTCGTCTGTGTCAGTAAATTTTAAATTGTACCTGCTTCTGTTCATGTGATCTTTGGGCACCCTTTTTCTTCTGTTGGGGCTAACCGAGGGCCGATTTAGGGCTCTGCTCGGTCTCAGGCAGCTTCCCCGGGGGTGACGACTTCGGCCGCCATCTTAGGGTGAGAGGCTGGCTTAGCACACTAGTGGTCGGGCGAGTGGCGGCCCGAGCACTACAAAATGAATGTGAATTCCCGTCCGCGCAGCGGGCGCGCCGATGGCGCGCCGGAGGCGCACCAGAGGCAAGCCCGTCTGGGCCCGTCCAGGCCAGACCGGGCCTAGGGCCAGTTATTATGCCGGTGGCCACTGATTTAAGGATTGGTTATTCTAGGGAAGACCTTATGGAGCTCCAAGACAAAGGAGACTCATTGTGCTGTCAGTTTGAGAACTGTGATCAATTGTACAGGAGGTGTAAAATGTGTGCTAATTCGATCTCTGTTAGGGATACTGGTAGGCAGGTCCACAGTAATCTCTGTATGGCACTCCTGAACTGCAGGTCCCTACCGAAACATGCCATCGAGATTAACCTTATGATTCAAGAAGGTGATCTCGATGTATTGTTCTTAACTGAAACGTGGCTCTCGTCTACTTCCGAGTTCGATATCGCTGCTGCCCTTCCAGATGGATTCCTTATTCAGTGCCTACATAGACAACAAGGGAAAGGAGGGGGACTTGCCATAGTCTACAAAGACAAATTTATTTGCAGAATCGAAGATTGTGACATATCAGACTCAGAAAGTGTCCGTTTCAGTATCCAAATAACATCCAACAAGTCTCTCTCTGGACTTCTTATTTATCACCCGCCGGGCTGTACATAGGTTCCCTACTAGAAACTACCTTAGAGGTAGCTGCTTTGTCTTCAAATTTTTTGATTTTAGGAGATTTGAATCTTCATTTCGATGATCCGAATGATAAAGTTGCCATAGATCTCTGCTCGGATCTTAAATCTTTTAAGCTAAGACTTGTAAATAAAGAGGCAACACATGTTAAGGGCCATCTTTTAGACCCTATTTTCTCAAACTGTAATCAGCTTAATTCTAGTCCCCCCTTCCTGTACCATGGTCTGATCATTTCGTAGTTCCATTTTTTTGGAAAACATGCACAGAGGTACAGCTGGTAGCACTGCCTCGTACCCTAGAAAGGGCTTGGCCCAAGTTATCTCTGGAAGAGCAGAAATTAGCACTCGAACAAACTGCCCCTAAAATAGAATCAGATCCATTGGTTGCAGATATTAGTTTCTGTAACCGGTTGAACAACTCCCTCGACGCGGTACTACCTCTTAAAACAATGACAAAGAAAAGTAGTACTTTTAAATCACCATGGTACACTTCAGAGCTCAGAGACCTCAGAAAAATCTGCAAAAAATTGGAACGCAGATGGAGGAAAGACTGGGCGGTTAATAATAAAGCGGCTTATCGATCTGCCCTAAGACACTATAAAACCTCCCTTAAAAAAGCACAGGTGGCCTTCTTAGAGAATAAAATCAATTCGTCATCCAACTCCGCGAGAGAAACTTTTGAGATAGTTAAACAACTACTTAAGGTTCCCTCACCTGTTAGCACCTTGGATTGCACAGAAGAAAGATGCAATCAACTTGCGGACTTCTTTGATTCTAAGATATTAAGAATCCTTGACAGTCCTCCGCAGGAGGTCTCTGTCCCTTATGACGACATAGACCTGGCCCCCATTTCTGGCCCTCGGCTGGACCTCTTTAGCTGTATTACCAGGGAGGATTTTTGTAAAGCCCTATCCTCCATGAAAAGTGGTTCTCCGGCTGATCCTGCGCCCATGTATTTCCTTAAGAGGATTGCAGATACGATCGCCCCACTGGCAACAGAGCTTCTGAATGCCTCTTTTACCTGCGGGGTCGTGCCATCCAGTTGGAAACAGGCCAGGGTCAGAACCCTTTTAAAAAAAACGGGGCTTGATCCCTTAGACCTGGCCAATTTCCGCCCGATTTCATTGTTACCCGGCTTGAGTAAAATCGCTGAAAAAATGGTTAATCAGCAACTCTCAGGATTCCTTGAAAATAATTTGCTGCTGAGTAACTCTCAAACAGGTTTTCGTCCAGGGCAAGGCATGGATACAGCCCTTATAGTGGTGGCGGAGGAGGCAAGGTGCATCTTAGATTCAGGATGATCCGCTGTTGTGATCCTCCTGGATCTAAGTGCTGCATTTGATACGGTGGACCACGAAATTCTAACTCACCGTCTTGCCAGACTGGGCGTAACAGGAATGGCCCTGAAATGGCTTATATCCTTTCTGAATAATCGTTCTTTCAGAATCTGGCAAGATGGTGTGCTGTCCAGATCTACCCCTCTCCAGTGTGGTGTCCCTCAGGGCTCCTCGTTGAGCCCTACTAAGTTCAACATATATATGGCCCCACTGGAGGAGGTAGTGGCTCCCTTTGGGATCAAAACAGTCACCTACGCGGACGACACCCAACTAGTCGTCTCGCTAACCCAACAAGAGGGATGTCTGGATAATCTCTCCGCCTGCCTTGTCGAAATATTCTCCTGGATGTCTAGTTCGCGGCTCAAACTTAATGGATCGAAAACGGAGATCATGCTCCTGGGTCATCACTTTACATCTCTCCCCAAAGCCACCTGTCCCCTTTGCCTGGGTGAGCTGCCCATACCAAAGGATAAAATTAAAAGCGTAGGGTTGTGGTTTGCGCCCAACCTAACTTTCAGGACACAGGCACAGAAAATCGCAGGCATCTGTTTTGGCCTGCTACGTTCAGTGCGGAAAGTTCTCCCTCTTCTGCCTCCCCAGTCCCCAGTCCAGGACACTTCTGATTCAGGGGTTAATATTATCCAGACTGGACTATAGTAATGCCCTGTTTTTGGCAGCTCCCGAAGCTACCATTAATATCGTTCAACGGGTGCAGAATGCTGCAGCCAGGATGCTTGCGGGTGCCTCAAGAAGATGTTCAGCTAGACCGGTTTTGAGAGCGCTTCACTGGCTGCCTATACGCGAAAGAGTCATCTTTAAATCGCTATGCATCACCCATAAGGCTCGTCAGGGTAAAGGACCTCTGATCCTCAGGAGCCTGATTTGCCCTTATAAATCATCTTGGGCTCTCCGGTCGGACCTTGGAAATTTTGCCAGGGTTCCCAGAGTTAGGAAGGCACGCACAGGGGGTCGCCGCTTCTCTGCAGCAAAAAACTGGAACTCTCTCCCCAGTTGGATTCGTACCGAACCCTGTTATTTTAAGTTTCAAAAGGCCCTTAAAACATTTCTTTTTCCTGAGGATTCCTAATTATCGGTACACTCTTCAGGTTGTTCTTTCTTCTATTTTTTTTTTTGTTAGCGCTGGGACGCTCTCGGGCAGCCATGCGCTTTATAAATTAAATTTCATTTAATTTCATTTCATTCATTTTCATTTCATTCCATAAACGGACGCGGAGGGCAAGTTTTTCTGGAGGTAGGAGGCAAGACTTGCGCAATGTCCTGCCGGTTAACCCTACCATTTATCACCAGAACAGTGGACGTGTGCTCTTGGCACCTCTGACCTAGCCTGTAATGTTATCTCCTTCCAGAACACCTACATCCTTGCCACTTTTCACCAGTTGCCCCTTGAATACCTAAGATCTGCTCAGTAAGCCCAGGGATGAAGCCAGGAACTGGATGGATATGGGGTTTAAAACCAACTCTCTCCCCTGAGCATATTGGATGCGCTGCTGGTCGGCCTTAAGGCTGCATCACCATTAACGTGCTCATAATCCACACTAGTGCATCCAGGTTATTCAGTGCACAACTTGGGCTATAAAAAAGCCCCTCATATCTCGTTAATGTATAGTCTGCAGAGGTGTCCGGATCAGGGTCTCTTTTAATAATGTTTTACTTTTCTTTAACTTGTATCTTGAGATTGTGTATGAACAAACATCCTAAGTGAAGGCCACCCCTTAAAAATCATTTAGTATTTAAAGCTGATATTAATGTGTTCTAAATTACTCCTATTATGCATTTGTAGTAAAGGGGCATAGAGTGTTGTGCCATCAGGTGGACTCAAGGGCGTAGAGTGAAAGGTATAGAGTGGCATTGAGTGGAGTAGAGTGCCGTAGAGAGGAGTGTTGTGGAGTGGAGTTGGGTAGAGTGATTTGGCATTGAGTGGAGTAGAGTGCCGTAGAGAGGAGTGTTGTGGAGTGGAGTTGGGTAGAGTGATTTGGCATTGAGTGGAGTAGAGTGCCGTAGAGAGGAATGTTGTGGAGTGGAGTTGGGAAGAGTGATTTGGGATGAAGGGGAGTGGAGTGTCCTAGAGTTGGGGGTCTTAGAGTAGGGGATCATAGTTTCGTGGAGTGGCGTAGTGTGTAGGGATGTACAGTGGCGTAACAAAGAGCGGTGTGGAGTGGAGTAAAGTGGAATAGACTGGAGTGGCATAGAGTGTTATAAAGCAGACTGTCAGAGTGGAGTAGACTGTTGTGTCATAGAGTGAGCTGTCATAGAGTGGAGTGCCGTAGAGTGGAGTAATGCGTCAGAGTGGCATGGCATCGCGTGGAGTGGCATAGCATTGAGTGGTGCGCAGTGAAGTGGGGTAGAGTGGCAAAGAGTGTCATGGAGAGGAGTAGAGTAGCATAAAGTAGAGTGGAATTGAGTGTTGTAGAGTAGAGGAGCCTAGAGTGAAGTGGCATAGAGTGGTGTAGTGTGTAATAGTGTGTTGTAGATTGGAGTATTGTAGAGCGGGGAGTTGTAGAGTGGAGTGGAGTAGAGTGGTGCAGAGTGGTGCAGAGTGGAGTATCATTGTCATTACCTAGAGTACTTGTTTGTTTTGATTCATATTAAAATATTTGTTTCCACTACACTTCGGAATTCTACTCCTCTGAATCCCACTCACCTCTGACAATCTACTCAACTCTTCGAAACTCCATCTAGGCCACTCCACACTGCTTTACTCCACTCTATGCCACTCCAAGCTACTGTATTCCACTCTAAGCCCTTCCACTCTACTCACTCCACAACACTCCACCACTCTATGCCACTTGATTCTATAAACTCCACTCTACATTACTTAACTCTACAACAATCTACTCCAGGGGTGTAACACAGGCCCCCGCAGAGCGGTGGGCAAGCTCCAGGGGGCCTCTCAGTACAGTACTTCGGCCGGAGAGCTCTTGATAGAGCCACTTACCTTGCAGGGGGGCCCCCTCAATTTCCGTTACGCCACTGTGATCGACGAGGCCTTGTTAAGAGTGGGGGGCATGAGAATGGGATATGGGATGGGATTCCTGATGGGCTGGTGCCTGAGCCAGCCACATGTCAAGCATGCCAGCCTGGCTAGCAATGCCCTGTTAGTAAATCCCTCTCTTACTTTAATTGCACGTTAGCCCTACATGCATTCTCTCTTCCCTCTCTGTGCTAATTCTTGAGGAAGTAGCTAGACCAGTACATGGTAACTCATAAACACCCGTTCTGAAAACTTTGAGAAGTGCCAGAAAGAAATCAACTCCGCATTTTCTTTTAAAATATATGTAATTGTGCGCACTGCTGAGGCTCAACGCCTACATCAGGGCCACTTGAGTGAAGCGACAGTAGAACATTGTATTATGCGCTAGCTTTAACTAAATTATGTGGCAAGAAAAGTTCAAATATGCAGCATTATGCTGCACAGAGACTGTGGTAGTATTAGCCGTGCGTTCCTCATGTTAACGCCCATTGATAAAAAGGGGATTTCGATTTCTAGACTAAGTCCAAAGGATTCTTGAGAAACAGAACTGAACACGTGCACCGATTCTATTGCAAAATTGCTCCACAAATGGCGATTTTATCTCGCTGGGAGCACTGGATCACAATGTTATTAGCGCTGTCCCGTCTATACCTAGAGGAAGATAGTTTGGGTAAAATGTACAGTGTTGCATGCAGCAGAACCTATGCCTGCGCGTGCACACTTCATGTAATAAAGGAGCTGGTCTTCACTTTAGCTTTTTATGTGCTTCCAGCACATCCTATTTCCTTTACGAAAGTGCCCTGCAGAGCGGAAGTTTGCACTCCATATCTATATTTGATCTTTTTTTGTTGGGAGGCATTCAAATATGCAATTCCTCAGCCCCTTAAAAAGAGATGTCTAATGTTTGAGATTTTCTGTACTCTGGTGGTGACTTGAAATAACTGCTGTTGTGATAACAGCATGGTGTAACGCAAATTTGCTTGAATAATGAAGCAAATGGTTTTCATGACAAAGAAGGAATAATTAATTGCACACTGTCTGATTACTTTAAAGACGTCAAGATTTATTTCATGCTGCAGAAAAAAGCCATCTCCAGTACTATCATTGTGGATTAATTCCAGCAGAGCACTTGAATACAGGAAATTGGAAAGTGACCTGTTACCTTTTGCAGAATGTATGCCACTGCATTTGACTAAATGTGTCATGTTGTATTTACTAAACTTTTGAGCCATTTCAGCTATATTTTTTGTTAACAACTGCACATTATACAGCAGAGATGAAATACACTGTGACTTTGGCAAATCTGTTTTTCTGCAAAGAAAATACCACAGTTGTGCATTCACATTTGTCCTGTGGCCTCCAACCTACCCTGCAAAGAAACTGGAACAAAATCACCACGAACCAAATCTCCGCATCGCTCCTTCAAAACACCCCAGCCCTCTCTTCTAACGCTAACGAAGCCGCCGCCAACCTCACCCTATGGTTATCCAACACCGCTGACACCTTAGCACCACTGAAAAAACGTCAAAACAAACCTGGCAGCAAGAAGGCCTCATGGTTCAACGATGATCTCAAGAAGTCCAAGAAACTCTGCCGCTCCCTTGAAAAGGCCTGGAAAAAAGACCCAACCACCAGCACCAAGGACGCCTTCAAAAACGCCACCCGCATTCACCACCAACTAATCCGAAAAGCCAAGAAAACAGCATTCAAGGATCGACTTGACAACAACGCTCACAACAGCAAGGAACTTTTCAACATCGTCAAGGAATTTTCCAATCCCTCGGCCAACTCCAACGACATCACCCCCTCTCAAACCCTCTGCGACTCCCTAGCCTCATTTTTCCACAACAAGATTGCAGACATCCACAACAGCTTTGACAACCAACCCGGAAACCAACCCACCCTACCATTTGCTGTTCATCCTCCCCCCGTGAACACCCTTAACGACTGGAACCCCATCTCCACTGAGGACACCATCCGCCTGATGAACTCCATCCACTCAGGATCCCCCACAGACCCATGTCCTCACCACATCTTCAACAAAGCAGACTCCGTCATAGCACCGCACCTCCGAGACGTCATCAACTGCTCATTCAACTCCGCCACCTTCCCGGAAGATTGGAAACACGCTGAACTCACCGCCCTTCTGAAAAAACCCACAGCGGACCCCACCGAACTCAAAAATTACCGCCCCATCTCGCTTCTTCCATTCCCGGCCAAAGTCATCGAGAAAGCTGTCAACAACCAGCTCGCCGCCTTCCTCGAAGCCAACAAATCCCTCGACCCCTCACAATCTGGCTTCCGAGCAAAACACAGCACTGAGACCGCCCTCATCGCAGCAACAGACGACATTCGAACTCTACTGGACAATGGAGACACAGTCGCCCTCATCCTCCTTGACCTCTCTGCAGCATTCGACACAGTCTGCCACAAAACCCTTTTACAACGCCTCAATAACATCGGAATCCAAGGAAAAGCACTTGAATGGATCACCTCGTTCCTCACCGGAAGAACCCAGAGAGTCCGCCTTCCACCATTCAAGTCCGAGGCCTCTGAAGTCATCTGCGGCGTACCACAAGGATCCTCACTCAGCCCCACCCTCTTCAACGTATACATGAGCCCCCTCGCGGCCATCGCACGCCAACACAACCTCAACATCATCTCTTACGCGGATGACACTCAACTGATCCTTTCTCTCACCAATGACCCCAGCACCGCCAAATCTAACCTACACGAAGGAATGAAAGAAGTTGCCGAATGGATGAAACAAAGCCGTCTGAAACTGAACTCAGACAAAACAGAAGTCCTCATCTTAGGTACATCCCCCTCTGCATGGGACGACTCCTGGTGGCCGGAAGCCCTCGGAAAAGCACCCATCCCGACAGACCACGCACGGAACCTAGGCGTCATCCTGGATTCTTCACTCTCAATGAACAGACAAGTCAGCGCCGTAATCTCTTCCTGCTTCAACATTCTTCGCATGCTCAGAAAAACATTTCGCTGGATCCCCTCCGACACAAGGAAAACAGTCACCCACGCTCTGGTCACGAGCCGACTGGACTACGGAAACACCCTCTACGCAGGTACTACCGCAAAACTTCAGAAGAAACTCCAACGAATCCAAAACGCCTCAGCCAGACTCATATTAGATATCCCACGCAACAAACACATCTCTGATCACCTTAAAGACCTCCACTGGTTACCCGTCAATAAGAGCATCACTTTCCGACTGCTTACCCACGCACACAAATCACTCTACGACATCGGTCCAGAATGCCTCAACTCACGACTGTCCTTCTACACCCCCTCCCGCCAACTACGTTCTTCCAGCCAAGCCCTCGCCACTGTACCTCGCATCAACAAGACCACCATGGGAGGCAGATCCTTTTCATACCTGGCTGCTAAAACATGGAACTCACTCCCGGCTTACCTTCGCCTTACCCAGAACCACCTAGCATTCAGAAAGCAACTTAAAACGTGGATATTTGACAAGTAATCCTCCTCCCCTTCCTAAGCGCCTTGAAACCCTCTGGGTATGTAGTGCGCTATACAAATTATATGACTTGACTTGACTTGACTATTCTATAAACATTAGGCAAATCATCAAAAGGGGTAGAGCCAAAATTAGAAAACTTAATTTGGTAATTATAAAATAGCAATTTTTAGCAAATAACTGTTTCTGAATTTGCAGATATTAGGATCTAAGGCTCATCATTACCAAATAGCCATTTCTTAATACCAATTTCCTATTTGCAATTTTGTAAGCATCACAAATTGTAAACCTTTATTTCAGATTGGGAACCTCGCACCGACTGATGACATTACCGTTATTGGTCTTGTGTTAAGTCTATGCATAAAGATACGTATTTTTTATAACTACTTGCGTGGTGTCCCTTTGTAGTGTTCTTCCCTGTGTTACTGTGTATGATCATAAATGCTTTACACACTGCCTCTGAGATAAGCCTAGCTGCTCGTGCTACGTTACCACAGGGTTGAGCAGGGGTTATCAAAGGGTGTAGCACCCTTACTCTGACTTAGGAGGAAGGGTCCCCACTTGGACAGTGGCTAGCCATTGCCAACTAGAGACCCCCATTTCTAACAAACAACCATTCCGATTTTGAGAGGAGTAAACATCTCAATGTCCATTAGATTCCCCATGCTAGACTAATGTTCTGATTTGTTACCTTTGCCTCAAATTGTAAAGCGCTTGATATCCTTTTGGTTCAAGGTTGCGCTATATAAAACTTTATAAATAACTAAATATAACTTTCATGATCGAGGTAACTGTTAGCAGTAATACTACGTGTCTCTCATCGGAGACTCGGACATCTTTCAAGTGCTCACCGTCCTTTTCCCCTCCCCCTCCCCCCCGCCCAAGGGGCGGCAATCTGAGGGATAGCCCCGGGCGCCACAAGCTCTAGCTACGCCCCTGGTTCAAGTACCTACTGAGCTATTATCATATCAATATTTGCTTCCAGTGCCTTCATAGCCCCTTAACTCTGTCTGCCGGCAGCATGGGGGCGTTTCACTGCAGTAACTTTGTGCATGCATTTCACTGTCTCTTCCACCGGGGCTGTTGATGCCTCTTCTGCATATCAAGGGTTACTGAGGGCCTTGGTGAACGTCCCTTCTTATGCGGTGCTAAAGATCCCGCCCCCTCCTGTGTGTGGGTAACGCCATCTGAAAACTCATCTGCAACCGGCGAGCTTTAGCATTCCACGCACTAACTTTCCACGGGTAGCAACAAGCACAGAATTTATAGAAGCCTTTAAGTGGCGGACGTACAAAAATACCCGAGGAATGGTCTTTGAGATTTTATGCACTCGTAAACTTTTGCTGATTGCTTCTGGGAAGTTGTAAGACATTTAACACTGCATTTATCTTACAGTTCAATGAAAACACATCTGCCCTGCGTCTCGTTACCTCGTTTAATTGTGAGGCAGCCATCCATCGGCGAGCCACACCTCACCCTCAAGACTGCAGGTCTCACGTGAAATGGGGGTGACAGGGCGTGTTTCGTTATTAAAGAACCGATGAGTGATCAATAAAGCTGCCACTGCGAGTTTCACACTGCACGTGCAGACTCGGTGCAGTCCGTCCTGGCGCAGCCTGCTCGGGGCGGGGCCAGCGCTTCTTGGCACCTAAAGTCTGCCCTGAATTGTTTTCAGTGATTTGTTATCACGGTCTTCTTCGCTGTTCAGGTAATAAAAACCAAAAAGGCAGGCAATCACCCCACAGTCAATGCAGGGGTAGCTCTAGGCTCATTGCGGCCCTGAGCAGGGAGCGTAAGTAGGGGGCCCCCGGAGGAATAGGTAGGGGGGCCCCGGAGGAACACAGGCAGGGAGGCCAGTGAAGAGGTGGGGGCAGGGAGTTTGGAAGTGGAACAGAGCCGGAGGCTGCCAAATCCCCTGCCAGGGGCCGCCACGCAAATATGTATCCATCCTCAGAGGATTATTGGATATATATTGGAGAGGTGGCCCCTGGGGTTTGGTGGCCCTGTGCAGGTGCACAGCTTGCACATGCCTAAGGCTGTCCCTGGTCAATGTTATAACACATGGATTCAATCCGTACTGCTTTCATTTCTGACTTCACTGGGCTCCATCCGATGCGTTTGTTATTTGCCATTAGCCCATTTGAAAAGGAAGAGTTTCATTTCATTTCAAAATCCTTTATTCGGTATTTAGAAAATACCATAAAAGTACAAATTATACATTTAAAATACAGTAAAATATGATTCTTAACAGTTTATATTGGAGACAATTAGTCAGAAAAGAGTTCAACTCAGTCCTCTTGATTTCCTAAGTCTTAAAGCAACCTTGATAAAATTCATAATACATGACAGTGTCAAGGGATCACTTGCCTTTTGCAAGAATAGGAGGGCAACCTTTGCGTGTCTAAACTTAGCCTGTTTCAAAATTCTTAGTAAAAAGCTACACCTGGGAAAAGCATAAAATGGACATAATAATACAAAATTAAGGTTGTCCTTCGGAGACCTATTGTCGCAGCTGCAGGCACCCTTCTGCTCAACCGTAACAGTAAAACCTGGTGGATCGGCCAGACAATGATGTAAAAGTTTGAGCCTAAAACGGGTAAATAAAAATCTTTCCTGTGCATTACGCATAAGAGCTAGGTGCGGTTCCATTCCTTCCCCTGTCTTTATCATTTTATGGGCACAGAATGTGGACTTCCTACCTTCCTTGGCAGCCCTACGTGAGGCTACCATGTCCAGAAAAATTCTTTGAATTCTCAGTTTGTCTTGGGGGACAAAAGCCTTTGGGTTGGTAAAAAGATCCTTACACCCAATCCCCTCAAGGGTGGTCTTCACATATTTTAACCACGGAATACACATGCCTTTGTCCCTGTCTATACAATCTCCGATGATTTGTCTACTCAAATCTGCCTCCGTGTTGGACCAAATTTTTAACCAGGCCATAAGGGATCTAGCCTTAATCAGGTCCTCAATATACACCCTGCCTAATTCCTCATGGATAATATAGGTGGGTGTATTTTGCAGGTTTTTGAGTACCTTTCTCAAATATTTATTCTCCTCTAACTGGATCTGGTTAGTGCTTACAAAACCCCAGACTTCAGATCCATATACCACTTTGGAGCAACAGATTGAGCTGTACAGGTTCATGACCTGTTCCGGGGACCACCGACCCAACCCGCGTCCATAGTTCATTATGGCCCCATTAGAGGCCACTAGTTTGGAGCACCGCTTGTTGCGTGTTTATCTAGGTTCCTGATCGATACTGCGACCTTATGCCCCTATTCGGCTATAAATCCATTTATTCCCTATATTGGCATAACCGTTCAAGTGCGATTTTCAGAAAAGTCATCTCTGGCCTCACACGAACAGAGCCACATTCCAGCTTAGTTCTCTGCCACTTCCTTTGCAACCAATTAGTGCAATGACAGAGCAGAAGTCACTATCTGATATTCCTAGATTAACACTCCGAGTTCTTCAACAAGATAAAAACTCAGCAAACTGGGAAATCCCCCTTGCTTTGTTTTGATTAGTAATAGAACTCTAATGAGCAACTGATAGCTATCACTTCCTAGTGACATCTTTAATTGACGTCTTATGTCCAGCAAACTTGCGTCAAACCCGGCACCTGTCAGGTATAAATATTACCAACGTTGCCTTAAGCAATGTGAGCTGTGAGCTGAAAGCTGTCGTGCTGCTGTAAGCTGCCGTGCACTTTGTTGTGCATCCCATTGCTGCTGCAGGCAGTACGTTGCTGCTGTTGTCCCTTGGTGCTGAAGCTACTGATACCATTATCGCTGCTAAAGTGCGAACGATGGTGCAGTACGCTTAGGAGCTGAACAGCCGTCCCTCTACGAAGAGCCCAGCAGATTCCAGCTGCCGCGGACGCTGTCCCCCGCCTCCTCCTCCCGACGCGCTGAAGAAGAGCCGCTGCCTTTCTCCTGCAGAGAAATCCAGCTCCAGCGTTTCCGGTCTGCCCTCGTGGGTGACTGGGATATTGAGTGCCCCCTGAAGGAAATACCAGACTTCCATCATTCTATTCAGAGGTATGGTGTTGACTAAACCCTTAGACGAGAATTCTTGAAGCAAACCTTGGAAAAACCAACTTAACTTAAAGCTACTTACTTACTCCCCTTCCACGTGTTAGGCTTAGGTCAGGCACACTGGGGTAGGCATAGTTAGAAGCACCAGTTGAGTATTTTAGCCTAATGTATATATGACTGTATATATGTTTTATTACTTTTAAACCATTGTATGGCTAAGAAACCATATCAATGCTTTTACAGTTCTATTTCGCAATACTTATCTTACTGTACGTACTTTTTATAATAACAAGTCTTGCAATTGTGGCAATACATTTCTCTTGTACGAGAAGAAAGACTGTTCAATAAATTTTAACCTTTTATTGACAAACGCCAGTCTCTCTATTCTCTACATCTCGTGAAAGTAAACTGCACTAGACTGACTGAGTGAAATACATGTCTATTGTTTCACACGACCCTAGAGATTGACTCTTGATCTGAGGAGCAAAGTTGTCATGTTGCACGGTTGTTGGAAAGCTGAATTCCTTCTTGTCTGTGCCAAGGAAGCTGATCACTTCCCATGCAGAGAAGAAAGTTTCCAGTGACCTCTGAGCTAGTTGGTAACACACCCAATTAAGTTTAGCATAGTCAGTGGAGGCCTGGAATATCCGCAGTTCCACGTCGATACTACTGTTTATGTTATTCCAATGTGCAGGGCCTAGTGGGAAACTAGGAACTACACTACATGGCGCCCAACGTTTGGTAAGGCGATAAACTAACGCAAGACGTTAGAGTAACTCAGTCGTGCATATTTCACACAGACCCCTTTCTCCCGTAAATACTCCAATAGACGTCTGGAGTGGGTGAAAGGTTAAAATCCGCCCGACCTTAATAGGAAGAGATTCCTATGTAAAGCTCTGGTTTATTCAACGTTGAAGGATACAGTGTTCCAAAATATTGTGCACCTAATCTTTGTCTCCTTGGAGACCTACTCTGCAAACCTTGCATTTTTACAATGCCAGGAGAAAACGGAACCACTGGGGCCGCAGTAGATGCGACTCAGCAAGGTCCCGAATACACAGACCCGGATGCTATTATCATCCCGGTCCACTTAAGAAGATCTATAACTTTAAAACTTATAGAAAACGGACTGACACCTCAAGGTGGTACAGTAATTTTCGTGATAGAGGCTCACGAATATCGGCAGACAGAGGTATTCTATTCATGGATAAACTTTCCAGCGGTAAACGCTAGAACAAAAGAGTTTCACTATTACAAAATAGAGAAACCTCCGGAAGAGTACGCTCCTTTCGAGGAGATTGAAATTCCACTTAAATTTCAAGAGCACCTGCTCTGGTTTAATGGTGCCCTAAAACACAATGATCACATTACCAGGCTCGGTCCACTAGGTAGACCAGGAGCCACGTGGCCGGTTCTAGCCAGCTACACACCACATCCTGACATTGTAAAAATGTCTAAGGAAGAGCTGTTAGTACAGCTAAAAACATTAATAAAAATACATAGGCAATTAGTCCAATATGTAATGCGGACTGCAACAGTCTAACCAGCTGTTAATACACCACAGCTGACCCCTCATCAGGGGAACACAAATAAAATTACACCACAGAGCATACAGTCATGTCTTGGTAAAACACCCGTAAAACGGGAACAAATTCCTTTCTGGTTAGCACAGAAAATCACTCAAATAGAGGCAGTATTTCCTGATACTACCCTATTAAGAAACACAGAATCTTGACCATCTGCCTTCCTATGGGAATCGCACCACACGTGGAGGACTGTGACACTTGGGGTACAGTCTTTGCTTCCATTTACACAAAAACACACGGTGTTCTGTCTATGGCGGTAATACCAGAAGTGCTAAAACAGATTCAAAATGAATTCGGTCCAGAGCCCGCTTTAAATCTAGGTATGAAATTACTGAAAGACTTCAAGCAGGTCTCGGCTATATTATTAGCCAACATTAAAGGAGAAGCAGCATCTGTGGCGATCCGCCAGAAGTTGAAGGAAACAGATATAAAAGATCCTGTTGAGCTTGCAAAAATCATAGAAAAATGCTATGAAGAATTAGGTAGAGACAGCTTGGGTGGGAAACCGGTAAAGCCCCAACTGCTCGAAAATCCTGAAAAATTATTTATGAAAAATAATTTAAACACTCCTAAAAAGAGCTGGGATGGAAATAAACAATCCACTCCCAAGGAAAAAGTTTTCCAGTCCAGAGGAAGGTCTCCTCGACGGAGGGAAAGAACTCCGACTCGAGAACGCCAGTCTCCCCAGAGGGAGCCCTCTGAGAAAAGATATAACCTTAGAAATAGGGATAATCTGAAAAAACCCGATAGATATCAAAGTATTGATACACGTCCCTCTCGATCTTTTCCACTGAATTCGGAAAGAAGAGGACGGTCAGACCCAGGAGAGCACACCAAGTCCAAAGACAAGGAACCTGCTCAAAATAAGAAATCTCAATTTCAGAAAAAGAAGGTAGCCAGTATTAGAGTAATCGAACATGCCGAGAATACTGAGGACACAGTTGAAAAATGGGGAGTGGGCATTGACAATGTTGGACAGTGCAGCAGAAATCAGTATAGCGCGCAAGATCTTGATGAGTTATCTGGAGACAGTGGGCACGAATGAATACATTCAGGTTGAAACTGCCGACGCCAGACTTAGCGAGCCCCATAAGATATACGAAATAACATTGCGTATAGAGGGTGATAAGACTAGGAAAATGAAGGGTCTATTTTGGGATAAGCTCTCAAAAGGCTATGATATTCTGTTAGCTGAAAAAGATTGGCCCCCAGAGTTTGTCAGGGAGTGCCCTCGTGGCGAAGAAGTGATTATGCCTGCCTTCTCGAATCACATTCCGATTCACAAAAAATATACATATGCAAGGAAATGGGCAGTGGCCCAGGCACCTGCATTATATAAAAATCATGTAGGATGGGATGAGGACTCACCTCCTCACAAAATCCAATTAAAAAATGAACCAACTGCCCAACTGCAGTATCCCATGAAGCAAGAAGCTAAAAAACAAGTCAGGGAGATCTTAGATCAACTTGAATACCAGGGGGTGATTGAAACATGCACCTCTCAAATGAACAATCCTTTGTTTCCTGTCTCCAAGCCAGACAATTCATATCGTCTAGTTTTGGACTACAGACACCTTAATACATGTTGCAAAACTTTTGCAGTACAAAACTCGCATAGTGCAGCCCTAATGAATAACATAGTTAAGAAAAAATATAAAACAACATTAGACATATCTAATGGTTTCTTTTGTCAAAACATTGCACCGGAAAGCAGATATTTGACCGCTTTCTCTGCATTTGGGTCACAGAAAAAATTCTGTCGACTCCCACAGGGGTTCAAGAACAGCCCAGGACTATTCTCAGCTAGGGTAACAGAGTTACTACTAATCTATGATGATGAAGCATTATCTTATGTAGATGATATTTATCTCACAGACGACGACTTGGATACTCACTTGAAAAGAGTGAACACCATTATACTTGGGTTCGCAGCAGAGGGTTACAAATTCAACTTTAAAAAGTCTCAAATTGCCCATCTGACAGTACTGTTCTTAGGGTACGAACTATCAAGTGAAGGGAAAAGCCTAGCGGACAACTTCTTAGAGAAGTGCGCTGTACTCCAAGCTCCAAAAACGCTGAAGAATTTACAATCCATTCTAGGTTTTCTGAATTTCGGAAGAACTTACATACTAAATTACGCAGAGAGGGTTAAACCTCTCTACGAACTAATAAAACCTGATTTTAACCAAATCAATTGGACTCAAAAACACATAGAAATTTTGAGATCACTGCAAACAGACATGTTAGCAAAAACAAAATTAGATACACGTGACAACACACGTGATCTTGTAATCCGAGTCATCCCAGGAAGATGCGGATTCACGTACCTGACATCTAATGAGGGAGAAAAGGTACCAATTTCAATTAAATCTCACTTGTACACACAAGTAGAAAAAACATTCAGTCCCACAGAAAGAACTGTGAAAGCAGTGCAAATCGCATTGGCAAATGAACGAGAACTAGCACACGGCAAAAGGATTAATATCCTTACAGCGGAATCCGCCTTCGAGGCGCTATTCAGCCCAGTAAACCTGCCTACAGTGTCACTGGATCCGAAATGGATACAGTGCGTAGATTCTCTAGGAGCGGAAGACGTGAAATACTATTACGCCCCGCAATTCGAAGAACTGAATGATTTAGAATATGAAGAAGAATGTCCTCTGCCAATCGAAATTCTGCCTCTCCCACAATATGCCTGTATAATCTATACAGATAGCTCTGTACAGCATTTCAACGTAGAGAGAAAATCCTACGATGCAGCATGTGCGATTATTAAAGGTCGTTGGCTGTGCGGTAAATTCAGACCGAAAGTAACAAAAACTGAATCTGTAAGAAACTGTTCGGTTCAGAGAACTGAAATCAGATCTTTAAAGATGGCGCTCGAAAATGCAGAACGTGAATTCCCGACACTTATCGTGTGCGATTCTCATTTTTGCGTCAACTCTTACAACAATAAACTGCAGAGTTGGATCGAAAACGACTACAAAGATGACACAGGTGCCACAATAAAGCATAAATTGCTCTGGGAACAGGTAGCTCTTTTACACAAAGAACTACAAAAGACTCACGTGATTCACGCACAGAGTCTTCAACGTGATGGCGTTCACGTTGCAGGGAATTCATTGGCTAATACAGCCATAGCGGAAGCAACTAAACCGGCTTCCGTAGCCACAAAAAAGCGTACAGAAAAATACATAGACGGGGAAACCATGCTGGCAGTAAAAACGACTGTAAAAGGCGACTGTGCAGCACTACCCGTGAACTATCCACTCAATTATGCATACGTAATCGATGCAAACTCCGTTCCTTTTGCTCGAATCCCTGGAGTGGGGGACAGAGTAATTCCAAACAGGAGCAGGAGGGGCTTCCTCTTACTGGAAGCACACATGGGGTTGGGTCTGAGACACCAAACAATTAAGGTTTCTCTGAAAGAATTACAATCAGAGTACTGGTGGCCAGGAATGAGCATAGATATTCAATGTTTTGCTCAAAATTGTGAAAACTGCAACAGAGATCGCAGTAATGAACAGGCCAGTGTAGTTTCAGGATCCCTTCTGGACAGCATAAGGCGGTCTATCTGCGCAATCAAAGAAGAGAAGCGCGTCCCAGTGTACACCATTAAGACAAAAAGCACTTAAAAGATGTGGCCCCCAGCGCACGGCTGACGCTAGAACGGTTATAAAAGATTTGCGAGTCTTTATCGGCACATACGCAATTACCACGTTCCATTCTGATCAGGGTCCTGCTTTTAGCTCTCGAGCTTATAAGGAGGCCATGGCTAGCATGGGAATTGGGTTGCGGTATTCTTGTCCGTCGCACCCCGAAGGGAATAGTGTGGTAGAAAGAAAAAACCGTGCCATAAAGCAATCTATAACAGCGAAGGTATTAGGTTCAGGCGCTGGGTGGGTCAAACATTTAATAAGTGTCCAGACTAGTCTTAACAACATGCCAAGAAATTCTCTAAAAGGTTTCAGCCCATACGAACTATTGTTCGGAATTAGAATGCGTATTCAGGACCTCGATAGTCAGATGTCAGTGGTACAAGAAGAAACAACGCACTTTGATGTAAAGGATCGTTGGCTGTTTTACAGGAACTGAATGAAACAAGAAAATCCTTAACTAACATAAAGTTAAAGCAACAGCCAACTACCACTGACGAGGCACCACCAGCAACAGCCCCAGCAAGGCCTGTCTGGATTCCAAAGATTGGGGATCTAGTCAGAGAAAAGATCGCGGTAAAGAAGGAATTTGGGCCTTCTTACAGAAAAGCAGTACCTGTCTTGGCAGTCACCGGAACAAGATCAGTTGTGCTACCGCCCCTTGCTGGTAAAAAGGAGAACAGAGTCGTGTCCATCGACCTGGTAAAACCACAAACATGTGGCCTATAATCAACAGTAGGCCCAGTGGACTCCCAAGAAACAACAGAATACCCAAACTTGCAACAATCCAAGAGGTTCAAACTGAAAGACTCATCACATTCGATCAGCCTGCAGTGCACAATGAAGGACTATGCAATAATGCCATGGAACTCGTGCCTCTTGAAACACAGATTGAAACAGTTCGTCAAGAAACAACACCAGTCTACACTAATGTGGCATCAGAAAGTGCTACCGAAAGACGGATTGAAAGAACAATCCCATCAATTGACAGAACTGCCTCTGGTTATTTCATCAACTTCGACAACTTCTCTGAAGATTTTAATGACCCCAAAGTGATGCCAGAAACAAAAAAGACTTTTAAAGAAAAAGCAACAGAACTCTTTCATCAACTAAAGGAAATCTACCTTATTTCCCCTTGGCTAGAGTTCTGGTTCGGTCTAGGTGTATTTTTCCTCCTGCTTTGGCTCATCATGGTACTGTGTTTGGGAAAATTCATTGAAGGAAAATATATTACAATAGACACAGCAAGTCAGAACATCAACCTAGTCCTGAAACCACACAGATCATCCCACGTGAGGAAAAGAGAACTGTCAACAGTAAATGTCACAGCAATTCCAATACCTGGTGGGGTAGTATGGGAGAAAACAGACTATGAGATCTATGGTCCGGTCGAAATCCTGAAGTATCCTCATCAACTAAAGGTTTCCTTAAGTGACTTTGTGACACCTAGTACATTCTCTGATGATTGGGACTTTAACAGTATTAATGACATGATGTCTGATTTAGTAATGTCAGCTAGATTCACAGATCATGATTATTTACAAGGTTCATCTAGTTATGAGCAGTTATTCTGTTACACCCACTATGGGGATCATTACTTGCATAAATCTGCACAGCCTAGAAATGTTTTATGTATAATCAATGGGAACATTGTGCTACACCACCTAAAAGCAGTTCTAAAGCATTTTTTGAGAAATTCAAATACTTCTCAGGGTTTAACACCAGTGATGCAGAAACGTTTTATTACAAACTGTTAGATAAAACAGGAATGAAAACAATGCTGACAAATTCTAAATTGATATATTCAGAAGCATTTTATGACAAAATGATGACATTTGGTTTTGATTATTGGAAAAATAATATTGAAACGAAAACAATTTGGGGTACAAAAGATTGGCAGGTGCAAGGCATTGAAGCACTATTTAGAACCTGTATGATACCAGAACAAATGTTATTTTTAAATGACACAATACACCAAACATCTTGTCTTGGCCTAGCTAAGATCAAAGACCTTAAAACACCGTCTATACCAAAGCCAATACCTGAAAATACAACCACAGATATTGAGTTAGACGTGTCACAAATTTTACATTTTAACAGAACACATCCTGATTGGAAAAAGTGGTTAATCTGGCCTACTGACACAAACAGCTGTCAAGATAGATTCCTGAATAAAACACAGGGGTTAAAAATGACCAGATTAGACTCGAGATACTCCCAGAGACAACATCCAGGGATAATAACAACATACAGTGTAGGGAAACTCTGCCTTGAATGGCTAACAACATCCACACTGGCTGAAATTAAGCAACACTTGTCTTTACTAAAAGATGGTGCTGATTTCATTCTTGGACCACGCAAACAGCGTCAAATGCGTTTCATAGCGACCAGTATCTATGCTGCTTACAACGAGGCTTGGAAAGTCAAACAAATTGAAACAGCTGAAAAAATACGAGCAATTGATCGTATTAATTTGGAGAAATCACTTTCTGTGGTAGACAATGGGTTAATGACTCTGTCTTCCAGAATATATTCGTTGGACAATATTGTATCCTCTGCCTTTGATGTGATAGACAGAGACTTGCTAATGTTACAACATGGCCAGTCTCAATTACGCTCTATTATAGAATTAGGCTGGACGCTGCAAAATCTTCGTTCAGGCTATGTTCCTTGGCGTTTAATCAACACAACGTCATTATTTTCCATTTTTAACCTTACTGATAAACAGATCAGTTTGGCACAGAAAGGAGCAGACTATACAATCCTGTGCATCGAAAAACTTGAGAGATTACCATTGACAATGTCAGAGAGTCCTGTCATTGAATGGATAATACACGGAATTATCACAATTCCGATAACAACTTTCCGATTTAAGAAGTGCCTTGAGTTCATACCTGCTGGCCAGTATGAACAATTGGGTAAAGGATATATAAAATCTGAATGGAAATTACCATACACACATTCTTGCTACAGTGACAGCGACAAAAATTTATTTCTTAGTGGTGATAACTGTAAACATTCACTAAGCGGTATACTTTTGTGTCAGGGTATTAATTTACACGGAGCTTGTGATGGAAATTCAAACAACCTTTCATGCCACCAGCTAGTCACACCTGCAACTCAGATAGAGCCCTTCTTTATGCAACTTTCAAACGGGAGTTACATTCTTAGAACGGATCACAGATGTTGTGGCCTTGTGCCAGGGAAAAGTTATCTAGTGAAAGTAACGTCCATGGTCAAATGCTGTATGCAAGCATTGTTCCCAAGTGGGCCTGCAGACACAGTGACTCCCATCTGGCCTCGTCTGAATCTCTATTCTATACGAATTGATACATTAAGCAAAATGAAATCTGTACTTTTACAGACAACAGTGCCTATAACGTCATCAAAAGAGACGTATGATCTTCTAGTTGCAAGGACAGCTACTGAAGTTCATGACCTTTTATCAACAAATTGCCCCGTGCATTTCGTAGAAATGTTCAGCCAACTCCTTAACATGTCTAGTGCAACAAGCATCCCAGGCATATTTAAGACAGTCTTTACGGGACTTCTAACACCCTTCCAGGCAATTTTGGGAATCGTTCCTAATTTTGTACACTCTGTTTTTGGCGGCATACCATTATTTTTGGGACTCGTCGCAGGGATTTTATTTTTGACCCTTCTGCTTCGTTATGGCAAGCCTCGGCTCAGACATAGCTCCCATGGGAATGGAAGAGACAATCCTAGCAATGCGCTACCGGGACAGGATAACTAACGTCCTCGGATTGGCCAGGCTGAGAGATCTAAACATGACCTGGTTCCTTTCATTCAGACCTGTATGGCAAAATTGCATTTTACCTGTGCTACGGTGTATGCTTTGCGGCGATGAATGCGTGTTGGACATCTGTCTTTCACTTCCATCAGCAGTACCAATGGACGTCGATACTTTGCTCAGTCCAATAACGGCTCACGCATTGTGTTGTCCCCAGCGGCTACCAATCCTGATGGCGGCATTCGTGGAGACTCCTGTGCTACAACCAAGTGGTAACAGTGGAGCGAGTGACAAAAGCAACATCATCCAGGTACAACGTTCAGTGAGCATTGCTGGTCCCGACTATGATGACAGCAATCATTCTCACACCTGCCAAGTTACAGCGCTATCTAATTTGGTTGAACTGTCACCTGAATTTGTAGACCAATTGTTTGAGAGCCTGTCTGATACGATGTTCTCGCCCATACAGAAACAATAACTTTGGAGAAGCTTTCCGACACACAGCGTTCCCATGAACTCTGAATTCGGCCTTCAGTTTTGATCAACAAAAACTGCAAAAAGCTTTGGAACTCTATTTCCCCGTTCAAGCATTAATTCTTTTTGTTTTGGACAATTTTTCTAAATATTCACCTTTTTTTTGGCACGAACAATTCTTTGCTTAACGTAAAAACTATTCTTAGAGAACAGAAGCTTCAAACTTCTATTTCTAAAATCACATCTAGAGACATAACAACATTACATCAGCCTCTAGCACATGTTATTACAATGCATTTTTATGTGATGATTTATCTCGCCCTTCTTCTGTCAGAGATACTTCATGTGTAATTCTTTTTGCATAATCGTTCATTGATTTCATATGCAATAATTTTTGAATGATTTCTATGCTTCAAAAAACGTACAGTACCTAAATTTCATGTATTACAAATACGCCTATTTTGAATGCATTTATGTATTTTGGGGTGGGCAATGTTACACATGCATCTAATTGCTCTAGTTTTAGTAATTTGATGGACATGAATACGTGGAGTGGGTGTTGCGTGTTTATCTAGGTTCCTGATCGATACTGCGACCTTATGCCCCTATTCGGCCATAAATCCATTTATTCCCTATATTGGCATAACCGTTCAAGTGCGATTTTCAGAAAAGTCATCTCTGGCCTCACACGAACAGAGCCACATTCCAGCATAGTTCTCTGCCACTTCCTTTGCAACCAATTAGTGCAATGACAGAGCAGAAGTCACTATCTGATATTCCTAGATTAACACTCCGAGTTCTTCAACAAGATAAAAACTCAGCAAACTGGGAAATCCCCCTTGCTTTGTTTTGATTAGTAATAGAACTCTAATGAGCAACTGATAGCTATCACTTCCTAGTGACATCTTTAATTGACGTCTTATGTCCAGCAAACTTGCGTCAAACCCGGCACCTGTCAGGTATAAATATTACCAACGTTGCCTTAAGCAATGTGAGCTGTGAGCTGAAAGCTGTCGTGCTGCTGTAAGCTGCCGTGCACTTTGTTGTGCATCCCATTGCTGCTGCAGCCAGTACGCTGCTGCTGTTGTCCCTTGGTGGTGAAGCTACTGATACCATTATCGCTGCTAAAGTGCGAACGATGGTGCAGTACGCTTAGGAGCTGAACAGCCGTCCCTCTACGAAGAGCCCAGCAGATTCCAGCTGCCGCGGACGCTGTCCCCCGCCTCCTCCTCCCGACGCGCTGAAGAAGAGCCGCTGCCTTTCTCCTGCAGAGAAATCCAGCTCCAGCGTTTCCGGTCTGCCCTCGCGGGTGACTGGGATATTGAGTGCCCCCTGAAGGAAATACCAGACTTCCATCATTCTATTCAGAGGTATGGTGTTGACTAAACCCTTAGACGAGAATTCTTGAAGCAAACCTTGGAAAAACCAACTTAACTTAAAGCTACTTACTTACTCCCCTTCCACGTGTTAGGCTTAGGTCAGGCACACTGGGGTAGGCATAGTTAGAAGCACCAGTTGAGTATTTTAGCCTAATGTATATATGACTGTATATATGTTTTATTACTTTTAAACCATTGTATGGCTAAGAAACCATATCAATGCCTTTACAGTTCTATTTCGCAATACTTATCTTACTGTACGTACTTTTTATAATAACAAGTCTTGCAATTGTGGCAATACATTTCTCTTGTACGAGAAGAAAGACTGTTCAATAAATGTTAACCTTTTATTGACAAACGCCCGTCTCTCTATTCTCTACATCTCGTGAAAGTAAACTGCACTAGACTGACTGAGTGAAATACATGTCTATTGTTTCACACGACCCTAGAGATTGACTCTTGATCTGAGGAGCAAAGTTGTCATGTTGCACGGTTGTTGGAAAGCTGAATCCTTTTTTGTCTGTGCCAAGGAAGCTGATCACTTCCCATGCAGAGAAGAAAGTTTCCAGTGACCTCTGAGCTGGTTGGTAACACACCCAATTAAGTTTAGCATAGTCAGTGGAGGTCTGGAATATCCGCAGTTCCACGTCGATACTACTGTTTATGTTATTCCAATGCGCAGGGCCTAGTAGGAAACTAGGAACTACACTACACGCTCATCAATTAAAAATTTGTAATTTAAAAGTCCATCAAATAGCATACCCAGGTATGAGTAAGTCAATGCCTGCTCCATTTTATGTGTACCTATTTTGTAGGAAAACTTCTTGCAAGGTTTAGATCCGGCCAGCATGATATACAACTTAGTTAAGTTCGCCGATAGATGAAGAGTGTCCATAAAGCTGACAAACCCATCAATCAGGCGCCGAAGGCCCCTGGAGGTGCGGGCTAAAAGGACCGCGTCATCAGCGTACAAAAGCACTGGGACCGGGCGGGAGCCAACTCTTGGGGAGTCTACTTTCAATGTGCCTAGTACCTGGTCTAAATTGTTGATGTACAATGAAAACAGGAATGGGGCCAAAACACATCCCTGTCTCGTCCCACTAGTGCAAGGGAAAGATGCCGTTGTGCCCCCTTCGAGATAAAAATGCACTTTGGCGGAAGTGTTCCAGTGAAGAGCTCTCAGGATGTTAACCAGCCCCTGTTCAACTCCTAGTTTAGTCATCAGAGCCCACAGTTTCTCTCTATTGACGTGGTCAAAGGCTGCAGTGAGGTCCATAAACCATAGGTATACTGCCTCATTACTAGCTAAAGTGTATTTGGCCACCAATAGATAGAGATTCAGGCACTGGTACATTGTGGATCTACCTGCCCTAAACCCATAGTGGGTGTACGTAATGATTTGATGTTTGTTAGCCCAGTCCAAAAGGCGTGTTAAAACCACTCGGTTCAAAACTTTCGCCATTACATCAATCAACGATATAGGATGGTAGCACTGAGGATTGTCTTTATTCCCCTTATTAAAAAATAGGGACAATTGTTGCCGATGACCAAGAACGCGGAAGGCCGGTTGCAACGGCCGCATTTAGTACTCTTGTGAGTATGGGGGCCCACAGTTCTACATTGCTTAAGTAAAGGTCTGGTGGAATGCCATCTGGGCCTGGGGCTTTGTTTTGTGTTAGACCTTTAATACCCACTAGAATTTCGTCCAGCATGAATTCAGTTCAAGCAATCCATGGGCAACCCTTCCCGTCATCCTGGTTATTCTCAGCAGTATGATTGTATAAGCTTTTAAAGTGGTCAAACCATTGTTCTGGGAGGGTGGATGTGCCAACTTCTGGGGCATTGGCATCCTGGAAGCATGCGTTGTTTATTATTTTCCAGAACACACTAGTGTCCCTTCTATCTGCAGCATCCATTAAGTCTTCCCAAGCTTGTGATTGTAGGGAAAGTTTCCTGCATTTGATCACCTTTCTATATGCGGTCCTACACTGAGTAATTCGCATCTTGTCCCTTGGGGTGGTTTCAGGCTCACTTTTAACTCTTTCTGGGCCCGAGAACAATCTTTATTAAACTATCTAGGGGTGATGTTAACTTTCCCATGCGATGTGAACTTTAACAGCCCGTCTATCAAGTGCGCCACTGCCTCAAATGCCTTAACTACAGATGGTCCCTCCACGGATAAATCCAGGCACACCCCAATAACCTCATTGCCTTTTTCCATTAGAGATTTATAAAAAACATCCCCATCCACTTTTGACCATCTAAGTCGTCTCCCTTGGTCCGTTACCTTCTCGCTGCTAGCGGCCACCACACCTCTCCTTACGCATCTAGGGGACAGATTTTTTATGTTCAGAACTAAGGGGTTAGGATCGCTAAATATGCTCCATTCGATCTTGGTCCCTCTTATCCAGTCCTTAAGCAGACTGGAAACCACTACAAAATCGATGAAGGAACAGCACCCTCTGCCCTTAAATGTTGGGTTAACCTCGCCTCCCTCTTCTGCGGCCACCAGTTCGATTGTATGCACTAAACCATGACTTTTCAGAACCCTATCAAGGTCGGTCCCCTCCATGGAATGTTCAAAGTGCGGTCCTTTTTCCACCCAACAACGAGACCAATTGTCATTAATTGGTCTTAAATTAGGACACAAGTGGCTATTCAGGTCACCCACTAAAACCACACACGGGGCTACTGCTCCCTTCTTCAAGGCAATCTCTGCGGTAAGTCTATTATCCATCCTCAGAGGATTATTATATTAAGGATATATATTGGAGTGGTGGCCCCTGGGGTTTGGTGGCCCTGTGCAGGTGCACAGCTTGCACATGCCTAAGGCCGCCCCTGGTCAATGTTATAACACATGGATTTATTCCGTACTGCTTTCATTTCTGATGTGTTTGTTATTTGCCATTAGCCCATTTGAAAAGGGAGAGTTGTTTAAAGACAACTCGGCGGGTTAGTCATTTACTGCAGAGATCTGTTTTCACCCTGCTTGTCAGACCAGTGCGACGTAGCTGGCAGTCCTTCAACAAAAGTCCCTGGCGTTGTGGAGCTGTATTAGCTGTCAGCGGATTCACAGGAGTGTAAGCATGGGCAAATTTTGCGAATCTGGCGTTCGCGAATTTGCGTATTTGCGTATTCACAATCCGCAAAATGCGCGAACTCTCGCAAATTTGTGGATTTTTTTTGTGTTCGCAAGGGTTTCTGCCAGTTCGCGAGGGTTTTGTACCAGTTCGCAATTGCGAACTTACTTGTCGGCTCGCAACGGCCGCAACTATGTTGTTTCTACGTCTAGTTCATCATCACAGGTTCACAGCACCCTCTGTTTCACCACTGCCACCCTCTGGTACACCCATGCCACCCTCTGGTACATCACTGCCACCCTCTGGTTGGTTTATCAATGTAGATTATGGGGGTGAAAAAAAGCAAGCACACCTGCCCTGCTTCAACTGACATGAATTAATTTGGGGTTGATTTATTAATGTGTCACTGAATTTAAACTTCCAGTCTGGCACCTGCTTCCTTATCTGTAATTTGCTTTCTGTTGCAGTGCAATTTTTTTTCCCAGGACCTTTGTGGCCTACTTGTAGCTATTCTATGAGCCTGCTGTGAGGGTCAGAGCAGGGTCATAGAATAGTTGCAAGTAGGCAACTGAACTCTGGAGGGGCCCCTCAGGAAGCACTACAGGGAATGGTTACTAATGATGAGTTTGAACTTTTGCACCTGCTGAGTGCTTTCAGTTTTGCAAAACTCGTTTTTCTGCAATTTCGCGGGATTCGCAGGGCGCGAACTTGCGCGAGATCGAATTCGTGCGAATATGCGATTTGTTTATTTGCGGCGTGTTAGTTCGCAAGGTTTTGTGCGTTTTAGAGAGCCGCTTGTAGCGTAACGGCACGAAGTTACCCTCACGTTCGCTCACGGGGCCGGCCATCTTGTTTGCATGACGTATTTCCTTTTCCGAACGTGATGTGTAATCTCGCAAAGTGTGCGGCTCGCTAGTACAATTTTGCGTGTGATCGCGAGGAAAATCTTGCGCGAACTTACCCACGCGGTTTTGAACGGGCGCGGCCATCTTGTTTCTCATTCATTGCTATGGTTTTGGGCATGCTTTCTGTATCCTCTCTGAATCTCTGCCATCCTTTGCTTGTTTGAAGTTTATTTGGATCTATTTTACTTATTATCCATCCCTCTATTTTTCTAGCTCTATATCTTTGTGTTTTCTGCTACTTTTGGTTAATTTTAAACTACTTTTTTAAACTCTTTTCTTTTCTTCGTCCCTATTCTATTTCTTCTTTATTATTTAGCTTCCTTTTTGCCCAAACCATGGTAAAGGGAGCCGGGAAGCATCCTGAGAAGGGGAAGGGTCCCGCACCCCGTGCCCGGCTCCCGTGCGGGCGTTTGAGGGGGGAGACAGTCACAGCCCGGGAGATCTTCAGCACGGAGGAGGTGGCCGCACTAGTTTTTTATGTTCAGCGCCGCCTCCCCAGGACCATCATGGCAGGCGGCAAGATCGCTAGCAGGTACGGGATCGGGAGCGCCGGACGCGGTGGGAGAAGGTGTGCCGGGTCATGTACCAACACTCTCGGGTCCGGCGCACCTACAACCAGGCCACCCACCGTTGGACGGATCTCCTGGACCGGGAACGCGATCTGCTCGACCTGCTCGGCCTAGCGATCCCTGGGCTTGGTGAGTAGTAGTAGCTATTTCTTTACTACTCTGTTTTCTCCTGCTCTGTGTGTTATTATCTTGCAAATTTTTGTTTTTTACCAAGAGCAATAATGCTGCTGATTACATTGTAGGTAAATTATATTTCAAAATCTTCTGTGCATTTCAGGTGCACTGCTCTCCTTCTCAGTAGCACTGTGTAATGGCTGGATTTTCTGAGTAGGTGTGATCAGCCCCCAGGGGCCCCTCCAACCCAGCCAGAACGTACTCACCTTCCCTCCTCAGGACCACCTATCCAGGCACCTGGTTCCTACCTGAAGATGGGGAACTCGCAATATACAAGCTCATATTATTAAAAACACCACTAAATCTATAGGGATACTAAGAATACTCACTGATTACTAGGGATATCCATACCCTACACCACACTTATTCACATCAGTTGGTCTCGCGGCCACTCAGACCCAGACCGGTCTACCCTAGGGCAGATATTGTGCACAATCCGGTGCGACTACACATGGGCCTGCAGAACCCAATGCTCCCTTTTCCAAACTGTTCGCAATCCTGCGAAACTACACACTAGTTCGACCACCTAGTGCTCTCACTTACTCAAGCCACAATCCAGTGGGTATCTACACTGGTCTCCCACCCAGTGTTCTCACTAACGCCGCATATCAACGACGACCACATTCCTATGAACACCTATACATATATATATATTGGGAAGTCTCTTCACTAAGGGTCTGCTACTACAATAATATTATGGGATGGTGTACTAACTTAGTCCCTTGGTTGCAAGTCTCCTCTCTCCCTCACTATTACTTACCTGATCAGGGGTAGCATCTGTTCAAACAGTAATACCTACCAGGAGTGATTACCCTCACTGTATGGGGATAAAGATATACACACTATGTGACTGAGTTATTTCTTGATTTAAGCGCTCCTACCCCCCTTTTGATCCATCAGTGGCTCAACAGCAACTGGCTTGAAGCCAGGATAACTTTATCATAAAAGAACTCAGGCACACTAATCCGCTAATTAATGGGGTCATTTATTATTAGTACAATATAAACCTTTACACAGAACTGACAAAGACTATAGGTAGAACACTCCGCTGAAAGAGAAAAGATTAAACATAACAGGAACACTCCGCTGAAAGGGAAAAGATTAGCTATGCAAAAGCCTAGGGAATAAAGATAAGATTAAGATGTAAGTGTGATTGGTTCAGACTACCTCACCTATTAGAAGGAAGATTTCTCTCTGCCTCTGGTGGGATTAGGGCTCTCTCTCTGCCTCTGGTGGGATTAGGGCTCTCTCTGTCTCTCCCTCCTTCACCACATCACCACGCCTCTGGTCCAATTGCTCCAGCTGACAGCCTTCTTTGATGCTCTCTGCACTGCTTTCTCTCTCCTCATCTTCAGCAATCGTCTGCCTTCTTTCTCCATTTAAGAACTGCACTCTATTCTGCAGCTCCAGCAGACATCCTCTCTCTCTCTGCAAGCTGTTCTGTGCTCCAAGCTGTTCTGAGCACCACGCTGCACTGCACTCCAAACTGAACTGAACTGCACACAAGCTGGAATGAACACTCCTCCTCTCCTGTAGCTCGCTAATATGGATTCCTCTCCTTTCATGGAAAGTTACGGCCAGTAACCTGCCGCCCACCAAATTCTTGTACCTCCCCGTACCAAGGACACGTTCCCAGCTGGCCAGCCTGAAGTTGTGTCTTCGGAGTGGGGAAAAATACATTCCTTCGATAAGGGCCAGCCTGAACCGGTTCTCTCCAAGCGAACAACAGCCTTAACTATAAACTTTGCCTTTGCCCTGAAAAGCCTCTCAGCTTCATCAAGATGGAGTCCCTCTAGCTCTAGGCCTGTAGGCCTGAAAGGGGTGAAATGCTCCTCAGCTCTGTCAGAATACCTACATAAACCATACCAATATGTCTAATATGTCAAAGCCAATAGGCAATAGACAGGTTAAAGTCAAGAATAAAGGCATATTAAGCAGCTATCCTCTTCTAGATCTGGAAAAAGGGCTTAAAAGGGCCAACACAGGCTAAGAATACCTATACTAGATGCGAGCAAGATTAATGATCTATATCACTGCTAAATAAAGCCAAAAACTCTGCCATAACATTCCACCCTTAGATCCTTATCTTGCGAGCATCAATAAACAACAACAACCATCTAAACAAACATCAACAAAATCTATCCAACATAGGCTAAGAATACACATCCTAGATGTGAGCAAGATTAAGATCTATATCACTGCTAAATAACTCTGCCATCCACCCTTAGATCCCTATCTTGCAAACATCTTATAAACAATAACATCCAAATAAACAAACATCAACACAATCCATCAACAAATCAAAACCTAAAAAAAAAAAACACCCTAAAAACAATGACAACTTAAGGAAATTCCACCTGAAACTCAATTGTAGGGAATACAAACCTAAAAACAAATCAAAGCACCCTTGACTTGAATGCTGAAACATATCTGAGATTGGATCTGATAACAACAGAAACTAACCAAAGCATCCTCAAACTAAATGTGCCTCAACTTCTAGTGATAACTGGCGAAATCTAGTGATGTAGGGACTTATGTGTTGAATGAAAACAGCAAGGGGCCTAAATGGGGCCTACTTCGGACAACTTAAGGCTAAATGAGGCCTACCTACTATTGTCAACTTAAGAACTAAATGTGTTTCAACTCCTAATGAGAAAACAAGAAAGGGCCTAAATGAGCCCTACCTACTAACATTTGTCAATTTAAAGTGAAATCTGAGAAGTAGACATGACAAACTGTTGCAAGGTCTGGATAAACATTAACACATAATCATACTAAAAGACACACCTCCCAGAACAATCCAAAGTGTAAGGTAACCACCCTTTGATCAATCAAGGTGAAAATGCAAGAACAGTAAAGAAACAACAACAACCCCATTTCTACAAGATAGCTGGTGTAACATCAAGCTTAGAACAACAAAACAACCATTTGAAATCACACTGTGGAACACATGTGTGCACTACCATTCAAAAAAAAGTCCTTCATTGGCAAAAACTGTTTTGAAGAAAACAGAAAAACTATAATAGGTGACATGTTTTTTGCTTTAAAAGTGGGGCCTGCTTGTCCAAGGGATTATGCATCAAAATACATGTATAATTCTGTCCCAAATAAAACATGTTTGTGTTATTCTTTTTTTAAAAAGTGGGGCCTGCTTGTCCAAGGGATTATGCATAATTCTGTCCAAATTATTCAGTGTAGGCCACCACCCTGCATCCTCGGTATCCGGACACTTCCTCCAATGCGGCCATCCATCACCCTTCCGGTCTGGTCTGGTCTGGTCTGGTTCCATCATCCAAAAATAATAAACTAAAATAAAAACATGAAAGTAAAAAGCTAAAACAAGAAAAGGAAGTGGAAGGGGGACGGACCCACGCAGAACCACAACCACAGCAATCCTAGGAACAAGAGAACAAGTATCATTATTCTTGCAAAAATAAAATTTTCCATTTAAAAAGCACCCCGGGTGCCTTTCAGTGTTGGGAAAAAAACTTAATTAATTAAAAACAGGTTTCTAAAGTCAAGACATAATTAAAATCATATATGTATTATTATTAGTTTGGGCAAAATCTAATTGTTTACATACACAGCCAGAAGGGCCTATTTCATACACTAATCCTTCATGGGACAGCCCCTCCCTTCAGAGCAGGAGCCAGGCTACAGTGTGACGCTACTTTGGACTACCGCCAAGTGATGAGCCTCTCTAAACCAGCCCCTCCCTTAAATAAACAAGCCATCCGCGGAAGAAAATTGGATTGTAGCCAATCATAACGAACAGGGACGTGATCGAAACTTGCAGAGCAAAGGGAAAAAAAAACTCGTCTGCACAAACCAGCTGGTCTGCCAAGGTCGACAAACAAATACTTGCCTGTTCACAGGCCTGAGTGTGCCAACCAACTAAAGCTAGCATTTTAAAATTAAAAGCTTCAGTTTCCAAAAAGACTTTTGTCTAACTAATACAGCTAAAGGCAAGACATTTAAAATATGGGCACTTATTTAGAAAGGGGCAACTCAGTTTTGCACACAAAATTATACATTCTGCATTTGGGAAAACAACATAAAATGCAGGTACATTTCAACATTGTATTTAATTTAAACAGGGGCATTATATCATTTTACATTACAGTGTAATTTAACATGCAGGCCATTCAAGCCAGCGTAATAAAAGGGCCACATTCACACACTGAGAAACAACTAATTATTTTCTAACTGAGTTGGTTCACATAATAAAAAAGGTTTTGCTGACACATTTATAAAAGAATACATTTTAATTTATATTTGGGAAAATAATAATGGTACATTTTAACATCTTTTTTTCAAAGGCACATGGTTGCATTCCACTAATTAAAAGCACATGTTACCACGCACTGTCGGGCAAGATTGATTATTCTCAACCTATCATTATTGCAACCAGCACATTCCTGTCTAGATGAAAAACCCTCAAAGAAATAATTAATGAAAACAGCTCCGTAGCGTGCACTCTAACGGGCCATCTTTTTAACATTTCACTCATTTTAAAAGAACACAGCTCTCTCCGTAATCCGACTGGTTGATTTATAGCCACATCAGTTCCAAGGCAAACCCACACAAATTCGTAGACGCATTCCAAAAAGAATGTGAAATGAACAAAACCCTTTGCAAAGCACAAGATGTTACCTTCCCGTCAAGAGGTTGACAAAGCACATAGGCAGACCAAGGAACCAAAACAAAAGTCAAAATCAAACCATCAAATAATCCTTAAAATAATCTACTGACTTTTATAGTCAGGTCAGATAACCATGCATGTTGACAGCATGTAAAAAATAAAGACTGCCATCTCAACTCAAGATATTAACCCTTTGGCAGCTCAAACACAATCATTTCTTCACGTTCACAGCTAACACGTACACATATTTTCAAAAACGTTATCCCCAAGCACCCGAGAGAGATCCAGCTCTCTCCTGCCAAACGTAATGAGAACATGCCCTGTCCAAGCCATGACCACATGGCGCTATTCACAAGCCATATTTACAAGACAAGCCTTTCACAAATAACATTTCCAAGGCGCAATGCACAAGGAACACAGCAGATCAGCATAAGAACATGCACCTCACAAGCCACAGTAAAATGGCGCTATTCACAAGCCATATTTACAAGACAGTAAACAAACTCAAAAAACGACACGCTTTTCACAAGGAATATATCCAAAGCACCATTCACAAGCAACACAGCAGATCAACATGAGAACATGCACCTCATAAGCCACAATAATATGGCACTATTCACAAGTCATATTTACAAGGAGCTATATTCAAAGAACTCCACAGATCATATTACCATGAACACATTTCACATTGCACAGCATAAGCAGATGCAGCAAACAATTTAATGGGCAATTTAAAAGCACTTTTTACACACATTTATACAATTGGACCATCACAAAGATGTAACTGGCTTCCTCATGTAATGCCATCCTTCAACTCTGACAGTTTAAACACCAAGATGAAAACCATTCCTTCCACACTGAATAAGCCAAATGCCATGATATAATGCAATCTCCTCACGCTGCAACTGTTCAAGCCCATAGGTCTAACAGGCTACATAAACTGCAACATTACGCCAGATGGAACCAGCGTTCAGGGCACTCCCTCAGAACACATGGGAAACTCTCTAAGCACATGGTCAGGACACACAGGATAGGTAAACCGTTCTACTACGCCAGATGTTATGGCGTTCATGGCACTCACTCACAACACATGGGAACCTCTCTAAGCACATGGCCAGGAACCTCTCTAAGCACATGGCAAGGTCACAAAGGTTTCGTAAACTGTTCGTAGACGCCAGATGTAATGGCTGGATTTTCTGAGTAGGTGGGATCAGCCCCCAGGGGCCCCTCCAACCCAGCCAGAACGTACTCACCTTCCCTCCTCAGGACCACCTATCCAGGCACCTGGTACCTACCTGAGGATGGGGAACTCGCAATATACAAGCTCATATTATTAAAAACACCACTAAATCTATAGGGATACTAAGAATACTCACTGATTACTAGGGATATCCATACCCTACACCACACTTATTCACATCAGTTGGTCTCGCGGCCACTCAGACCCAGACCGGTCTACCCTAGGGCAGATATTGCGCACAATCCGGTGCGACTACACATGGGCCTGCAGAACCCAATGCTCCCTTTTCCAAACTGTTCGCAATCCTGCGAAACTACACACTAGTTCGACCACCTAGTGCTCTCACTTACTCAAGCCACAATCCAGTGGGTATCTACACTGGTCTCCCACCCAGTGTTCTCACTAACGCCGCATATCAACGACGACCACATTCCTATGAACACCTATACATATATATATATTGGGAAGTCTCTTCACTAAGGGTCTGCTACTACAATAATATTATGGGATGGTGTACTAACTTAGTCCCTTGGTTGCAAGTCTCCTCTCTCCCTCACTATTACTTACCTGATCAGGGGTAGCATCTGTTCAAACAGTAATACCTACCAGGAGTGATTACCCTCACTGTATGGGGATAAAGATATACACACTATGTGACTGAGTTATTTCTTGATTTAAGCGCTCCTACCCCCCTTTTGATCCATCAGTGGCTCAACAGCAACTGGCTTGAAGCCAGGATAACTTTATCATAAAAGAACTCAGGCACACTAATCCGCTAATTAATGGGGTCATTTATTATTAGTACAATATAAACCTTTACACAGAACTGACAAAGACTATAGGTAGAACACTCCGCTGAAAGAGAAAAGATTAAACATAACAGGAACACTCCGCTGAAAGGGAAAAGATTAGCTATGCAAAAGCCTAGGGAATAAAGATAAGATTAAGATGTAAGTGTGATTGGTTCAGACTACCTCACCTATTAGAAGGAAGATTTCTCTCTGCCTCTGGTGGGATTAGGGCTCTCTCTGTCTCTCCCTCCTTCACCACATCACCACGCCTCTGGTCCAATTGCTCCAGCTGACAGCCTTCTTTGATGCTCTCTGCACTGCTTTCTCTCTCCTCATCTTCAGCAATCGTCTGCCTTCTTTCTCCATTTAAGAACTGCACTCTATTCTGCAGCTCCAGCAGACATCCTCTCTCTCTCTGCAAGCTGTTCTGTGCTCCAAGCTGTTCTGAGCACCACGCTGCACTGCATTCCAAACTGAACTGAACTGCACACAAGCTGGAATGAACACTCCTCCTCTCCTGTAGCTCGCTAATATGGATTCCTCTCCTTTCATGGAAAGTTACGGCCAGTAACCTGCCGCCCACCAAATTCTTGTATCTCCCCGTACCAAGGACACGTTCCCAGCTGGCCAGCCTGAAGTTGTGTCTTCGGAGTGGGGAAAAATACATTCCTTCGATAAGGGCCAGCCTGAACCGGTTCTCTCCAAGCGAACAACAGCCTTAACTATAAACTTTGCCTTTGCCCTGAAAAGCCTCTCAGCTTCATCAAGATGGAGTCCCTCTAGCTCTAGGCCTGTAGGCCTGAAAGGGGTGAAATGCTCCTCAGCTCTGTCAGAATACCTACATAAACCATACCAATATGTCTAATATGTCAAAGCCAATAGGCAATAGACAGGTTAAAGTCAAGAATAAAGGCATATTAAGCAGCTATCCTCTTCTAGATCTGGAAAAAGGGCTTAAAAGGGCCAACACAGGCTAAGAATACCTATACTAGATGCGAGCAAGATTAATGATCTATATCACTGCTAAATAAAGCCAAAAACTCTGCCATAACACACTGCTACTGTGCTTATTTGTTTTCGATTTTGTGTTCCTTTCATTGGCCCGTGAAATTATGCATGAGCGTAGTTTAAAGAACTGTGTAATGCTAGACACTAAGGGTCAGATACTTGCAAAGTAGCAGGGATGCGCCAGTAATTGTGCGCCACGCCACCACCACCCATGGTGCGCTGTATTTACAATGCGGCACACCATGGGCCCAAAACGTCACCGAAGCATTACGCTTCTGTGCCGTAAAGGCGGCGCCTTGCTGGAGTTGCGTCGCAACGATGGCGCAGCTCCAGCAATGCTCTGGGGTGCCCTATCTCTGTCAGGATCTGCCAAGGCGCCTACCTAACGTTTAAAACTACAAATCCCAGAATGCTTACACAGGGGGGCGTGGTCCTATAAAGCTGGGTGGACCCATCGCTTCCTGTTCGTGATTTTGTGACCTACAGTGTTTTTTGTTCCATAGTAGAGCGCTGTCTCTAGTCTTCTCTTTGGTTCCTGTATTGAGAAGTTTTGTTAGTGTCGTTTTGGCTCCAGCGCGCGTGAAAGGGGAACACGCTAGTATTGCGGAGTATATTGGACTCTGCCGATTGGAGCGGGAACGGTGTTTCCTGTTCTTTTGTTTTCCTCCTGACGTTCCTGCTGCTAATCCATCATCGTGGCAGAAAGGATAGGAAACCGCAACGGAGGAAGAGCGGACAGTAAGAAAGCTGATCGAGTACTGTGAGTTTGCACGCTACGCGTGGGGTTTAACGCGTTGCTGGATTTAATTAAATGTGATGCATATCAAGCGAATGAAGGACTGCCTATAAGTGTAGTGGAATCCGTGTGGTGGTAACAACGGAGAGCGGAGTGTAGTGGGGCCAGCCTTCTGCGCACTGCCGCTACGAAGTAAAGCACTAGTGTCTTCTGGGCCAATTCCCAAAGCGGAAGATAGTGGGAAACCCTACATCTTGCCGTGTTTGGAGCTTGTTATTTGAGAGGAATCAGAGTTTGTTTGAAGGGAGCGGAGGACAGTAGTAGGAAGCTACGTCTTGCCGTATTCCTTAAGGAGTATACTTGTTCTTTCTGGACATAACAGACTTACTTTTTGTAAGAGACTAACATTTGATTTGGATACACGTTGTGGGTGGAATTACACACGTTTTATTTAGAGCACAGTTTATTCAAGGAGGGGTAGGTTTACCCATGCTACTGATATTTGCACATTTATTCTAGTGGTGAAACTGAGAGTAATTGTTGTTTATATTCCATAGGGACTATTGGTGCAGCTACATACACACCCATTGTACAGGGAGGAAGTGGAGAGCGTTGATTCAAGAAAGGTGAACCCTTTAACATAAGTAGAGAGAGTGAAACGAGAGCAGGGGTTTCTCAGTGAACAGTTATAACCCGTACTCTGTTTTCTTGTCTTTCAGCCATCCCTTCCCAGCTGCCCCCTTCCTTTCCCTTCCTTGGTCTCTTGTTTTCCCTCGCCCTATCGCTCGAACCCACTGTGTTTTTTACCAGTGTGTTGGTGAGGTCGGGAGGTGGAGTTTTATGTACATCAGCCGGATCCTGCAGCGTGGAGTCTGACAGAATCACGAACCCACGAATTGCATTCTGCCTGGTCCGGTTGGGGTACATATGGCCACCTTTGATGATGTGTTAAGGGCTTTGGCTTTGGTTCAACAAGAACTAGTAGCGTCCAAGGCCGAAGCGGTTGCTCTGAAAGATAGGGTTGAGCAATTATCAAAGAACCCTTTTTCTTCAGGAGCATCCCAGATTCAAGTTACTGTTCCTCCCCCTATCCCTTTAGCTACTCCAGAACGGTATGGGGGGGGATCCACGCAAAACACAGGCTTTCATGACGCAAATATTGTTGCACTTTTCATGTAAACCAGCGTCTTTTCCTACAAATCACTCTCGGGTTGCGTTTGCCATGTCATATTTGGTGGGGGATGCAGCCAATTGGGCTGTGCCCTTGGTCAAAAGAGACGATGCCATGCTGTCCAACTGGAATGCATTCAGGGAGGAGTTTGAGAAAGTCTTTGACAGAAGGGCCACTAATTTCAGTGCTGACAAAGAGTTGCTTTCATTGCGTCAGGGGAGAAGCGATCTGATAACCTATTTAACTACTTTTAATCGCTTAGTAGCCGAAACGGAATGGCCCGAGGGTAAAAGAATGTCCCTGTTTTATCAGGGTTTAAGGGATGAACTGAAGGATGCAGTAGCACACATAGACCCGCAGCCCACTACCTGTATAGATATGGTGAACTTGGTATTACGGTTGGATGGTAGGTTGACGGAGCGAAGTGGGGATAGAAGGAAGTGGGACAGGGGCTATGCCCGTAATGTACGTTTTCCTTCTAGGGCTATGGGTTCCGCTGAGGCTGGGGTGGAACCAATGGAAATAGGAGCTATTAGGCCCCTTTTATCGAAAACAGAAAGAGAAAGCAGAAGAGTTCATGGTCTCTGCATGTATTGCGGGAAGAAGGGACACTATGTAAGAGAATGCCCTTCAAAACCCAAGACTCCAAATACTTGGAACAAAAATCAAAGGGTGGCGGTTTCTAGTACAGCAGGAGAGAGAGAAGACTTGCAATCATCCTTGCCTAAGGCGGAAGAGATCCCCGACTGGAAACTTACATCCTTGTCATCCTCGGGTATAGGGGAAACCGAGTCCCACTTGGTGTTAGAGATGTCCTTGGAGTGTGAGCATAAAATCCATTCGGTAATGGTTATGTTAGACTCAGGGGCCACAGGGAATTTCATCGACAACGGGTTGGTGAACCGTCTGTTGTTACCTAGGGTACCCAGAGGCAATCCCGAGGAGGTTTTAGCAGTTGATGGGCAGCCCATTAAATCGGGTCTCATAACCGAGAAAACTGCTGAGGTGGAGTTGTCCATAGAGGTGTCAGAAGGGAGACACGTAGAGAAAGTGGAATTGAATATCATCGATGCTCCACAATATGAAATAATCTTGGGAATGCCCTGGTTCACATTTCATAATCCTTCCATTGACTGGAAATCACGCACAGTGCATTTCTCTTCAGGGTTTTGCAAGGAACATTTGGTGCCTTATGTATCTTCCCCAGTGGCAGTGCTAGCCTTGCAATTCATGGTGGCTACAGCTGCCGAGAAGGAGGTGATGCTTCCAAAACATTATGAAACCTTTCAGGATGTCTTTAGCGAAAGCAGAGCAGAGAAGCTACCGCCTCATAGGGCTTACGACTGTAGGATTGATTTGATTGATGGGGCAGTGATTCCTACCTGCCGTGTATATGCTTTGTCTGTTCCTGAAACCGCGCATTTAAAGGAGTATATCACTCACTATGAGAGCATAGGATTCATAAGACCTTCCCGTTCCCCTGCAGCCTCTCCACTTTTCTTTATAGCAAAGGCTAATGGTGATTTGAGGGCATGTGTGGACTACCGCGTCTTGAATAAAAATATCATCCGGAACCGATACCCTCTCCCCCTCATCACGGTGTTGATCGATCAAGTGAGGGAAGCTGTGATCTATACTCGCTTGGACTTGCGAGGTGCTTATCACTTGGTCAGGGTTCGAGAGGGGGACGAGTGGAAGACGGCCTTCAAGACGCGGTATGGCCTATACGAATATCTAGTCATGCCATTCGGGTTGTGTAATGCCCCTGCGGCATTTCAGTTTCTGATTAATGATGTGCTGAAGGAGTTTATCGACTTGTTTGTAGTCGTGTACATAGATGACATCCTGGTGTACTCAATGGAGGAAGAATGTCATGTGGAACATGTTTGCAAGGTACTGGCTAAGTTGAGGGAACATAGTCTCTTTGTGAAACTCAGTAAATGTGAGTTTGGCGTGTACAGTGTGGAGTTCTTGGGGGTAATGATCAGTCCATTGGGGTTGCAAATGTCAGAACGTAAGGTGGAGGCAGTGCGTGACTGGCCGGTTCCGAGGAATGTGAGAGAGGTCCAGAGTTTTCTGGGCTTCGCGAATTACTATTGTCGCTTTATTTTACATTTTTCGTTGACGGCTGTGCCTATTACCAGACTTTTGAGGAAGGGTAAGCCCTTTGAGTGGACCAATGAAGCAGGGGAGGCCTTTAGAACTCTTAAAACCTCATTCATTACAGCCCCAGTGTTGTCTCATCCCAATCTAGAACCTCCCTTTATTGTAGAGGCTGATGCTTCGGATGAAGCTATCGGGGCGGTGTTGTCACAGAGGGATGTGAGTACAGGGCAGTTGCACCCGGTGGCCTTTCTGTCAAAGAAGTTGAGTTCGGCTGAACTCAACTATACTATAGCTGAGAAAGAGTTGTTGTCGAGCAAGAGGGCTTTTCAGGAGTGGAGGCAATACCTATGGGGGGCCCTTCATACCATCACAGTGTATACTGACCATAGGAATTTGCAATTTATGTCATCTGCAAGACACTTAACCCAAAGGCAAATGAGATGGATGCTTTTTTTTGCCGAATACAATTTTGTGGTCACCTTCCGCCCAGGGTCTGAAAATAGAAAGGCGGATGCCCTATCTCGACAGTCTATGCCAGCAGATAGTGTGGAGGAGAAACAGGCCATCATTCCTGAAGGGAAAGTTCTATTCATAGTAAGAGCAGAGACCTTTTTGGATGATGTAAGAAAGCATCAGTATCCGGGAGGCTGGATGTCATGGGCTCATGGTATAGCAGAGAGGAAGGTGAGAAATGGGTTGCCTTTCTTTCAGAATAAGTTGTTCTTGCCCTCAACACCCTTGCAGAAAAAGGCGTTTGGTTGGGGTCATGAGGGAGAGCTGGTGGGGCATCCTGGTGTTCGTAAAACCCTCGATATCGTCCAAAGGCATTTCTGGTGGCCTACCCTGGTTAAGGATGTCATGGCATGGGTGGCAAGGTGTGATGTCTGTGCTAGAGCAAAGGCAGTAACCACTAAGAAAGCAGGGAAACTTATTACCATGCCTACCCCCAATCAACCCTGGCAGTGTATAAGTCTGGATTTTGTGTCTGGCCTTCCGTTGGACAAGGGTTTTTCCGCTGTTTTGGTAGTAGTAGACAGCCTCACCAAAATGGGGCATTTCATCCCATGTAAAAACCTCCCAAATGCCAGCCAAACGGCACAACTTCTAGCTAGCAACGTTGTCCGTCTGCACGGTATTCCTAGAGTGATAGTGTCCGACAGGGGACCTCAGTTCATAGCCAGGTTCTGGCGCATGTGGTGTCGTGCCCTGAATATTGAGTCCAATCTGTCTACCAGCTTCCACCCACAAACAGACGGGCAAACAGAGCGTCTGAACCAGACTTTAAAGAAATATTTGAGATGTTTCTCTAAAGAAGCTCATGAATCCTGGGTAGATCTTTTGTGGATGGCGGAGCTAGCCTATAACAACAATTGGCACAGTTCAACGGGGATGTCGCCATTCAAAGCTAATTTCGGATTTGATGCGAAAACATTGCCGATTGACCTACCCCCTGATCTCCAAGACCAGCCCTCAGTTAAGGAAAGGGTCGTGATGTTGAGGAAGGTACACAAGGGAGTGCAGGTGCATTTGAACAAGGCCAAGGAAGTGTACAAGAGGTGGGAGGATCGCCGCAGGATAGAGAGTCGTCAGTATGTGGTGGGCGATAAGGTCTGGCTGTCTACCAGGAACATTAAGTTTAAATTGCGCAGCGTGTTCCACCCAAGGTACATCGGCCCTTATTCCATACAAGCTGAAATTGCCGGGTTCCTTGCTCATACAAACCTGCTCTTTCCTCTCGCAGGGCGGCCCCTCCGCCAGTGTTGTGCGATGGGGGAATGGAATATGAGGTGAGGAGCATAAGGGACTCCAAGTGGTGCAGGGGTGTTCTTAAATACCTGGTATCATGGAAGGAGTATACCGCGGAGGATGATTCCTGGGAGCTCTGTACGGATGTGCATGCCCCGGCAGCGGTGCGCTCTTTCCACCGGAGATTCCCTGCTAAGCCTGGCCCTAGGAGGCACTAGGGACGGGGACATACTGTCAGGATCTGCCAAGGCGCCTACCTAACGTTTAAAACTACAAATCCCAGAATGCTTACACAGGGGGGCGTGGTCCTATAAAGCTGGGTGGACCCATCGCTTCCTGTTCGTGATTTTGTGACCTACAGTGTTTTTTGTTCCATAGTAGAGCGCTGTCTCTAGTCTTCTCTTTGGTTCCTGTATTGAGAAGTTTTGTTCGTGTCGTTTTGGCTCCAGCGCGCGTGAAAGGGGAACGCGCTAGTATTGCGGAGTATATTGGACTCTGCCGATTGGAGCGGGAACGGTGTTTCCTGTTCTTTTGTTTTCCTCCTGACGTTCCTGCTGCTAATCCATCGCGTGGGGTTTAACGCGTTGCTGGATTTAATTAACTGTGATGCATATCAAGCGAATGGACTGCCTATAAGTGTAGTGGAATCCGTGTGGTGGTAACAACGGAGAGCGGAGTGTAGTGGGGCCAGCCTTCTGCGCACTGCCGCTACGAAGTAAAGCACTAGTGTCTTCTGGGCCAATTCCCAAAGCGGAAGATAGTGGAAAACCCTACATCTTGCCGTGTTTGGAGCTTGTTATTTGAGAGGCATCGGAGTTTGTTTGAAGGGAGCGGAGGACAGTAGTAGGAAGCTACGTCTTGCCGTATTCCTTAAGGAGTGTACTTGTTCTTTCTGGACATAACAGACTTACTTTTTGTAAGAGACTAACATTTGATTTGGATACACGTTGTGGGTGGAATTACACACGTTTTATTTAGAGAACAGTTTATTCAAGGAGGGGTAGGTATACCCATGCTACTGATATTTGCACATTTATTCTAGTGGTGAAACTGAGAGTAATTGTTGTTTATATTCCATAGGGACTATTGGTGCAGCTACATACACACCCATTGTACAGGGAGGAAGTGGAGAGCGTTGATTCGAGAAAGGTGAACCCTTTAACATAAGTAGAGAGAGTGAAACGAGAGCAGGGGTTTCTCAGTGAACAGTTATAACCCGTACTCTGTTTTCTTGTCTTTCAGCCATCCCTTCCCAGCTGCCCCCTTCCTTTCCCTTCCTTGGTCTCTTGTTTTCCCTCGCCCTATCGCTCGAACCCACTGTGTTTTTTACCAGTGTGTTGGTGAGGTCGGGAGGTGGAGTTTTATGTACATCAGCCGGATCCTGCAGCGTGGAGTCTGACAATCTCCCCAATGCTGCCTCAAGCCGTACGTCTGCTTCAAGCAGGCACAGGGTTTGAGTCACGCATCATTTTCCTCAAAGTGACTGATTGAAATCTTGTAGATTTCCCTCAGCCACTTTTAGGATGCGTTCCTGCGCAGGAACGCCCTCCCTTGCGCCGGAACGCCCCCTGATGGCGCAGGGCATTACAATGTGATGCATCTCCCATATGCGTCACGTTGTTAATATACGTCGCACCATGGCGCCTCTTTTGTTCTGCCGCTGCGTCACAAAAGTCACGCAACAATGGAGCAAAAGAGCGGCAAGGGGCTTCTAAATCAGCCCCTACAGACTCAAGTCCAGTCCTTCCTTTGTACACCTGGCAATAAGAAGAAATAGTGGTGGTGGATTGATAGTTTGAGTATTTTAATGACTGGTTAATGTAGTAGGAAACTTTTTAATGTTGTCGCTGATCTGCAATCACGATGGACTTTGTCTGTCACTTGGCGTGCTGCGGACTGTTGCCTGCCAGTCCTAGGCGAACCTTTTTAGTAGTTTGTTTAGTGAGTTACATAACTTTCCAAGTCGACGGTCCGCAAATCAAGGAATACTTATATCGTAGTAGACCACATGAGATAGGTCAATATATCCCGTGGAATACTTGTCAATTTGCTATTTCGCCAAAATATTTTGTTACTATTCTTTTGAAATGTTTGATTTGGTTGACAAATATCATCCATGTTTTCTGGTCTTTCTTTCTTTCATGTTGTACATCAGCTCCCCCCAGGGGCAAGAGGGCATTGGAGGAGGCTGCTGCTGCTGCTGAACAAGGCCAGGAACGGTCAGGCGAGGGCTCCTTTGCTTGCCCCGGTAAGTTTTAATTTTAATATAGAGTACCTATTTTTTCCTAGCGTTCCTCATTCGATTTTTTCTAAATCGTCTTTGATCTTCTTGTAGACTGTATCTAAATTCTTATTCTGGCTCGACTACGACTCCCTGTGGTATTACTAGATTATTCTTATTAGTCTGTCTGTGTAGCTAAGTAAGATTGCTCATTTGGCAATTCCATTGGACTCCCATTCTAGTCAGCAATAGCTCTATGCACTCAGTGCAGTCCTCTGGGATTGTCCATAATGTCTTTTCAAGTCTTCTAAATGTTTATGCTTTGACAATTGCCAACAATAAAAAGGTGAATGACCACCAAGAAAGAATAAGATACTACTTTACTTCTGCTTTGGATAGGAGGACAATCCATTCTACTACTGTTGCAGGGACAAATCTGCACAAACAGAACTATGGACACTAAATAGTGCATTGTTTATCAATTATAATAGGCGCAGGTAGACTTTCCACATACCTCAGTGATATCAGACTTTAAGGAACCCCCAATCTCCTTACTGTCTAGATAGTGTGGCAGAGTCATTTAGCTCCCGAATTCATCCATGATTGATCCCCAATGATGATTATCCAACGCAGGACAAGAGTACGGAGTCAGAGTCCAGAAGTGTCAGAGGCACGGACTCATGCTTGCAAATTGCAAAACCTTTTGCTCATTCACTCATGACCAAAAACCACAGAGTCTATTTAAATTTTAAAGCTTTATTAAAAGTAAAAATATTTATTAAAATCAAGCTTGTCATAAAACATAAACGGTTGATTAAAAATGGAAAAGTGCTTATACTAATTTTTTATTTCACACATTTATTGTGGGCGAGCCGAGCCCTCACTTGGTTTGAACTTTCATTTTTCTTTTTGGTGCGGAATCATTGGTCCCTTCGTCCTAATGATTTGTTCTTAGAAGTGAAGCTTCTGTCTGTTATGAGGAAAATGGTGCGTGTTAAAAAGCAAGCATTCATCAGTTGTGCCAAATAATGCAGCAAGACAACACCCTTCCCTGGAAAAAGGGACATTTTTACTTTAGAGTAGACAGTCACAAATTAGTAGATTGGTTTCTGTATTCGCATTTTTTCATTCCTAGACAAAATACTAGTGAGTGGTGTATGTCTATGACATCTAACATTCTTAAATGTACTTTGTAGGTGGATCATCTGGTGCTGGGCCCAGCGCGGAGGTGGAGGGAAGCTCTGGGGAGGAGGTGGAGCAAGTGCCGAACCAAACTGCTGTGCGGGTTGCCACGGTAGTGGCGGGCAGTGGTAAGCTCTTATATTCCTTACTTATTGAGATTGCAGACTGCATAGTGTGCTGCTCCCCTTGAGAAAACATAAGGTTTGTCCAGATGAGAGACATGAAGAAGAATGATTGACATTTAGGGGCCTATTATAACGGCGGACGGACCTGAGTCCGTCCGCCACCATAGAGTAGGAGGGACCATCCGCAGGGGCAGTGGCGGTCCCTCCGTGGTAATTAGGATGTGACCGCCACCCTGGCGGTCAAATCCTGTATTTTTATCATTGCGGCGGGTGCTGCTTGAAGCAGCACCCGCCGCAATGATAAAAATGTAAGTTGTGCATTTGCATGCACAAAGCGGCAGGCACCATGCGGTGCCTGCCGCTTTGTGCAGGCAAATGCAGGGGGGTACAATAGGTACCCCCCATGTGCACCCCCCACACCCCATCACCTCTGGGGGCCCGCAACGGGCCCCCAAACAAAAATCTGTATGCCTTTGCACGTCGGAAATGCCGCTGTGTAAAGGCATGTGTTCCTCCAGACATCCTAATATGGCTGGCAGTGTCTGATAGACACCGCCAGCCATGTTAGTGCTTTTCCGCCGCGAACGGGAGGCGATCGCGGCGGAAAAGCAGCAGACTGAAAAACAATCCCCCAGCCATCCTAATCTGGCGGGGGGTCTTTTTCGGTTCGCTGCGGATTTCCCGCATCCTCCGGGCCGGCGGTGGATTCCGCCGGCCAGGAGGATGCGGTAAATTCGCAATCCTAATCTGCCTCATAGTTTGAATGGATGGATGCCTGGATCATGGTACTATCTGACTCTTAGATAGCATATGTGTATCTAGAGAGAGTAAACGGTCACTGGATGAACTAAGTGTTACTTTGAAGAGCATGTAACACCGGACCCGCACGTCCGTCCCAGTGTAGGAAAGGCAAGGAAAAGAAGTTGTAATTTTGTCCGAATACTACCATGAATAGTAGCAGTAGTTTGTATTACAAGCACAGCATATATCCGGCTATTACAATGGCCACTCACTACCTCTGTTAATAAGTTTAGTAGAACTCGGTCATTCATGTGTGGATGTATCACTGTTCCCTCAATAAAAAGCAAAGCACCTAAAGTCATCCCATTTGTAAGTAAATACATACCATGTGCAGTGATAGATAATCAGATTATTTATCTTCTTAATTTTCCTTTTCTAGTATTCATTGGCACTGTAGGGTGAAAGTTAAATTAATTAAGCAGTAGCCCTTGTAACAGAGTATTCTCAGTGCCACCCGTAATAGAAAAGTAAGAGCATCACCACCTGCATGTACTGGACTGGTACAGTAACGCAAGTCTGTCTCACTCATCATGGCGGGCGTCTGTTTTCCTCAGGTGCAAGTTGACTGCACTGGCATTATGCCGGCTTGCAGAAGTTAACGTACCAATTTTGCTAAACAAGAGAGAAGAAGAATAAGACTGGTGTACTGTCATAGTCGACTCTAATGGAGTGAGTCCATATAGTGCTCGTAGAATTAATTCCTTAAACTCCCACTAATATTAGAGCAAGGGTGAAGAAGCGGGAGGTTAGATAGATACTGGCCACAATAGTTATGTACTACACTTGCAAGTTGCTAGTTCTACTGTGACACAACTTTCTGCTGAATCATTTTTTGTTAATCTTAAAGAGCATTAGTTACAGACTATGTCTTTCTTTCTTTATATAGATGCTCCTTCCAAACCAACCCGGAAGGAGCTGGCTAGACGGGCCCGGCAACGGAGGCTGGAGGCCACTGTTGCTGAATATCGCCGGCTGGTGGCCCAGGAGGAAGGGGACACGCAGTCTACCACAACATCTACCGGGACAGCTGCATCCTCCTCCGCGCTCCCTGGGTCACCCAGACGGCGCAGGTCTCCAGCGGTACAGAGCCGGGGTACTGCAGCCACCCGCCACCGCCGAGCAAAGAAATTAGCTACCCCCCACAGCAGTTGCAAGAAACGCCTGCACCCCCTTTCCCTGAGGGTTTCCTACCTCGAGCAGGAGCTGCTCAACACGAAAACCCTGCTCGAGACCCTCCGCAAGGAGCATTCCGACCTGACCTGGAAATTCAACAGCAGCAGCCAGCAGTAGGAGGAGACTGTCCCTTGCCCCTTTTTTAAAGACTTCTGGGGGGTGGGAATTGGGAGTTGGGTTTTTTCACTTTTTTGGACTTTTCACGGACATTCGTTGGGGTTAGGGAGTGGGGGTGGGTTGGGTTTTGTGGGAGATTATTTTTGTCAGGGATATAAATATACTTTAAACTTTATCTTAGCATACATGTTTTTTTTACTGCTTTTGAGGCTGGTGGGTGGGGGTTTAACAGTAACTTTGTTTTGGTGACACTTAAGTGGCATCTTGATTCAAGTTGTGTAATTAATTGCCCAAATGTTTTCAAAACTAGGTGCCTCTCACAGAGTAAGTGAATTCAATAGTCCTAGGACTTTACTAGTACTAGCGTCAGTCTCTTGTCTCTCCTAATACTCCATTATACTTCCTCCCCCCAAACGCTTATCTTACCTGTAATTTGTGTTTGGAAATAGGGCTAGGCACAGGGCTGGCTGCACGGCAAATGGCGATTAAGGTTGGCAATCCTGGGCGGATGAAATGTCATTATTGCATTGGTACTAGTGGTGTTACACAGTGGCAGTTGCAGCATCTGAAAAAAAAGAAAATGAAACCTTGCTTGTCCTTACCGTAGCATTAGAATGGTACGATAGAGAATATAGCAGGTGACAGTACACTAGAACAGTGCCACAATGTAGCCTAACAAATGGTAAAGTATTGAAAGTATAACTAGTACTTGCATTGAATTTCTTTGACATTGGCTACTACTACAAGAAATAGTACTGAAGGTGAAGGACACAGCAGCGTAATAATTTGCCACTTGTAGGAGGAGGATGTTATTGCTGACCTATCAAGTTGATGGCGGCATGGCGCACATGAAAATCTGCTTTCATTTGCCAATAGTGACTGAGTGTGAAGCTGAGTAAGTATAGAATATATCCTCGGATTCCTTCACCAGCCTGTTGCTATGACCTTATCCTCCCCAGCAAGCGTGTGGAATTATTGCTGTCATTTAGTCGAACATCAATCAAAACCACACAGCCCGGAGGAAGAGGGTGAGGGTTTGTAAAATGGATGGGAATGGGGGATTTTAGGAAAGTTTTTTTGAGAGAAGAAAAAAAAAGCACAGCATGGACAAACAATAATTGAAGATAAAGAAATCTTTGGGTACAAAGCTAGCCATAAATCTTTTAAGTGACATAAAGGAAGTGCATGCACTACTGCATTCATGGTTACTGAAAAGTAAGTAGTACTTTCGACAACCGTGAATGACTGAATGTGACAGTACAGGGCTGCAGCGTTTTCACTTACCTATCTCAGCACTCAGAGAAACACTTCTTACATAAAATTAGGTTTAAAAAATAGCCGAAGTAAAACCAATAGAATGGCTGTAGGGATCAATTTAGAAGCAGAGAGAGATCCAAGAAATGCAGAGTCACACTCATAGAAGTTCACAGCAATAACATTACTTAAAAAATAATTAGAAAAGAACGGATACTGTATCTGTATGTTGTTGTAGTTGTCCTGTTGAATTTGGTAAGTAAGTTGCACGCATCAAACCATTCCTCTTATTAGCGGCACTCCTCCATTCCAGCTGATGCTCCGTCCATCAATGTTGGTGACCAGAAGACACCCTGTCCACTGCCTGCCTGGCGGATGCTGAATTGCGGCTCGCTAATGTGAAGCCTGACTTCATCCTTTTTTTCCCATTGCACAGACTGAAACCCGGCCTGTAATTATTGATGGAAAAACAGGAAATGATATTAGAACACCACTGACAAATAAATATAAGGTATGTACGCTGTGTAGTGCAAAAAGTCACACTTTGAGTTTCCTAATAGACAGTACAATATTTTTGAAAGTGCGTACTCTGTCTGAGTCTCCTTTTGAAGGATAAATAAGTATGGGCAAATTAATTTAGCGGATCTTTCCCCTCAAGCTAGGTGTACTATAAACTGTGTTTTAGAACAAAATTATACCTTCCCAGCAGTGCTCCCACCCAGACCCTTACTAAAGCCAGTTGCAAAAATGTAGAAGACCCCCAATCAGATCTCAAAAAACGAGGCCTAGTAGAAAACTGGTGACAAAACGTACTTTGAAAGTAAAAGTAGGCCCAAATCCCCCTTTACCCACCGTGGATTGTATTCAAACCACTTGCAAGCAAGCAAAAGTATCCATACACAGCATCGCTCCAAGACCCACAAACCCCCCCTCAAACAGCCCCCCACCCAAACACATGCAATACAAATACTGCTAACCCTAAGTTAAGAATAGTGGCAAACGCTTTCTTTAACTCTGACAAATCCCCCCTTTCCCACCATGGATTTTCTTCAAATCACTTGCAACCAAAATTACACATTCCCACGAGTGCTCTAAGACCCCAGAACTCAGTTGCAAAAATCTAAAACACCCCGAAACACATGCAATCCTGCTGTTAGGGCTAACCCTAACAAACCCTAAGTTACAAAAAGTGCCAAAAGGCTTTTCCGCATGGATTTTCTCCAAACCAGTTTTATCCGGTATTAGACCTTCCCAGCAATGCCCTAAGACCCACCAACCCACCCGCAAAAAAGCACAACACCCCCAAACAGCCAAAAAGCCAAAATGGAAAATCTCATACTTACAATATTTTTCGGCCTTCTGTCCAAACGCGCTGTGCAGCTATTTCATAACTCCCGTTTTCCACCATGGAGTTCCTGAAAAGCAAATGCAATAAAAATTAGACTGTGCCAGCAGTGCTCCCAGACCCCAAAACCCACCCACAAACACCCGGAACCCCCCAAAGAGCACCTCAAAGACAAGCAAGTCAGCAAAAACGCAAAAAGAATTTCGCCTCCGATTTGGTCCAAACCACTTTTATCCGGTATTAGAGATTCCCAGCAATGGCCCCAGAGCCGTCAACCCAGGCGAAAACAAGTAGAAGACCCCCAAACAGCCAAAAAGCAAAAGTACAAAAATGGGGACTTGCAGCCTGATTCATCATTGTTAAATCCGGTCGCCAAGGGCCAGATTCTGAGAATCTGGCCCTTTGCGAGCGGTATTTTTGCATTTGGGATTCATCATCCCAAATGCAAAAATCGCTATTTAAGAATTCGCATATTTGCGAGGAATAGCATTTAAGGAATCTCTATTAGAGATTCCTTAAATGCTATTCTTGAAACATTTTTAAATTGCGAAATCGCAAAAATTTACCGCTATTTACCGCGAGGTCAAACCTCGTACAAAAATGGGGACTTAGTCATTTTCATGGCAATTTCCAAAATCACTCCGCGCACGCTCTGCAGCTAGGCCCTAACTCTCCTCTGCCACCATGGATTTGCTTCAAACCTCTTGTAATCAAAAGTATCCATACCCAGCAGTGCTCCCAGACCCCGATACCCACCCACAAACACCAGGAAGCCCCCCAAACAGGCCCCTGAAAACATGATAGTGAGCAAAAAGTCAAAAACTTTTCAAGTCTGATTTGGTCAAAACCAGTTTTATCCGGTATTAGACCTTCCCAGCAATGACCCAAGACCCGCTAACTCACCCGCAAAGAAGTAGAACACCCCCACAAGTGCAGAGTCTTTCTTCATTGGGCGTAATCCAGCACTCTGCTTTGAGGGAAATAGGAGTCTGGAGGAGGAGGATAGAGGAGCATGTTCTTGTGAACTTGTGAACCTGAGGAATGCAGACTGCGGCACCTTCAAATCAATAAGCAAATAAGTGAAGACAGTTCTGCTGATGGGCTTGTTTTTATGATTAGGTGATTAAAGTTTTAATTATATTAACTGTGCAAACCAAAGAAAGACAGACACACAGGAATAAAAGTGAATAAGGACGAAAAAGAAAGTTATTGATTCGTTGGCTCATTTTCAGGGCTCGGTGTCAGGAAATAAGAGTTCCTCCTCATACTCTGCGAATTCAGGCAGGAGTAGGTCAGTGTCACCTAACAGAGATGAAATTCCCTCATCTAAGTTGCTGTCCTCCTCGTCTTCTTCCGGCCTGTATTCTCGTACTTTGTAATCTGGTGGTATGAGGTGCTGATTCATCTTGATCATTGTTAACCTTTCCACATTTTTGGGCGAGAGGCGGGTCCGTTTGCAAGTTACAATGCCACCAGCAGCACTGAAAACACGTTCAGAAGACACGCTTGAGAGTGGGCAAGACAAGTAGTTTATAGCCAGGTTGGAGAGCTGTGCCCACAATTCTTTTTTCCCATGCCAATACGCCAATGGGTCAGCATTAACATAGACCTCTGTTGAGTCATTCAGATAGTCCTGCACCATCGACTGAAGCTTCTCCACGGTTCCTCCACTTTGCTTACTTTTTGCTGGGACCTTTTGAGAACCAAACCCAAGCAGAGTTAGCCAGTCCTCTTCTTCACCCAATGTTACTGTTGTGTCTGGTGCAGATGATCCGGTTGCCGGTGTCTTTAACGGCTGAGAGGTCACTTCTGCCACAGCCACAGGTGCAGAAGTGGATTCTTTTGACTGAGGATGGCCTGCTGATGCTGATGAACTGCCTTATCCTTCAATTTTTTGCCGTTCTCTTTCAAACCTCATGGCTGACAAGGCTAGCCAACGTTTGTACTTTGTAACATCTTCATCACCAAAAGGAAAGAATGCTCTGCCTGCCAGCGCCTTTTTGTAGCGTGGATCCAGAATAGTAGCACAAATGTAATGCTGTTCTGAGTGGATCATTTGAAGACGTTCATCGCCAAGTAGGCGCTCTAATAATTTCTCCGCCAAAACAAAAGCTTCTTGCTTTTCTTCATCTTTTTGAAACATAGAAGACACCGCCTTCAGTTGGTGCTCCAGCATGCGCAACAATGTGATAGCTTTTCCCAAATTATAGTCCTCCCTGCTGCCTGCACGCGTGAAGATCTCAAAAGGACGAAGCATGTCTGTCAGGCTTTTAACTAGCTTCCATTGCGCCGCATCTAGCCTCAGGTCCTTCTGATCTGTACCCAGTGTTAAGAAATACTGGCCGAGTACCGTAAACTGCTCATACAGACGCTCAAGCATGTAGAAGGTTGAGTTCCAACGTGTTGGCATCTCCTGGATGAGTGCTTTCACTGGCATTCGATGTTCATGTAGCAGGCCCCTCAGATGCTTCAGGGACTTAAAGAATGACTGAAATGGTTGCACATTCTTCGGCAGGTGGCCACTAACTTGCACACTGGACTGTCTTCTTCACTCAAGAATTTTTTAACAACCAGGTTTATACAGTGTGCCAAACACGGCACTCTGAAATAGTTACCCAGATCCATGGCCTTAACTACATTGCCGCCATTATCCGTGGAAACATAAACAATCTTGCGTTTTTTTGGGGACAGCCAGTAAAAGACCTTTGTGTTAAACTCATTCAAAATGTTTTCTGCTGTATGACGTTTCTCCAAGCCAAACATGGCTAGTGTTGCATGTTTCCAAGCAGCTTTAAAAACTTGGTCCGGGTCAACACCTGCGTTTAGCTTTGCTGTAACCCCTGAAAAAGAGACCCAGTGTGCAGTGATGCACATGTAATCAGTGCCTGCACCACTGGTCCACATGTCTGTTGTCAGATGTATAGTGTGAACAGCACTCTTCTGCAAAGCTGCCCCAATCACCTCCAGCACATCCTCATGTAGTGCTGGAACCGCAATTCTGGCAAAATAGAACCGGCTAGGAACCTTCCATTTAGGGCTGAGTGCTGCCACTAATTCTAGAAAACCAACCCCTTCTACAAAAGAAAAAGGGAGAAGGTCCAGAGCTAGCATTTTAGCCAGCTTAGCGTTATACAGACGCGTCAGTGGGTGGTTGCGTTCATATGGCGCTTCTGAAAATAACATGGTTCTAATGTTGGCCTGGACCATTTTACGGGATGATGATGATGACTTCTTCGACCCAGTTACGCTCGCTGATGAATTTTTTCGCATTGGTGTCTCACTCTCTCCCACACTCTTAGAGTGGCTCACAGGGGGTGTGCTGACAGGGGTACTGGGTGTAAGTGAAGTGTTTGACGTTTCTTTCTCCTCGTCATCATCAGATGAAACATCAACGTTTTGTGGATTTGCAATTCGGGCTTCCTTGATCTCCTTTAGGTGCGCAAACCATTGGACAGCGTGCTGTCTCTCAAGATGTCCTCTCTGGCCTCCGGTACCATAGTTGGTACCAAACTTACCACGACTAACTGCAAACTTACAAATGCTACAAATGGCTATGTATTCCTTTTTTGGGCAAACACTAAAGAAGTCCTAAACTGCGGACTTGAAATGGAGGAGGCGATACTGGTGGTGGTCATGCTGCTAATGCCAGATGAAGTGGAGGATGTGTGTTGCCGAACTTTACTACGTTGTGCACTTGCACCACCACTAATTGAGGTCGAGGTGGATGGAGGTCCCTTCTGGCGAGGAAGAAATATGGAAGCAGTAGGTGGTGGTGTACTAGTTAACTCCAATGATGGTGGTGATCCCATTGCCTCCTCGTCGACAACATCATCACGCTCACCAGCTTTTCGGGCTAGAGCCAAAATGTCTGTTTGCTGCATGCCCGCTGAGAGTCTTCATCAGCAGGAGTATACGCCACTTCTTGTTGAGCGTCATCACACTCCATAACTAGGAGAGTTTCGGGGACCTTCCTTTTATGCTTAGCTACCTTTGTCAGATCATGGTGTGCCTCACTCTCAGACGGCAGTGGTGGTTCCCAAGTATGATCCATATCATCAGAAGGAGGTGGGCTTGAAGAAGATGTAGACACCATCCTTGATCTTTTCCTTGCTAGGGATGTGGAAGGCAATGAATGATCATAAGGAGGAGTGGCTTCCTCAAATGATAGCTCGGCTTGAATGTCGATTTCCTGATGTGCCCCTACTTCGGGAAGAACAACTATTGTGGGCACTTGTGCCCCTCCATGCACCTCTGCTTGCGCATCTCCTTGCGCTGCCTCTCCTTCCACATGTACTTGGGCTTGCACATGTGGTTGTTGTTGCGGCTGTGGTTGTTCAACACTCGTCAGATGAGTTACAACAACCTGTGTTGATTGAGGGACATTGCTGCTACTTTCTTGCGATGAGCCAACATCACTGGTCGATGGTGATTGAACAACTAGACTGGCTGCCTCTAAAGCACTCAAGGGCTTGGACTTAAGTTGGCATGGTGGTGGTGGCACTGAGCCCAATGGAGCGGGGGTGCTGCTCCCAGCTGGGTCCCCAGCAGATCCCGCTGCTGCTGCAGGCGTACTTTTTTTTATTCCCAAAAAATGTGGCGGGCGGCACACCAGTCTCCTTGGTAACTTGCTTCTTCTGCTCCTTACTGGCAACTTTCTTGCTAGAGGAGCTACGGGGAACTTTTTTTGGGGCCATCTTCTTCAGAGGTCAGAACAGCAGGCCGCAGTTGCATGAGTTGCAGAGTTGTCAGTGGCCAGACGTGACGTCGCGTGACGCTATGCTGCACACACACACCGCTGCAGGACTTCTTCCTGGCACTGGTGGTTCTCATGAGTCTTGTGCACCTAAAAGCAATGGAAGACAGAGGAACATCAGTTCAGTTATACACCCCAAAAACTCGAAAACCACATAAAAATCAGCACAATCCCATGCCATCCAAGCCCTCAATGATGTTTAAATTCAAGACACCCCACAGAAAGACTAGGCCCATGCACCACTCACTACCCCTGGGCATCATGGATGAAAGCTAGGCAAAATGGGTGCAGGCCTGAGAACACTGCCTGCATTCAATATGGCCCCTTGCCTCCCAGCACATGGCCAGGGCCTGCCTGTACCAGCACTCAAAATGGCCCCCACCCACATGGCCTCTCCCCATGAACACCCCAAAAAATCGAAAAACACACAAAAATCAGCACGAACACTGCCTGCATTCAAAATGGCCCCTTGCCTCCGAGCACATGGCCAGAGAAAGACTAGGACCATGCACCACTCACTAGCCCTGGTCAAAAGGCCCCAACAACAGCCCAAAAATCTAGGCCCATGCACCCCTGAGTACCCCCTGGGCATAATGGATGAAAGCATGGCAGACTGGGTGCAGGCCTATGGCACAACAAAGCACACTGCTTGGCTTCAAAATGGCCCCTAGACCCCCACCACATGGACTGGCCCGGCCTGCACCAGCCCTCAAAATGGCCCCACCCACATGGACAGGCCCATGAACACCCCAAAAAATCGAAAAAAGACACAAAAATCACCACAATCCCATGCCATCCATGCCCTCAATGATGTTTAAATTCAAGACACCCCACAGAAAGACTAGGGCCATGCACCACTCACTAGCCCTGGGCAAAAGGCCCCAACAGCAGCCAAAAGAATCGAAAAACACCCAAAAATCAGCACAATCCCATGCAATCAATGCCCTCCATGATGTTTACATTAAAGAGACCCCACAGAAAGTCTCAGTCCATGCATCACTCACTACCCCTGGGCAAAAGGCCCCAACAACAGCCCAAAAATCGAAAATTCCAAAATTGTAGTTGCAGCAACTGTAATGCCCCAAACAAACTTACTGTTGTGAAATTTCTAATCCAAAAGTGATCCAAAGAAATTCAAAAAGGCCTCAAATCCAAATATCCAGCAGCATCCACAAAAAGTAATCCTTCCAGGTCAAGATCCGAATGAAAGTGACCAGCACATGAAGAAAGCACTGGGAGGAGCCTGCTGGACAGGAACAGGAAGTTGGAAACTGTGGGGCAATTCCTTCCCCCCACCCCCCCCCCCTTCCCCAAAATGGACTCCTTGCAAAAAAAAGTGCAGGCAAATGTCAACCTGAGGAGTTATTCTGATAAAAATCATCATTTTCAGAAGGTTTATGCTGCTTGCTGGTGGATTTCTTGTGCAGAATTGCAAATTCTGTATTTCCCGCCGCCTCTACGTGTTCGCAATTGCGAACTCTCGCGATGCGTGCTGTGCAAGTTGGCAAGCCGCGATTACGTAATCGCGGTCGCCAAACTCCCGCGGGATCCCGCAGCAAGATCCAAAATGGCGCAGCACTCGCAAAATATCGAGAAAAACAACTCGGCAAACGCTGAATGACGGTAAGTGAAAGCCATGCGCCGCAATATTGTATCACCAAGCAAAAAAATCCACCGCGTGCGAATTTGCGGATTTTCGGCAAATTCGCGAGAGTTCGCGGATTGCGAATTTACCGAAAATCCGCAAAATCCGCGAGCGGAACGGATTTTACGCCCATGCTTACAGGAGTGTAAACTGTAAACTGTAAACTTGCAAATTTATTTGTTGCCCGGAGGCGTCCAAGCGCTAGGATAAACAGAACCTACTGATGAGCAGAGGAAGGGAGACTGGCAGTTAGTGGGGGGAAGTGAACAGGAAGGTCTTTAATTGTTTACAAAACACAGTGAGATTAGGGTTGGCTCTGAGATGGAGTGGCAGAGTGTTCCAGGTCTTGGACGCGTTGTAGGCGAACGTCCTTCCGCCAGATCTAGATCTTTTTATTCTTGGCACCACTGCCAGAAAGGTCTGGCTGGAGCGAAGACTTCGGTTAGGAGTGTAATGAGTGACTAAGTCGTGGGTGATGCTGGGGCCTGTGTCCCAGAAGGCTTGGTGGGCTATGCATTATGCTTTAAACAAAACTCTCTGCTGAGCCGGTAGCCAGTGAAGGCTAGCCAGTCCGGCCCTCACTGAATGTCTACGAGGGATTTTAAGCAGTAAGCGCGCTGCGCAGTTCTGCACAATCTGGAGTTTGCGTAGAGTGTACTCTGGGGCGCCGAGGTAGAGCACGTTATTAAAATCAAGGCGTGAGTGTATAAGACCTTGTATGGCCACCTGTTTGGCTTCCATGGGAAGGAGGGGGAATATTTTCTTTAGCATCCTCATGATGCCAAAACAGGTGGCTGAGAGTTTTGTGGCTTGAACGTTGAAGGACAGAGATCTGTCCAGCCACACTCCGAGGCTCTTGATGTTATTTTTGGGGGTTGGGGGGGGAACCTAGACAGGGGGGCCACAGAGAGGGGGGAGGCCAAGATCTAAAGGGCCTAGGAGCATCAGCTCTGTTTTGTCCCCGTTCAACTTAAGGGATGATGAGGACATCCAGGTCTTCACTTCCTCCAGGCATTCTCTAAGCCTGCCTGGCGCAGGCCGGTTTGCCTCCTGCGCCAGTGAGACCACCAGCTGCGTGTCGTCTGCGTAGGAGATGATCTTAACTCCAAATGGGCGGACGACATCAGCCAGCGGTCTCATATACAGATTGAAGACTGCGGGGCTTAGAGAGGAAGAGTGTGAAAATAGGGAACAAGCAGACGAATATATTTCATAATGCCAAGTATCAAAACGCATACGTACGGATATCTGAATCTTTGAAATGTAGTGCAATACCGTGCCTTTTGAAATGATGACTATGATGAAATGAACGAAAAAATGCGTATTGGTGACGTTTTACAAGTATTCAATAAAGAGCATTTGGATTGGTCCTGCCTGGGAGGAGCAAACACTGTCTCTTCAGTGTGTTGCCTGTAGTAGTGTATTCCGCCCGTAGACAGGTATAGGTCGGGCACTTGGCGGTGGCGTGGAACTGGATGTGGTGTCGAGGAAGTATAGTGGGGGTGGGGGAGCGGTTGTTCCAGACAATGCTCTCCACTTCAAAAGAGTGTTTCTATTTCCTGGTTAATACAATATTGGTACTGTCTGTGCCGACCTGGCATTGAATACAAAGCTATTTACTAATTAGTACACATATTTATTTAACATCGGCGGGAAACGCAGCTTTTCGCTCACGTGTCATTCGCAATTTCATTGTTTCAGCGCACTTCAGCCCTCACCAGACACGCTTCAGCACGAAAATGTTTCTGGTCCTTCTGAGGCCCAAACGATAACTTCAGAAGTTTTCTTGTAGGGAATTGTGCTGTTTACCATCTGCAACGATCCCTTCTACGTTTATTAAATGATGCCGTTTGAAACTTTAATTGTGTAACATAACTGGTGCTTTTTTATTTATTTATTTAATGTATTCTTATAAAGCGCGGACTTTACCCGAAGGTGTCAGAGCACTGTACAATAGAACCAGTTACGTTACATGAGAGAACTGTTACAGGAATGGAACAAATAAAAATACCATGCCATAGAATCAAAGCGACATAAGCATAAGGCACACAATCTCAAGCATAGCATGACAGACTGTACAAGCAAAAATATTAATATAAATGACAAATGAATAAAGAACTTCCTGGCGAAAAATAGCAGGCCATAGAATCAAAACAACTCAGGCAAACGGAACACAAAATCAAACGCAGCAAGCACAGGATGTACAAATAAAAATATAAATATATGCAACACATTTACAATGACTAAAGAACTTCCTGGTGAGGTCTGAGAAGGGGGAAATTAGTTCCAAAAGTGTATTTGGAATAAAAGAGATTTGAGGTCTGCTTTGAAGATCTGGATGAAGGTGATGGCACAGAGCGAAGGAGGAAGTGAGTTCCAGATTCTCACTGCATTACCTGAGAACGATTGTGCCATCAATTTTTCCCTTTAATGAAACAAAAAGTATGCACAGTGAGCTGCTGCTCATGTGTGGCTTTAGGCAAACAAAGGGAGACTCCAACACGATCCCCAGAGCGAGAGAAGATGGCGCAGCAGTTACTGCTATGGACTTTGGAGCTGGGGATCCGTGTTCGAGCCCCGTCCTCGGATCGATAAAAGAAACTTCCTCCTGGACCCACTTATTAAAATATATTATTGGAGAGAGTACAGTACACAGGACAGCATGATAGCCAGCCAAAAAAACAAGTAAGTACAAACTTGCGCATGCGGCAAATAGGGGGATAAGTGAGAGGAAAGGGCCTGCGCGATTCCCTTACGTGAGCTAGCAGCAATGCTTGTTAATTGATAACATGACGCCAGCTTCTCGCTCCCGCGAGCAAATCGCCAAACGTGCAAGCGTTGCCATTGAAGGCAATGGAATGCGTGCACGTGCTTGTCTGAAAAGCCTAAGCCTTCGGAAAAGGGTGTTTTCCTTTGCAGCGCATGCACGCTGCGAAGGCTGACCTAACAATAGATAAAATAAGTCATGAACAGAAAAAAGAATTCAGCAGAAGAACAAGCTGCCAAGCATTATAACACACCTACAATTTTAACATATTACTCAAGCATTATCTAAGCATGCTTAGCAAATTGCCACAGGGAAGCCCTCCGATGTATACTTTGAAATTATTAGCTACATTATCTATGACCAGTAAGTTCCTCGCTATATTTTTGCGCCTGAATTTCAGAAACAAAGCTACGGGTGGCCCCTTTGTATACAATTTTAAGCCTGGCTGGATTTTGTAAGTACACCTCGGCCCCTTGTTTCTGAAATGGTTCAAACAGCTGCCCGAACCTCCACCCGTGTTCTACTGTGGCATGAGCGAAATCTGGTCCGGTAAAGAAGGTTATCCCGTCAAAGGTTTGGTTCTTTGTGGGTCTGGACAAGTCAAAAAGAGTTTGGCGGAGTAGAAAGTGACCAAAAAAGAAAAGCATGGCACAAGGGTTCTGTGATGTCATTGCATGTTTACCAGGAAACAAAGGGAATCTGTGGGCTCGTTGAATTTCCCTGTCCAAATCCCATGATTGTAGTTCTGGAAAAGCACCTTTAAGTAAGGTAATCATACATTTCCTGGGGTCATCTTTGTCTGCCCCTTCCGGAATTCCTAAGAATCAGAGGTTATTGCATCTCTGCCAGTTTTCCTGCTCCTCCATTTTCCACATCAAGTCTTTCACCACCCCTTTGTGTTCATCATGCTGTGTCTGTAGCGTGGCAACATCTTTTTCTAGTTGTTCCGTCCATCCCTTCACCATAGCCATTCGATCCGCAATATCGGCACAGGTTTTACCCACCTTTCTGACTGCCTCTTGCAATTTTGTGGCAGCCACATGGGATCTCCGACTGTCTGCCTTGACTTCCTCCTGGAAGCTTTTGATGGATTGCAAAATATCTGTCAAGGCGGGTTCACTTCTTGAGTCTCCGTGATCTCCCCCTTTTCCGCTGACAGTTCTTGTTGACTTGTGGCCAGAAGCGGTTGTGGAACTTGACATTAGCGTGAGAGGGGTGTCGTCGTAGTCCCATTTCAGCTCTCTTGCATCCTCTTTATCAGACAAGTCGCTATTTCTTTGCGCACGATCTCTGCTCTTTTTTTTGTAGTTTTTTAGTACCTGGTTTACTTCTCTGAGTATCAGTGTTGGGACTGCTGTACCACTTCTTGCCTTCTTCTCCACTGAGCAACGAGATACTGATATCTGAAATTTCTGATTCCTCTGTCAGAGAATAAAACTTATCCTGGTTGAGTGGCGTTTTTGGAATCCAGTTTATAGGTGCACAATCATCAGGATGAGCTAGTGGAAGAGGGCTAGCTGTGGCTGCAATGTCGTTGACAGCAGTCCTGTTGCTCTACACAGTAAAGGGGCAATTGTGCATGCTGATCGAGTTGCCCTCCGGGCTGCCTTCTGCTGGCAAGGTTACCGGTATGAGGGCGAGGGCTTTATCTGGATCAGCAGATGAAGGAGTATCTAGTTGTTGTTGTAATTGTCCTGACAACCCTACTATACTCTGCCTATCTGAACCGCTGACAGGCTCAATGTTCTATGCCCCACTTGATGCAGCAAAACTACTGGTGATTAGGGGTTGTGAGCCATCGGCTTCCTTGAGTCCTCAAGTGGTGCTCTTCTTCCCAGTGGCCGTGTATGTAGAGTCTTTTTCCTGCGAGCTCTTTTTACACCGTCACCTTTCCCCCTCCACGTCTGCCTCTTGCAATTAAAGTATCCATTCTTTTTTGGCATGTGAGTGCAAGTGCTGTGCTTGTCTGTGAGGGTACTGGAACAGTCTTTCCCTTTCCTGCTTTCGCCCCCTTGCCGGTCATTCTTACTTGGATGAAACAAAGTATATTCATGCAGATGCCGCTCCACGCTCTGTCTCCGTCTCCATTCCTGTAGCGGTTGCAGCACTGCCATAGCAAGAGGCTTTTCAGTTCTGAGCGATGATTGTGTCTTCTTCCGAACGTCCTTTCGCTGTCCTGCCGAGCCGGGAAAAACTCACACAGGCCAAGTTGTATCCATGAGGTCCGAGCAGCCTCGACATCTTCGCGGCAGGGGCAGAGCTTGACAACAAGCTGGAGAGGTGAGTCTTGCCAGAACTCGATGTCGGGTTTCAGCCGCATTCTTCTTCTTTTTTTTTTGTCTTCAACTAATGAAGGGGGTTTATCGTTACGTTTAGTGATTCCTGATTCTTCCATTACATAGAAAGCGATCAAAGAGCATCCAGAGGCGTCTCATTAGGGGAGACTCAGCGGAGCATCTTCGCAGCGATGTCAGTCGGTCGCCATCTTGCCTCCGATGGAAAAAACAAGCCCAACTCTTTTAAATGTATATATGGCCCCACTGGCGGCAATCAGGGACCCTTTTGGAATCCATATGGTGACCTACGCTGACGTCACCACATTGGTCGTGGCGCTCAACCATCGTATCGTATCGTATCGTATCTATACTTATATAGCGCTACTGCCACCCTGCGGGTATCCATGCAAGGCAGCAGTCAAATGACATCAAATCCTGCCTATCAGAAATCTCCAAGTTGATGGGGGCATCCCACCTGAAACTGAATAGTGAAAACCGAGATCATGATCCTGGGCAACCCATCCAATCTGGCATTACCATGTGGCCAACAAGCACGGGACAAGTCCCTAAAACCGAGATCAATAGTTTAGGCATCTGGCTAGACCAGGATTTGACATTCAAGACACAGGCAAGGAAGACGGTGGCCATTTGTTATGGCCTGCTCAGGATGGCAAGAAAAGTGCGTCCTCTCCTTCCCCCTCAGGCCAAGAAAGTCCTAGTTCAATTGTTGATATTGTCAAGGATGGACTATGGTAATGCTCTTTACTTGGGTGCTCCTATTGCAGTAATCACAAAGCTGCAGACAGGCCAAAACTGTGCTGCCAGACTCCTACTGAATATACCAAGAAGACTCTCAGCTAAACCGGCTCTTCGGTCCCTCCACTGCCTGCCAGTGAAAGAAAGAGTTAGCTTTAAGGCCTTATGTCTCGTCCACAAATCTCTGCAGGAGAAAAGGCCACCGCTGCTATCAGCCATTATCCGCCCGTATAAAGCCAATAGGACCCTGCGTTCTGATGAACTCCACCTGGTTGAAGTCCTTAGAGTCAAGAAGGCTAGATGCGGCTGCCAACTTTTCTCTCTCAACGCGGTAAAACTCTGGAACTCTCTGGCACTTCCTCTTCGCTGTGAACCTAGTTGTTAGATTTGGGGGTCTCTAGTTGGCACAGGTAGATACTAATGACAAATAGGGACCCTTGCCTCTAGTCAGGGTAAGGGGGTACACTCTTAAAATAACCCCTGCTCACTCCCTTGGTAGCTTGGCATGAGCAGACAGGCTTATCTCAGAGGCAGTGTGTAAAGCATTTGTGACGACATAGAGTAACCCAGTGACAACACCACAGATGGACACCACACAGTTGTATATTAAAAAAAAGTATTCTTTATATAGACTTAACACAAGACCACAAACGACAAAAATCCACAATACTATAGTTAGTAGTTTTAGCTTAGTTCAGTTCAGTTCTTAAGATACGACACTTTAAGTCATTGTATCTTACGATGCGTTGCGCTTCCGCAACAAGTAATGTTGCAGCAATAGAAATGGGGCAAAGTTCCAGTGCAAAGAAATAAAGACGTGAAGATCTTCCAGATGCGGAACGCTTCTCCGATAATGAGAGAAGTCTTGATTCGATGCTTCAACTGCAGCGGCGACACCCTTATTCAGCGATGCGACGGTAACATCCTCGGCTGAGACACTCAGGCCAAGAAATACTTTATTCGGTTCAATTTACAAAAACCATAAAAGTACACAAACATGAAAAGATGGTCCACAAGTCACCAGGCAGCATAAAAATAATAAAATACAGCATGAAAAGGGAGGGAGTACCCATTAAGATATGCAGCACATGGTGGAAAGAATTTAAAAACAACAGTATATACGACAATCAATAATTAAAAAAGTCATTATGAGAAATTGTGAATTTAAAAAAAATACTTGATTCGAGTAACAATGGTCGATATTTATGAAGAATCATCTAGGACTAAGTGATCTTTTTGCTGAGTCTCACCGCTATGGTTAAAAACTTAGCCACGTTATAGATTTCCCATATTTCTGCTAAAAGTTGAAGGTACAACAAAGCTGGCTTAACTTGCCTAAATCCTTTCCCTTTTAACCCCTTCCACACTCATGACGAGCTGGGCTCGTCATGGTGTAGCCTCCTCGCACACTGATGACGAGCCCAGCTCGTCATGAAATCATGTAAATCTGAAAAGTTCAGCACCGGGGGGGAATTGCTGCAGCGGCGATGGTGTTAACAAGGGTATAATGAACTTTTTCCTGATGCCTTTAAAGTGATCACAGAAAGACAGAAAGTGGACAGTATCCATGATCGAACAACCGTCACATTTGCACAGATCTAGATCTGTACCCCTGGTCCAGCCAGGGCGCCAGAAATTAATAAATGGATCTTGTTCAATTGGAACTTAGTTAAAAGATACCTGTGGTTGGAGTTGTTAACGACCTTAAGGTAAAGTTCCGGATCGTGGCCAGAGGAAACAATCAATTGATGGGTCCTGACAGAGGGCTTTAACAGCTCCCTGCCTTCTCTGTCCATTCCTCTGTTCAACAAAAAAGTGTTTTCAACCCATTTCAAATCACCTTTCACCAGACTAGAAGGTTTGTTGAACAATTCAGGCCGACCCAACTTTTCACACATTTGTTGTATATATTTCAACCAAAGGATCTTTTCCCAGTGATCTAGCATTAGGCAGTCCTTTAAGATTTCATGATTCACTTCAAGCTCTAGGTTAAGCCAGACTGATATCCATTTTAAAAGGGGGGCTATTGCGATTCGATCCTCAAAATAGTCCATGCCGCATTCCCGATGAACTATGAAGCTTGCCGTGGATCTTGGGAGGGAAAGAATCGTTTTTAAGAAGTTATCTTCCGTAACCTGGAGCGATGTAACTGGCCTAAAGCCCCACAGGTCTGCACCATACATAGCGATGGCAATACATTTAGCAGCATATACTTTTAAAACTGCCTCAATGGGCTTCACCCCTAATTTACGTGAGAAGCCCAACACCGCAGAAATAGAGCGTGCTAGGACTTTTTTTTTCTCCAGCATTTGAGGGTGCCACGTAGAACATTCATCAAAAACAACCCCCAGGTAGGGAAATCTGGGGTCTCTTGACAACTTGTGTCCATTGCAGTGCAATGTCATCACATTTTTTTTGGCCTTCGCTTTATGGCCCACCACCATGACGTGGGATTTACCAAAGTTAATGCTTAAGTCAAGATTTTTCATAAAAACATAAAAAGAGTTCAACAGGCGTTGAAGACCCACTGCAGTTCTAGCTAGGAGAGCGGCGTCATCCGCATAAAGTAAAGCGGGCAATAGATGTTTCCCTGCCCTCGGGATGTCCTTACACGCTGCACCCAAAACTCCACCCAAATCATTTATATATAGTGTAAAGAGCAGGGGAGCAAGGATGCATCCCTGCCTTACACCATTAGTGATGCTAATTTTTCCCGTGCAGTTCCCCTTTCTATCATAACGGACCGATGCTGTAAGGTCCCTATGAAGGTCTGCTAGGAAGTGCACAATATTTGGATCTATTCCAATGCTAAGGAGCTGACCCCACAACTTGGATCTGTTTACTCGGTCAAATGCCGAGGACAGATCCATAAAGGCAATGTACAGAGATCCTTGCTTTGCTAGTGTGTACTTCCCAATAAGCAGTTGTAGATTTAGGCTTTGGTCGATGGTACTGCGCCCCTTTCTGAAACCGTACTGTAGAGGGGAAAGAGTATTAGTCTCCTCTAGCCATTCGGTCAGTTTACATAGGACCACTCTCCCTAAAACCTTCACTGCAGAATCAATGAGGGATATAGGTCGGTAGTTGCCAGGGTCACCCCTATCCCCTTTTTTATAGATAGGGACAATTACCGACTGAGTCCATGACTCTGGAATTCCTGTTCTAGAGACTCTGTTAAAAACATTGGCTAAAACTTTGGACCAAAATAAGATATCAACTTTAAAAAGGTCAGAGGGAACGCCATCCGGTCCTGGAGCTTTATTACTGGTCATCATACCAATGGCCACAGCCACCTCTTCCTCGTTCACAATCAAAGTATAAGGCAATTGGGAGAAGGCAGTCGTGTCCTCTACCCCCAAAGTCTCTTGTTCGTAAACGGACCTTAAGTGCGAGTGCCATTTATCTTCTTGGATTCCACAATCCAATTCATTGTTACTAGGATCAGAAAAATAGGGTTGATTAACCACAGCCCAGAACTTTGCGCTACTTTTCAATACATCAGTTGAGGTCAGGTCGGCCCAGGCATCCTCTCTGATCTAACGCCGCCTTCTGTCGATGGCAGTCTTGTATTCTTTCCTGAGAGTAGCCATGAGCGATCTATCTACTGGTTTGGACTTAAGTGCTACCTTAAGTTTATGGTTAGCCGCTGAACAATTCTTATCAAACCAGCCTTCCTTCCCTTGTATTTTTCCTTCACCCTGACGCGTCAGGTTGGAGAAAATCTTGAGGCATACCTTTTTATACGCCTCCACTACTTCACTGTCCCCCGCCTGGTCATCCATACAGAGCTTTAAATCCTCCCTGCTACTGTGGCAGAGATTACAGAAAAACTCCTCTGGGATTATCTTACACCATTTGATTCTGCGTGCTTGGTCAGTCAGCCGCATGTCACGTTTGTCTACCAAATTCGAGCTACTTTCCTTGGTAACAATTACATTCTTGACTTTTAATACAACTGGATTGTGGTCGCTAAATTGGGACCGCACAACTGAATAGCTAGTAATTTGGCCTCCACAACTACTACTAAGAAAAATATAATCAATCACAGAGCCGCTGCCATGACCTGTAAATGTGGGAATGTCCTCATCACATCCATTTGGCAGTATTAACTCATTTTCGGCCAACAATGATTCCAGAAAGATACCCGGTTCTGAGTGTTCAAAATGAATATTTTCCTCATTCGGAGGACCAAATAGCACATTTGGGGGGCATTTATCCTGACAACCATGGACATTAAAATCCCCCATTAATATGATGGTACATTCATGCTCTACGGACTCTTTGAAGTCAGTCAGGAAAGAATTTAACATCATCAAGTTACTGACTGGCCTGTCTCTATCGAAAGAATTATAAAAGTTTATAACCAAAACATTATGGTAACTCCTGTGGGTAATTAAAACCGCAAGACAATAAGGACAATCAGTAACTATTTCCGTATATATACCCGGGATTTTAGCGGAAATCAGAATAACCAAGCCCCCTCTGGCCCGCCCCCGCGTTGAGCTGACGGCTGGTAGGAAGAAAGTAGTGAAACCATCCACTGTCAGTATGTTTTTGGTGTCCCAGGTCTCCTGTATAGCTATTATGTCCATGGTTCCTATGAAGTCCCTCCAGATAGGATCATCCACTTTATTCTTGAGACCCGCAATGTTCCATGTTGCCAGAGTTATCTCCCGGCTACCCAATGCCTCATCCGTTTTTTTACGCAGTGGGGCCCCACCTTCAGCACCCTGATCAAAAGTTAGAGTTAGATCAGTATTTAACACCTGCACGGCCAGAATACTATTTTCATTTTGCAAGGGGGTAGGAGAAATATTTTGCCTCTGTCTGAGTGGTGAGCCCTGTATTTGTCAATCGACCCAATCCATAGTTGACAGACACTCATAACGATTAGCAGTTGGAATGTTAAAGTGATTTTCGTACCCATTTACAAACTGATGGTGATAATATGGGTGACTATTCTGAGGCCCTACGGCGAACCCTCCTTGGAGCGGTCTGCCTCTTCTTCTCCTGACCAAATTTCATTCCTCATCACCACCCTCATCCCACCCATAAGGTTGCGCCTCCCAAACCTGAGACACTCTTCTCCGACGTTGCGATAAGCTTCCGCACAATGCGACAACTACAGCGACGACATCCACGATGCGACGGCAGTAGCTCCGATGGTGGCGTGCTTCTCCGGGGATGCAAGGCGCTTTTCTCGATGTCGTGCAATACGACAGCTACAGCGCCGGCATTCAAGATGCCACAGCAGCAACAGCGACGGCAACACGCTTCTTCCTCGTTGCGAGACACTTCTCTCGATGTGGTGCAATACGACAGCTAGAGCGCCGACATTCAAAATACGACGGCAGCAGCAGCGACGGCGACACGCTTCCACTTCGTTGCGAGACGCTTATCTCGATGCCGTGCAATATGACAGCTACAGCGCCGACATTCAAGATGCCACAGCAGCAACAGCGACGGCGACACGCTTCTTCCTCGTTGCGAGACACTTCTCTCGATGTGGTGCAATACGACAGCTAGAGAGCCGACATTCAAAATGCGACAGCAGCAGCGACGGCGACACGTTTCCGCTTCGTTGCGAGACGCTTCTCTCAATGCCATGCAATATGACAGCTACAGCGCCGACATTCAAGATGCGATGGCAGCAGCAGCGACGACGACACACTTCTTCCTCGTTGAGTCACGCTTCCAGCTCCTTGCGACAAGCAGTCCCTCAGAAGGCTCCAAAACAGCAGGAGGCACTTCCAAAGAACTCTGGGGAGCTGGGGTTTGAAGTCTGTTGTCCCTGAGACTTCAGCCGGAGGCAAGATCTGTTCCAAGCCCCTGGAGATCCTTCACAAGTTGAAAATAAAGCACACAAAGTTCTTTCTCCTTTCTTTGGCAGACAGGCAACCACTGCAGGCCTATCCCCCAAGCAGCAATTGAGCTTAGGAATAGTCTCTACTCAGTTTATTCAGGTTCCTCTCCTCAGCAAAGGTTTCTTCTTGTAGTCCAAAAGTGATCTAATTTCTTGGGATGTATGTATGTATGTAGTGTATTTTGTAAAGCACACAGCTGCCCCAACGGGGCGTCACAGCGCTGTATAACGCTGTGGAACCCTTCCTGGCTCTCCCTGTGAGATGCCCCTCCTGGGCACCCCCAAGGTGAATCCAGGCATCCCAGTGTTGTAGGGGCCGTTGTGGAGATTAAGCAAGCTATTGCCCAGAGTTGCAGCGTGGGACCCATGATTAGAGAGGGCGCCGAGGCGAGAATTGTCGAGTCCGCGGACATTGAGCCCAAGACCCTGCCGCGTCTGGACTTGAACCCTGGTTCCGCGCCTGATCTCTGCTTCAGAGTCTGCCGCTCTAACCAGTGAGCCACACTTCTCCACAGGGATCGGGGTCCCAATATTTATACCCCAAAATCCTTTGTCCTGTGAGGGCAGAGGGGCCTTTGCCCAATCTAAACCGGTTCTGGAGTACTCTGTTTACATGACTCCTTCTTTCCTTTCAAAGTCCAGGGCAGAAACATCAGGCGCCACACAGGAGGTGGAGCCAGCATTGTAGACGGAAAGCACAGTCCTGGAGCACTTTGGTGACATGATTCCTCCTCTTCTTTCATAGTGCAGAGACATCAGCATCACCACAGGGGGTGGAGCCAGCACCGTGGAGGGCAGGCATAGTCCTATTAAGGTCCCAGGTGCAACTCCTCCCTCCCATCTAGATTCAAATCTCTCTATTCACCACTGGGCTGACTCATTCTGTCTCCTGGAATCCCCCAGCCCTGTCACTCAAACTCGAGACAAGGAATACACAACCTAGCAGAGGCAGGTCTGGATAGTTAGACAAGAAAATACCTATTTTCTAAAAGTGGTATTTTCAAACACAGAATGTTAAAACCAACTTCACTAAACGTTGTATTTTATCATTCTGAGTTCAGGCATTCAAAACTCGAAATTCTATCATGTTCCCTGAGTCAGTTAGGATTATAAAATGTAATAATCTAACTGCCCATTCTGGCCTGTGGGGAACAAATAGCCTTGCAATAGTGAAAAACGAAAATGGCTGTAATTCACTATTAGGACATGCCACACACACCAGGGCATTTGATAGCTTATACTTACAATGCACCCTGCCCTTGGGCCTACAATAGGGGTGTCTGATATGAAGAATAGGGAAGGTTTGGGGACTGGAAAGTGGGTGTACTTGCCCAGTCAGCATGACAGTACCAGACTGCACACAGGCTCTGCAACGGCAGGCCTTAGACACACTTTTACAGGCTGCTTCGGTGGGTGGCATAACCAGTGCTGCAAGCCCACTAGCAGCATTTGGATTTTCAGCCCTGGGCACTCCTGGTGCACTGTACTAGGGTCTGACAGGTAAACCAAGCCAGCCAATCATCGAATCACTAATTCATACATTAATTTATAATAGGGAGAACGTATGCACTTCAGCACTTTTCAGCAGTGATAAAGTGCCCAGAGTCATAAAACAGCCAACAAAGGTCAGAGAAAATATAGGAGGAAGGCAAAAAGTTCAGGGATGACCCTGCAGGGTCACCTTCCGCCTCCTCACCCATGCACACAAAGCCCTACACGACCAAGGCCCGAGCTACCTCAACAACCGAATCAACTTCTACGTTCCCAAACGCCACCTCCGATCAGCCAACCACGCCCTCGCCGCCGTCCCCCGCATCCGAAGAGCGACAACAGGAGGAAGGTCCTTCTCCTACCTGGCCGCCAAGACCTGGAACTCCCTCCCGACCGACCTGCGCCTGACCCAAGACCACCTCTCCTTCAGGAAGAAGCTGAAGACCTGGCTGTTCGAGCAGTAGCGGACCCTCCCTCCCCAAGCGCCTTGAGACCCTCCGGGTAAGTAGAGCGCTCTATAAATGTCTTTGATTGATTGATTGATTGATTGATTGCAAAAAGGGCCAAGTCCAACACTAGTCATCTTGTTTTCCGGAAAAATCTTAAAACACTCTTGTTTCCTTGATACTCACTGTCTCTGATTACCATCCACGCTCAGCGCTGGGAGGCCTCCGGGTAGCAATGCGCTATACTAGTTTTCTTTTGATTTAATTCAGTTCAATGCGTGTGAGTGTATGATACTTAACATGAATATATAAAAAGAATATGGTTCAATTAAGTTTGAAGTTTAAACACAAGTTTGTGCTTTTGATGTACATCTCTTGTAAAAGTGGGCAACTGATTCATGAGTTCCTGACTCTGTTCTATGATTCTCCTTACCAGGGTCCTCTGCCTTGTCGTATGCAGACACGTGACCTCCCAGACCCATGATGCAGTGACATATCCCAAGTTTGAACTGTATTGGAATTCCCTGGCACACACTTATTTCAGACCTGATGGTCATCTTTTGTTCTTTTGTGCTTTTTGACACAGTGTGATGTGATCTTATTTTGTGTGAAGCACCAGGTTGTATCTGGAGAAAAAGCCTGTGCTCCACATTGAGTTGAGCCTTGCCTGTTTACACACATCCAAAGGTTATTCTGAAACAAAACATGTTCCATGATAATTTGTTTTGCTGACAATGAATGTTGTTTGTGCTTGCAAATAGTGATATCTTTTTCGACAGTAGACTTAAATTGAATCAGCAACATGTACTATGGGCAGACTGATAACCTGGTTGTGTCTATCTATCATGCTGTGACAGGTTACACTTACCCCCAAGCCAGTAGTTGACATTTCTAAAGTGATTTCTTATCCAATGTTGTTGACACTTTCTTCTTTGTAATTTTGTGCATCATTTCAATCTGTACATTTGTGTTTCAAAGTCACAACATGAGAAAGTATTTTTTACAAAATGATTTATTTTAGTGCACGACGTAATGATTACAAATCACAGAATGGGGTAATACTTAACAAAACATAAAAAACAAAGTGCAGAGAGGAGTTGGTTGTGCTTGTAGATGAAGTCTTCAGAAGTAAAGCCACAGTTATTTGAGTCCAAAGTCCAACTTAGACCCTCCAGCCAGTGTGGGACAGTTCAATGACGGTCAACACAGTGAACGCTCGGCACACAATGGAGGGTATCAGTAGCAGGTTGTCACTTACTGGGGGTAATGGGTAGCCTTCAGTCTCTCAAGGATGCTTCTTTGGATGACCCTTACCATGTTTGGGGGGACCCTCGGGTCCAGGCACTGGCGGTGCAGGGGGCTCTCTGTTCACATCCCTGGTGCAGATGTTGATACATCAGATGTTGAGGGCATGCAGGGAGGTGTGGACATGTTGGTGGCAATCTAGCGGACGCAGGTGAGAATGTCCCTGTGCACCGCAGTCAGTCATCAATGTTGCTCATGTACATGTTAATTTTCTCATAGTGTGCTGATGCTGCTGTTGCTTTTGCATGGGCCTGAGGATCCCAACAACGTGGACAAAATCTCCTTGGGAATCCTCTTGTGCGTTGAAGATCCTGGTGAGGTTTGGATTCTCCTCACCAGCAGCACCAGCTGCATGATGGAGCCGGTCCCCACGGCCCCTACCATCACTCATACCCACCTGAGCAGGCCCAGTTGTTGTTGGCACAGTCAACACTGAGCCTGCTTCCTCATTGACATGGATGTTGCTGTCCACCAACTCCAGGGAGCCGGGTGTTGCTGTGCTGTTGGATGTGTCCTGGGGTGGTGTGCCCATGACGGTAGGGACCTATGCATAACCATTTACAAGAACGGAATAGTGCTTATACAAGCAGCTAACAACGAATTAAAAAAAATTGACAACTTTTTCTCAACCTTAAAAGAATTTGTAGAGAAATCAAGATCTCAACCACAACAACGGACTCCACAAGTAGACACCCAATAGATCTCCAACAATACCACCACGGACCCCATTCTAACTAGAGACTTTCAAGGACCACAACTTGCAACGCGACTAGGAGACACAACTGGAACTGGAGGAACATTGAAGGGGAAGATCACAGAGAGAATAGAAATGCCTACACGATATGCGAATACCGACCCAGAGCTGCATCAAAGGGCAGAATCTATGCCTCTACGAGTAGGCTGCTCAATGAGGGGACATCTCCTACGAGTAGGCTGCTCAATGAGAACCCGGAAACATCTGTGGTGGAAGATATCACCCCTCCCAGAACCCCCTCCATTACAACACAAATGCCACCTAGAGCTATACGAAACGTGGTACCCCCAAACAGGGTATTAAGGTCACAAGACGTAGATAACGCAGCCCTCATGGCAAACAGAAGTGGAGCAAACAACAGAAACAATGACAAGAAGATAAGGATCACGGGAAGGAAAACAGATCTAAAACACTGGAGTGCTAACAGTGAACCACTGAAAAGGAGCAGATGTACACTCCTAATACATCATCCCAGATACAGAGCGAAATCAGAGAGCTACAATCACAAATAGGCTTTATGTCACAGGACATACGAAACGCACTACAGGCGATGAAAAAGATACTTGAAAACACAGTAAGCACTCAATCCAAAGTCGAGCACATCCAAAAACTACTACATAACTCACAAAGAAAGAGCAGTGAGATGGCCATGCTGTTATCCAATAGGGTTAAGAGACTAGACAGAAATCCTAATTACTTGTCGGAGTTGGAAACCCTAGAATTACTCCGCGCATATGAGCCTACGGATAGTTGTAGAGGGGAGGAAATTAGACCAGTCCCAATCTACGCTAACAGGACAGCCAGACTTAATGAAAGGAAACCCAACCTTAACAACTTACATCAGGTCCAGCTAACCACAGACACGCAAAAGCCGAACACTAGTAGCTCAGGGAAACCTCTGGAATGCCATCTGATAAACTGCCGGTCCGCAGCAAAGCATGCTTCAGACATCGCTGCCCTCATCATTAGCAAGGAAATTGACATAACAATACTAACAGAAACTTGGCTGTCGGAATCCTCGTCCCCATTTATGGATCTCCTAGTGCCCCTCTTTACAACATTGTGAGATTAGATAGACTAAAAAAGACAGGAGATGGGACATAGAGGTTAGCGAAATACAATCCGACCCACTCGAATCCTATGAATAGCTAGGGCTTAAGATAAGATCAGTAGCCACGTTAGATTTGATAATATCAAGAAATAAGGTTATTTCAATCCACGTAATTGTTCCGTGTGACTGGTCGGATCACCATGCCATAACATTCCTAATAAACACTGTGAAAAAGAACAAGACCACGCAACCTATCAAAGTTAAAAAATGGTCTAGGGACACAAAAGACTCGAACATTGAACGACCAGTAGAAAGCTGTGAGAAGGACCTATATCCACCTAACAACCTGCAGAATGTGAATGATCTAACGGACCACTACACCGCATCAATAGAGAATATAGTCAATGAAGCCATGCCACTAAAACTGAAAAGAGTCACAGAGAAGATAAAAATCCATGGATCAATGAGAAACTGAATGAAGATAGGCGGAAACTAAGACTTGCTGAAAGAAAATGGAGACAACACCCTTTATTCCCCGAACTGAGATCCCTCACAAAAATCAGAAACGAATACAACAAAAAGATCCTCAACTCCAAAAAAGAATTTATCAGATCAGAACTGGATAACGCCAAAAATAGACCAATGAAACTATTCGAGATTTTGAAACACCAATCCAATAAATTGGCCAAATCTGCCCAAGAAACCACAAAAACGAAACTAAGTTGTGAGGAATTCTCTACATTCTTCACTGACAAGGCCGACATGCTAGAAAGAGAGCTCAGTAGAGCAGCGGACTACCTCCCTATCCAACCACTCTCACTGATCAATAACACCTTGAATATAGACCATAATAGGACAAAAAACAAAGCTCAGTGGAATACCTTCAAACTATATGACCAAAATACCATCGCCAAAACACTCCTGGACATCAAACTTAATAGCCACTTTAACGACCCACTTCCCTCAAAATGTTTGAAAGAGATCAGCCATATCGTCATTCCAATAGGGACAAAAAAATTAAATGCCTCTCTCTCCCAAGGGATCCTTCCAGATTGCCTGAAAACAGGGCAAGTAGTCCCTATCATCAAAACACCTACAGCGGACCCCGCAGATACTAATAACGTTCACCCAGTTACCAATATTCCATTACTTGCCAAATTAATTGAGAAATGCGTGCAAAATCAATTGAGCAATCACATCGCCAATTTCATGCTACTGGACGACTGCCAGTCAGGATTCAGATCAGGACAGAGCACGGAAACAGCGATCCTACATATTGTCGATGACGCACTACAGGCCCTAGACCAGAATCGAACATGTCTGCTAGTTCTTCTTGACTTGTCTTCTGCATTTGACACTGTAAATCATGAAAAACTACTAACCAGACTCCATGACAGGATGGGAATGTCTGGAAAAGTGCTGAAATGGTTTGAATCCTTCCTTCAGAAATGAACACAAAGATTCCTGGTCAACCAGACACTATCACCATCTTGCCCTAACTCAATTGGAGTTCCCCAAGGATCTACATTATTTCCATTTCAATTCAAGTTGTATGTTGAAACTTTTACATGTACGCAGACGACACACAGATATACATCAAGATCACATCTCTTGTAGACATCAAGTTAATGAATGAGGCACTAAAAACATCATTACAATGGTTAACTAGCAATCATCTGAAGTTAAATGCACAAAAAAACTGAATTCCTATTAATCTCACCACCAAAAATGGACCAAAATGATCACAGCACTAGTTCAGTTCAGTTTGTTTATTTGTTTCGAAGGTTAAAAACCATCATGAAAATACACAATAACAACAATACATAATCTCAAATACAAAACTTTCTGAACGACATGACATCGTTTAAAAAAGGCATCCAATTTAAAAAGGGATTTTTGTGAGTAGTAGGACCAAAGTGCAAATGTGAATCAAGACCCCGTATAACCAATTAGATACCTCCCAGACCCACCAATTTCATCAGCCCCTTGTATTTCTTAATTTAAAAGCAATTTTAAGAAAACTTATAATGGCACATAGAGTTCGCATTTCAGTGGCTCTTTGCAAAAACAGTAAGGCAGATTTGGCATGGATTGTCAAGTCAAGTCAAGTCACAAAATTTGTATAGCGCACTACATACCCAGAGGGTTTCAAGGCGCTTAGGAAGGGGAGGAGGATTATTTGTCAAATATCCACGTTTTAAGCTGCTTTCTGAACGCTAGGTGGTTCTGGGTGAGGCGAAGGTAAGCGGGGAGAGAGTTCCATGTTTTAGCAGCCAGATATGAAAAGGATCTGCCTCCCATGGTGGACTTGTTGATGCGAGGTACAGTTGCGAAGGCTTGGCTGGAAGAACGTAGTTGGCGGGGGGGGGGTGTAGAAGGACAGTCGTGAGTTGAGGCAGTCTGGTCCGATGTCGTAGAGTGATTTGTGTGCGTGGGTAAGCAGTCGGAAAGTGATCCTCTTATTGACGGGTAGCCAGTGGAGGTCTTTAAGGTGACCAGAGATGTGTTCGTTGCGTGGGATGTCTAATATGAGCCTGGCTGAGGCGTTTTGGATTCGTTGGAGTTTCTTCTGAAGTTTGGCGGTGGTACCTGCGTAGAGGGTGTGTCCGTAGTCCAGTCGGCTCGTGACCAGAGCGTGGGTGACTGTTTTCCTTGTTTCGGAGGGGATCCAGCGAAATGTTTTTCTGAGCATGCGAAGAATGTTGAAGCAGGAAGAGGATACGGCGCTGACTTGTCTGTTCATTGAGAGTGAAGAATCCAGGATGACGCCCAGGTTCCGTGCGTGGTCTGTCGGGATGGGTGCTTTTCCGAGGGCTTCCGGCCACCAGGAGTCGTCCCAAGCAGAGGGGGATGTACCTAAGATGAGGACTTCTGTTTTGTCTGAGTTCAGTTTCAGACGGCTTTGTTTCATCCATTCTGCGACTTCTTTCATTCCTTCGTGTAGGTTAGTTTTGGCGGTGCTGGGGTCCTTGGTGAGAGAAAGGATCAGTTGAGTGTCATCCGCGTAAGAGATGATGTTGAGGTTGTGTTGGCGGGCGATGGCCGCGAGGGGGCTCATGTATACGTTGAAGAGGGTGGGACTGAGTGAGGATCCTTGAGGTACGCCGCAGATGACTTCAGAGGCCTCGGACTTGAATGGAGGAAGGCGGACTCTCTGGGTTCTTCCGGTGAGGAACGAGGTGATCCATTCAAGTGCTTTTCCTTGGATTCCGATGTTATTGAGGCGTTGTAGAAGGGTGCTGTGGCAAACTGTGTCGAATGCTGCAGAGAGATCGAGGAGGATGAGGGCGACTGTGTCTCCATTGTCCAGTAGAGTTCGAATGTCGTCTGTTGCTGCGATGAGGGCGGTCTCAGTGCTGTGTTTTGCTCGGAAGCCAGATTGTGAGGGGTCGAGGGATTTGTTGTCTTCGAGGAAGGCGGCGAGCTGGTTGTTGACGGCTTTCTCGATGACTTTGGCCGGGAATGGAAGAAGCGAGATGGGGCGGTAATTTTTGAGTTCGGTGGGGTCCGCTGTTGGTTTTTTCAGAAGGGCGGTGAGTTCAGCATGTTTCCAGATTTCTGGGAAGGTAGCGGAGTTGAAGGAGCAGTTGATGACGTCTCGGAGGTGCGGTGCTATGACGGAGTCTGCTTTGTTGAAGATGTGGTGAGGGCATGGGTCTGTGGGGGATCCAGAGTGGATGGAATTCATCAGGCGGATGGTTTCCTCAGTGGAGATTGGGTTCCAGGCGTTAAGGGTGTTTACGGGGGGAAGATGGTCAGCAGGTGGTAGGGTGGGTTGGTTTCCGGGTTGGTTGTCAAAGCTGTTGTGGATGTCTGCAATCTTGTTGTGGAAGAAAGAGGCTAGGGAGTCGCAGAGGGTTTGAGAGGGGGTGATGTCGTTGGAGTTGGCCGAGGGGTTGGAAAATTCCTTGACGATGTTGAAAAGTTCCTTGCTGTTGTGGGCGTTGTTGTCAAGTCGATCCTTGAATGCTGTTTTCTTGGCTTTTCGGATCAGTTGGTGGTGAGTGCGGGTGGCGCTTTTGAATGCGTCCCTGGTGCTGGTGGTTGGGTCTTTTTTCCAGGCCTTTTCAAGGGAGCGGCAGAGTTTCTTGGATTTCTTGAGATCATCGTTGAACCATGAGGCCTTCTTGTTGCCAGGTTTGCTTTGGCGTTTTTTCAGTGGTGCTAAGGTGTCGGCGGTGATGGATAACCATAGGGTGAGGTTGGCGGCGGCTTCGTTGGTGTTAGAAGAGAGGGCTGGGGAGTTTCGAAGGAGCGATGCGGAGATTTGGTCCGTGGTGATTTTGTTCCAGTTTCTTTGCAGGGTAGGTTGGGAGTGGTTGATGGGTTTCGGCTTGTTGTAAGTGAAGTGAACGCAGCTGTGGTCAGTCCATAGGAGATCCGTAGTGTGGCTGAAGGAGACATGGTTGCTGGAGGTGAAGATGGGGTCGAGTGTGTGACCTGCGATGTGGGTGGGGGAAGTGACTAGTTGTTTAAGTCCGAGGTTGGCGAGGTTGTCCACGAGGGTGGCGGTGTTGTGGTTGTTTATCTTTTCAAGGTGAAAGTTGAGGTCTCCCAGAAGAATATAGTCTTTGGAGGGGAGCGCGTGTGGAGAGATGAAGTCCGTGATGTCTTCACTGAATTTTGCGCGGGGTCCTGGTGGTCTGTAGAGGAGAGTGCCTCTGAGTGTGGTTTTGGGGTCGATGTGGATCTGGAAGTGAAGGTGTTCGGAGTTGGCGAGGTTGGCGTCAGAGCTGGTTGAGATGCGGATAGATTTCTTATGGACGATAGCGATTCCTCCTCCTGTGTGGCCGGTACGGTCTTTGCGAGTGATCTTATAGTCTTCAGGGATGGCAATGGTGATGTCTGGTGCGGAGGAAGCATTCATCCATGTTTCCGTAAGGAAGGCGACGTCTGGAGAGATGGTGTCTAGTAGATTCCATAGGTCAATGGCGTGCCTGTGCACCGATCGGGTGTTGAGAAGGATGCATTGTAGGTGGTTGGGTTCGGGAGTCTGTGGTGTAGTCGTAGTGGAGATGTTGTCGGTGCCGCATAATTTGCAGGAGTAGCAAGAGAAAGGTCCATGGGTGTGGCCAGGGGCGGCTTGGACGCAGTTGGGGGCGCGGCCGGCGTTAAGGGCTAGGAGGGTGGCGGCATCGTAGGTAATGCGGGGGTGGGCAGAGCGAGGGGCAGGGGGTATGGCGCTAGGCACGGGCCAGGCGCGGACGGGCGTAGACGGGCTTACCTTTGGCGCACCTTCGGCGTGTCCGAAGCGCGTGGACGCTGCGCGTTGGGACATCTGGCATTTGAAGGATAGTGGAGGGGGCGGAGCGTGGGAGGGGCTGCTGGGAGGCGGGGAGCGGGGAGGAGACACGAGTGATCAGACCCAAAATGGATGGGCGGAAACAGGGATAGCAATCACAGCGTCAAAGTAAATAAAAGCACTTCAAAGCAGCGCGAAATGCAAGGAGATGCCTTGCGTTATGAAAACAATTGTTGAAAAAACGATACCAGGCGCTATGTTCCCTCGAGGCGCTCAGGGAGTGCAGGCTGCGACGGAGCGCGATCACCCAGGTAGGCAGAGGGTGTTAGGAGCAGCAGCTGGGGCAGGCAGTCGTCAGAGGCAGCAAGCGGAGCAGGAGGAGTGCAGCAATCAGCCTGGGGATCGTGGCTGGGAGCATAGGGGAGCGACCACAATGGAGCAGGTCCAGGTGGTCACAGAGGGGTGTGGGCAGGGTCGGACTGCTTTGCTTGTGGGTGGGAGGGGCTGCTGGGAGGCGGGGAGCGGGGAGGAGACACGAGTGATCAGACCCAAAATGGACGGGCGGAAACAGGGATAGCAATCACAGCGTCAAAGTAAATAAAAGCACTTCAAAGCAGCGCGAAATGCAAGGAGATGCCTTGCGTTATGAAAACAATTGTTGAAAAAACGATACCAGGCGCTATTTGAGTCTTTCAAAACACCTACTAAGAATCTTTGACGCGGTGTTTTATAAAAAGAGCACAATAATACAAAATGAAGGGTGTCCTGCGGAGACCTATTGTCGCAGCCGCAGCCACCCTTCTGCTCAATTGTTGGAGTAAACCCTGATGGATAGGCTAAGATATGGTGCAACAAATTGAGCCTAAAACGAGTCATTAAAAAATCACAGCACTAAATTGCACTCCCACTCTTATAGATTCAGCGAAATCACTAGGAATCACGCAGGATGAGAACCTTGACATGAAAACCCACATCAAAAATATGGCAAAAAGTGCCCGTTTTCATCTAAACTACATTAGAAGCCATTCATCTCTACGACAGATCTCAAAATGGCAGTCCAATCCCTGATTATCTCGAGGATCGAATATGGATGTACAACCTTAGCAGGGCTACCAAAAATTTCCACAGCACCACAAAAAGCATGCCTCATTTCAGCTGCATGACTCATCTCCGGATCGAGGAAATTCGACCATATCTCTCCACACCTGAAAGCGGTAAACTGGCTACCGTATGAAGCCATGATTCAACTAAAAATGGCATGCATTACTCACAAAGTGCTCCATTACAATACACTGAGATACCTGGCCATGAAAATTGAGTTATCAGGAGGAAGCAGACCTGCCAGGAGTGCCAAGGAGCTGTTGCTGTGACCACCCATCTTCCGGAAGAAGAAAACATATGATAGAGCCTTTTCTGGAGCAGACCCCAGAATCTGGTACTCACTCCCTCCAAACATTAGAAAAATTCCAAACACAGCAACATTTAAGAAGGAGGCTAAGATCTTCATGATGAGTAAGTTCCTACCATAGACAAGAGAGCTCTCCACCAGCACTGTGACATGGATGTCTCCAAACAGAACAGCTTTGTAATTAAAAGAGAAAGTCACCGGAGATACTGGAGAGAAACATTAACAGACTCAGGGAGGGAGATTGCATAGAGAAATTACACTCCAGAACTATGAGGTACTAGATATCCTAGTACTCCTGTGATTTCAAGATGTATCCAAATACCTACCTCATATGTCTATTTATATATATTGTTATGTTAACAGTTATGACTGTATATGTGATTTTGAGATGCATCCAAATACTTACCTCATATGTCTATGTGTATATATATTGTTAGGTCAACATTTATGAATGCATATTAACCTACCTAATAGCATTGTGTAATGTCTGTTATACAAGATGTATCTTGAAACTTCCTCATATAATGTGAAGCGCTCTGATACCCAAGGGTCACGTTTGCGCTATACAAAACTCTTTAAATAAAAAAAAAAAAGATGTAACCGCTGTTGGTGCTGTGGGCTGACCCAAACCTGATGGGCCAGGTCCTTCCTCATTGTCCGAAGATCGTTGAGAGACCTCAATGCTGCAGAGCTCAGGGTCAACCAGCATCTGGGACTGGCTATCCTGGTGGGTTCCAGAGGTGTTCCCAGCTCACCCTCTGGGTACATAAGAGACACAATGATTGATGTGAATGTCCACAGCCCCTCAAATCATACACATAACATACGCTACTGAACCTAATGATGAGATTATGTGCATAGATTGGCCTCCTTCGGCCATAATGCTGGCCTATGTTTATGGAGAAAAAATGTATTTGGACAAGATAGGGATTGATGAGCATGTCCTGACATGTTGTGTTTAGTTGACATTACATGTCCATAGACATTGACCAGTTTGTGACACCCTGTGGATGACACAGGTGTGTTGGTGCTTTCCACATCTGTACTTTCACAGTTACATACATACTCTTTGTCTCCCAATGTAGTTATTTTTGATGCCTGTGTACTGGGCTAAGTGCTTGTCTTTAGCAGTCACATTGGTGTGGCTACCTACACACTCACAGTCTGGTATTTGTTCCTGATATTCTTTGGATTGTTGTGGGTGAGGTTCTTCTTGTTCTCATCTCATTATGCACATGGGAAAACCTATGAATAGCACAATGTGTTACTGCTTAGCTTTGTGCCTACACAGATCATGTATTTTGTACATTGTCTCCATAGACAGATGAGTTCCCAAGCTCTGCTTTCTGCCATTTTGTGGAATAGACTTTTAATGAACAGAGGCTTGAGTGCTTGTGTTCTAACTGTAAAATTTACACCCAGCCCTACCAGGCCCCCAGAATGAGTGTTGTCCAGACAATAGTGGTAAGTGTACTTGAAATATGTTTGCCGCTGGTGGCTGCCGTAAGCATGGGCGGAAAATCCGTTCCGCTCGCGGATTTTGCGGATTTTCGGTAAATTCGCAATCCGCGAACTCCCGCGAATTTACCGAAAATCCGCAAATCCGCGAGCGGCTGATTTTTCCGGGGTCAAAAGTTCACAACTTGAAGCCTGGCCTGTTGTAACTATTTTAGGATGGCGCCAGCAAGCTGCCAGCGCCATCCTAAAATAGTTACTAAGTTAGCTTCAACAGGAAGCTCTAATAGATAAAATAAAGCAGGTGCTCGCACCTGCTTTATTTTATCTATTAGAGCTTCCTGTTGAAGCTAATTTAGTAAGTATTTTAGGATGGCGCTGGCAGCTTGCTGGCGCCATCCTAAAATATTTACAACATGCCCTTCCTGTGACCCTTCCTGTGACTCATTCGTCGTCGAGGCAGGTGTGCCTTCTTCCAAAATCTACCGTGGAAAATCAGCTGTGATGCTGGATAGAGGCTTTTGCATCAATGACTTTCACGAGCGCAATACCCGTGCTGTTCCTGTGACCAGGAGCTTTTTCTCTTCATCTGCTGAACTGATCTTTCTCTGACCTTTTATGCACACAAGAGGCATGTGAACTCGCATGGAAGCCCCGCACGTTTGGCCCCGTGCACACACTTGCGGTTTGCACCGTCTTCCCGCCATTCACCCACTATGATGGACAGCTCACTCAAGGGACCCCTGCGCCCTTCGGGGCGATTGCATAGTAACACACACATGGTCGCTCGAACTAGTTGATGCTCAAATTCAGTGACTCATTCATTAGCCCAAAAACAATCATGAGCGTCTTCGAGGCTGGACAGGTGTGCCTCTTCCCAAATCTACCGTGGAAAGTCAGCTGTGATGCTGGGTAGAGGCCTTTGCATCCTTGACTTTCATGAGCGCAATCCCCGTGCTGTTCCTGTGACCAGGAGCTTCTTTCTCTTCATATTATTGTGTTCGCACGGATTGCTGCAAGTTCGCACGCGTTTTGTACAATTTCGCAATTTGCGAAATTGTACAAAACCCTTGCGAACTTGCAGAAACCCGTGCGAACATAAAAAAAAATCCGCAAACTCGCGAGAATTCGCGGATTTTGCGGATTGCGAGTTCGCAAATCCGCAAAATCCGCGAACGCGAGATCCGCAAAATTCGCCCATCTAAAAGTGGCAGTTGTGATACTTTCAGACATCAGTCCTCAGTGTCTGCCATCTTGGCAGCACATTGCCATTCACTGTCAAGAAAGTAGAGTCTCCGGTAAGCTAGTTGGAATGTGTAGGAAGGTGTGTATAGGACAGAGACTGATTGGAGATGTAGTCAGGGCAAACACTCCTAGCCCCACCCAGTCAAACCGGACCATCTGTCTCGATGACGACCTGACAGTGAATGGAAGTGTACTAGCAAGATGGCTGACACTGTTGCATGGTGTTCTGTACACAGGGGGCTTAATGGGAGTTGGCTTCTGGTTCAACACCAAGTAGCAGTGTCAGCCACCTTGCCAGTACACTTCTCCTCAAGGTGAGGTAAGCATAGGATCAGTGGACTACTCTGGCCTGGATGTGAGGATGAGTATTTGCATGGCTAAAACTCCCATCAGTACTTGTCCCACACACATCTTCCCACCCAGCGCCAGAAGCCTACCTGCTTCCCTGAGAGTGAGTGGGAATGTACTTGCAAGACGTCTGACACTGATGACTGGTGCCTATTTGTCCACGACTCCCAGCACCGCCTACTGATTCATAAAATCAGTCCCCAGTCTCAGCCTTTTTGTCAGTACATTTTCACCACTATCAGGTAAGCATGGTTCCAGGTCGGCTTGTTGGGCTATGTATGAGGATGAGTATTTGCACTGACTTTAACTCCCATCATGCCCTGTCCTTCACACACCTTCCCACAAAGGCCAAACAGCACACCTGTGACTATGCAGTCCCTGAGAGTGAAATGTACTGGCAAGATGGCTGACACTGGGGCCTGCTGTTTATTTTTTTACCACAACTACTACCAAGGCCGTGTGCTCCTCACATCAGTCCCCAGTGTCAGCCATCTTGCCAGTACTTTTCACACTCTGTGAGGAAAGCATAGTATCAGGTGGGTTTGTGTGGTTATGCGGGAGGAGGAGTGTTAGCTGTGACTACAACTCCCATCAGGCCTGTGCCCACACCCACCTTTCCAGCCATCCCAATCATCCTTGCTGTGACTCAGCTTTCCTGGGAGTGAGTAAAACTGTGCCGGCAAGACGACGGCTGACGCTGGTGACTGGTGTTTGAAGCACAAAGACTTGCGGTGAGTTTGTACATGTATGGAAGGTGTTTAATTTTCTTTTTCATTTCAGGGATGTTGTTTGTCAAACTCAAAGACTGTGCAACATTTGGGTTGTGTTATTGTTGTTATACTGGGAGAAAAATATTAATGATACAAGAAAGCGCTACTAGAAATATGAAGGGGTATTGTATTAGATGAAATGACTCAACAATTTCTATCCATTTTCAGTTCTATCTCTTTCAGTTAGTATTGTAACTTTAAGTCACAATGGCATATTTAATGGACATTTGAGCTATAGGTTTCTCCATTGTTCCTACTCTTTGTCATTTGGGATGGGTCTGTGGAGGTAACATCAATAGCTTTTAAGTAGCGTTTGATATTTTTTTCAATCATTCAATTCATTTATGTAAATTAAAAATGTGTTGGTGCTCTGAATTCAAAATCTCACCATGTACTGGGATAATGCACGAATGACCCGACATATACATAAAAGCCTTCTTATTCCACCAGGCGGCTTACTGTGTGCAGTTAAAATCATGGGTACCATAGGCCTTAGTAGAGTCAGAGTCCAGCACGTGTAACATGGACCTTAGTAGAGTCAGACCCAGCACGGGTAACGTAGGCCTTAGTATAGTCAGAACCCAGCACAGGTTACGTAGGCCTTAGTAGAGTCAGAACCCAGCACAGGTAACGTAGGCCTTAGTAGCCAGATCCCAGTACGAGTAACATAGGCCTTAGTAGAGTCAGACCCAGCACGGGTGATGTAGGCCTTAGTAGCCAGAGCCCAGTACGGGTAACATAGGCCTTAGTAGAGTCAGAACCCAGCACAGGTAACGTAGGCCTTAGTAGTCAGAGCCCAGTACGAGTAACATAGGCCTTAGTAGAGTCAGACCCAGCACGGGTGATGTAGGCCTTAGTAGCCAGAGCCCAGTCTGAGTAACATAGGCCTTAGTAGAGTCATACCCAGCACGGGTAATGAAGGCCTTAGTAGTCAGAGCCCAGTACGGGTAACATAGGCCTTAGTAGAGTCAGAACCCAGCACAGGTAACGTAGGCCTTAGTAGTCAGAGCCCAGTATGGGTAACATAGGCCTTAGCAGAGTCAGAGCCCAGCACAGGTAACGTAGGCCTTAGTAGTCAGAGCCCAGTACGAGTAACATAGGCCTTAGTAGAGTCAGACCCAGCACGGGTAATGAAGGCCTTAGTAGTCAGAGCCCAGTACGGGTAACATAGGCCTTAGTAGAGTCAGAACCCAGCACAGGTAACGTAGGCCTTAGTAGTCAGAGCCCAGTACGAGTAACATAGGCCTTAGTAGAGTCAGAACCCAGCACAGGTAACGTAGGCCTTAGTAGTCAGAGCCCAGTCTGAGTAACATAGGCCTTAGTAGAGTCAGACCCAGCACGGGTAATGAAGGCCTTAGTAGTCAGAGCCCAGTACGAGTAACATAGGCCTTAGTAGAGTCAGACCCAGCACAGGTAATGTAGGCCTTAGTAGTCAGAGCCAAGTACGAGTAACATAGGCCTTAGTAGAGTCAGACCCAGCACGGGTAATGTAGGCCTTAGTAGTCAGAGCCCAGTACGGGTAACATAGGCCTTAGTAGAGTCAGAACCCAACACAGGTAGCGTAGGCCTTAGTAGTCAGAGCCCAGTACGAGTAACATAGGACTTAGTAGAGTCAGAGCCCAGCACAGGTAACGCAGGCCTTAGTAGTCAGAGCCCAGTATGAGTAACATAGGCCTTAGTAGAGTGAGAGCCCAGCACAGGTAACGTAGGCCTTAGTAGTCAGACCCCAGTATGAGTAACATAGGCCTTAGTAGAGTGAGAGCCCAGCACAGGTAACGTAGGCCTTAGTAGTCAGACCCCAGTATGAGTAACATAGGCCTTAGTAGAGTGAGAGCCCAGCACAGGTAACATAGGCCTTAGTAGTCAGAGCCCAGTACGGGTAACATAGGCCTTAGCAGAGACAGAGCCCAGCACAGGTAACGTAGGCCTTAGTAGTCAGAGCCTAGTACGAGTAACATAGGCCTTAGTAGAGTCAGACCCAGCACGGGTAATGTAGGCCTTAGTAGTCAGAGCCCAGTACGGGTAACATAGGCCTTAGTAGAGTCAGAACCCAGCACAGGTAACGTATGCCTTAGTAGTCAGAGCCCAGTACGAGTAACATAGGCCTTAGTAGAGTCAGAGCCCAGTACGGATAACGTAGGCCTTAGTAGCCAGAGCCCAGTACGAGTAACTTATGCCTTAGTAGAGTCAGACCCAGCACTGGTAATGTAGGCCTTAGTAGTCAGAGCCCAGTACGGGTAACATAGGCCTTAGTAGAGTCAGAACCCAGCACAGGTAACGTAGGCCTTAGTAGTCAGAGCCCAGTACGGGTAACATAGGCATTAGTAGAGTCAGAGCCCAGCACAGGTAACGTAGGCCTTAGTAGTCAGAGCCCAGTATGAGTAACATAGGCCTTAGTAGAGTCAGACCCAGCACGGGTAATGTAGGCCTTAGTAGTCAGAGCCCAGTACGGGTAACATAGGCCTTAGTAGAGTCAGAACCCAGCTCAGGTAACGTAGGCCTTAGTAGTCAGAGCCCAGTACGAGTAACATAGGCCTTAGTAGAGTCAGAGCCCAGCACAGGTAACGCAGGCCTTAGTAGTCAGAGCCCAGTACGAGTAACATAGGCCTTAGTAGAGTCAGAGCCCAGCACAGGTAACGTAGGCCTTAGTAGTCAGAGCCCAGTACGAGTAACATAGGCCTTAGTAGAGTCAGACCCAGCACTGGTAATGTAGGCCTTAGTAGTCAGGGCCCAGTACGAGTAACATAGGCCTTTGTAGAGTCAGAGCCCAGCACAGGTAACGTAGGCCTTAGTAGTCAGAGCCCAGTACGAGTAACATAGGCCTTAGTAGAGTCATACCCAGCACGGGTAATGTAGGCCTTAGTAGTCAGAGCCCAGTATGGGTAACATAGGCCTTAGCAGAGTCAGAACCCAGCACAGGTAACGTAGGCCTTAGTAGTCAGAGCCCAGTACGAGTAACATAGGCCTTAGTAGAGTCAGAGCCCAGCACAGGTACCGTAGGCCTTAGTAGTCAGAGCCCAGTATGAGTAACATAGGCCTTAGTAGAGTCAGAGCCCAGCACAGGTAACGTAGGCCTTAATAGCCAGAGCCCAGTACGAGTAACATATGCCTTAGTAGAGTCAGACCCAGCACTGGTAATGTAGGCCTTAGTAGTCAGGGCCCAGTACGAATAACATAGGCCTTAGTAGAGTCAGAGCCCAGTACGGATAACGTAGGCCTTAGAAGCCAGAGCCCAGTACGAGTAACATATGCCTTAGTAGAGTCAGACCCAGCACTGGTAATGTAGGCCTTAGTAGTCAAGGCCCAGTACGAGTAACATAGGCCTTAGTAGAGTCAGAGCCCAGCACAATTGATACATGTTACTACTACAGGCAATCACAGGTGCAGTTACCTTGCAGACAGCAGGCAGGGTCATGTTATTAATGGTGCAGTGGCTCTGGGCCCAAAAGTTGTCAGAAGTCCTCCAAACACTGAATATTGCTATATTTTACTACCATACAGGCAGTGACAATTGCAGTTATCTTGAGTTAAAAGGGGCAGCAGGTGAAGTGGCACCGGGGCAGGAAACATCTGTTACAACGCATGTGTTACAACGCATGCCATTACCACGAATGTTGCTGCAATGCAAAAGCCTTGTTGCAGGCGGTAAAAGGTGCTGGATTAAACTCCAACACCTTCCCTACTGTTGCACACACTGGAGTTGGAATAGTAAATTATACTATTCCAACTTCTAGCGCACCCCTGACTGCAAGTCGGGGTAAAGATTTGCGTTGCAACAGCATGCAGGGTAACGGCATGCGTTGTAACATCATACAACCCACCATGGCTCAAAGCTCTAGTAACTCCTCTAAACAGCAAATATTGCAATATTTTACTACTAAATAGGCAGTCAGAAGTGCGGTTACCGTACAGGCACTAGGGTCATGATTTGAATGGTGCAGTAGGTGCAGTGGCACCTAGGCCAAAAGTTGTCATAACTCCTCTAAACACCAAATATTGTTATGTTTTACTACTGACTAGGCAGTCACAAAAGCAGGCAGTTATCTTGCAGGCACTAGGGGCATGATTTGAATGGTGCAGCAAGTGCAGAGGCACCAGATCCAAAAATTGTGAGAACTCCTCTAAACACATAATATTGCTATTACATCAATTAATTCGATTATTTTCCTCTTTCATTTCATTTTTCAAAATGTTACTACTATATACCTACACTATACCTCAGGTAACAGCACAATATATTGCCTTTTTGTACATAAACAAGCCATAACACTTTAACATACCTTCCGTAACTTGTATTGTACAACTACTCAGCAAGCTACAACTTACATAAAAAACAGCCTATTATTGTTTACATAGGCGAAACCTAATGCATTTCCAATGTTTGCTTTAAACGGCAGTCCAGTTTCCTTTATGGAAAACAGGTGGTATTAAAAACAACATGCTGGACCCTTGCAGGCCAGGATCCCTCTGACTGTGACCAATCACAAGGGGTCTCATATTGCAACCTTCCTAACACATACTAATTAGTCAGTTCATTATTCACAAACCCGTCCCCCAACCACCCAGGATTCAATTTTTTGTGAACCACTTATTTGTACATAATCGGTTTGCCAAATGCCATTCCAGTCGCAAAATTTGGTTTCCTATCATGTAGAAATCCTGGGGCTCTTTTATGAGGCCCCTTCCGCCTCCAGAACGTCACTTAATGTGACCTTCCGTGGCGCAGAAGCCTGTGTGATATTTACCAGGCAGCACTAAGTTAATTTTTTGGGCTTAATGCTGTTTGATAAATATCAGTCCCTTTAACGCAGTGTTCTGCGTTAAAGGGGCGTGCAATGGGTGTTGCTGGGGGCGTTCCCAGCAACATCCATGACCTATTGACACTGCCACAGATTTAGAAGTAATCGTAAACCTGAGGCAGTGTCAAAAGCTTACGCCTCCCCAGGCGCAACGAGGAGATATTTCTTTATTTCTCCTTTTTCCTTTTTCTATGTGTGCTTCATTCTGCAGCACATCTAGAACGAGGAAAAGCCTCTTGTGATTATTTTTGTATAGAAAGGTTTCCCTTCCTGTACAAAAATAATCATCCCCGCAATGCAGGCAGCCTTGCACCATTGTGCAAAGGTGGTTGCGTTGGCACAAGGCAGCATATTGTGCGCTGGCACAAGGGAAAAGCACACAGGAATGTGCTGTATATTAAAGATACAGCTCATTCCTGTCCTTTTCTTTTGCCGTAGGGCAGCGCAGCAGGAAGGCCTGCTGCGCTGCCCTACGGCAAAACCTCATAAATGAGACCCCCTGCTTTTACACATCAGATCAGTAACTCCTAAATGTATGTACCCTGTAACCTGCAGGGCTGGGAGCCTAATGTATAAAATTGAATATTAAACATAAGTTTGTCTTCACACTTGACATTTGTCAACAGCTGTTTGCCACTGTGTAGGCAAAGTGGCATTTAAGCCGGGCACACGCATTAGTTTTAAGGAGCAGGTAAAGAGGGCTTGTGTCGAGTCCTTCCAGCCTAGGGGCCTCCGTTAAAGTACTCAGGACAGTCAGATGTCCCATTGTCAATGAACATATATTGAACTGTACTCCTACCCTCCGTAGAAAGCTAGTGTGTAACACCTGCACACTCAGGGAGCTGGTCTCCGGTCTCTCTCCTCGCTGCACACCCCCTTAGCTCCTCTTTGTCACCCTCTATCCTTTCCTCTTTCTCTAGATGTCCATGGACTGTGCATTCACCCTCTTTATCTAGCTGAACTTACTCCTGTGATTTACTGTCTCTCAATAGGCCTCTGTCAATGTCACATCTCTCTGTATCATTGGCTGTTCCTACCACTGCCTTTCTACCTCTCTGTCCCCTCTAACTCCATTCATCCCTGTATCTTAGCATTTCACAGCTCTGCTTACATCTCTAATCCACCAGCTTCACATCTGTCTCCATCGCCCAATACCTCACCTCTCTCTACCTCTCTTCCAGCCCGCTCTCTACATCCTCTCCATGTACCTTACCTCTCTTTATACTTCATTTCTCTCTCACACAAACACACACTCAATTCTCTCCACCTCGCCAATCTCTTTTACTACTTAAACTCACGATTTACTTCAACCCACCATCTTTGCAATCTCACCTGCCCACCTCCTCTTTCTACATCACTTCACTCTACCTCACCTCTCTCACTAGCGCATTCTTCCTACCTCTATTTCCCTGCTGTACCACTTCTTGCTCTATCTCATGTCTCCTTGTACCTCCTTCTGCCTTTTACCGAACCCTTCTACCACACAGCTCTCTACTCTGAATAGTTCTTCCTTCCATTTTGTAGCCTCGTCGCCATTTTACAATGTGTGTCTTGTTGATTCTTTTTGCTTGAACTCGAGTTTGACCTTGGTTACGAGGGAGTTCATGAAGGCAGAGGTGAAATGAGGAAGTTCCGGCAACTGTTTATGCCGATTCCGAGAAATGAGGGGAAACCTGCCCGTGAGAAGGAAGCCTCCATGTCTGATCTCCTGCCCACAAGCAGCGAGGTCATTGAAAGTTCAAGCCTTTGTGGGTAGGCGTCAGCTGCCGGTGTTCTACTGTTTGCACGCATTGACGATGCAGCCTGCACCATACATTGCAACGGGAATTGCTTTGTGTTACAAATCCCTGTGTGCTGGCTGCCTCCAGTAGTGTGTGCTCGGAAGCTGCGGGCTCACCTCTCCAGTTCCAACTCGCAATAAACTGTCTCCACGCCTGTGACTTCAATCTGTCTCCTTATTGACAGTACCTGATTTGTACGTTCACACTACATTTGACCCCTGTTCTCTACACCTCACGTCTCTTTCTACCCTTCGCTCTTCTCTCTACCTTTTTCTGTGCTTCACTACTCTCTTTAACTAATCAGATTTTAAATACTTCTCATTTTGAACTTTCCTCAAGCTCATTGCTCTATTTTGTATCTCTCTGTACTTCAAATCGTACCTCCCTTCTCTCATGTCTAGTTGCACATCTCTCTGCCTCGAGCTCAGCTATTTTTGCCTCGTTTTGGCTCTACCTAACCTCCAGTGCATCACACTTCTCCATCTTTCTACATTTACTTCTTCCTAGCTCAACCTCACTAACCTCTCCGTCCACCTCTTCCTCATTCTACCTCTCTGTACCTTTCTTTCTCTCTATCTCACCTTTTTTCCTATACCTTACTTCCCTTCCAACCTTATCTACTTCTTTACCTCATTTCTATGTCAATCAATCAATCAATCAATGAATTTATATAGCGCACTACTCACCCGGAGGGTCTCAAGGCGCTTGGGGAGGGAGGGTCCGCTACTACTCGAACAGCCAGGTGTCTTGAGCTGTTTCCTGAAGGCGAGGTGGTCATGGGTCAGGCGGAGGTGGGTCGGGAGGGAGTTCCAAGTCTTGGCAGACAGGTAGGAGAAGGACCTTCCTCCTGTGGTGGCTCTTCGGATGCCGGGGACTGCGGCGAGGGCGTGGCCGGTCGATCGACGCTGGCGTGTGGGATTGTAGAAGTTGAGGCGGCTGTTGAGGTATCCTGGGCCTTGGTTGTGTAAGGCTTTGTGTGCGTGGGTGAGGAGCCAGAAGGTGATTCTCTTGTTGACCGGGAGCCAGTGCAGGTCTCTCAGGTGTCCGGAGATGTGGCTGTGTCGGGGGATGTCGAGGATGAGTCGTGCTGAGGCGTTCTGGATCCGCTGGAGTCTCTTCTGGAGTTTGGCAGTGGTTCCGGCGTAGATGGAGTTGCCGTAGTCCAGTCGGCTGGTGACGAGGGCCTGGGTGACCATCTTCCTGGTCTCGGTGGGGATCCACCGGAAAATCTTACGTAGCATGCGCAGGATGTTGAAGCACGACGAGGAGACGGCGTTGACTTGTCTGGTCATGGAGAGGGAGGAGTCCAGGATGAAGCCCAGGTTGCGTGCGTGGTCTGTTGGTTTGGGTGCGCTGCCCAGGGCGGGGGGCCACCAGGAGTCATCCCAGGCGAAGGGTGAGGAGCCCAGGATGAGAACTTCCGTCTTGTCTGAGTTCAGTTTCAGGCAGCTGTTCATTATCCACTCGGCTACGTCTTTCATCCCTTCGTGCAGGTTGGCTCTGGCGGTGGCGGGGTCGTTGGTGAGGGAGAGGATCAGCTGGGTGTCGTCCGCGTAGGAGATGATGTTGAGGTTGTGTTGGCGTTCGATGGCCGCGAGGGGGCTCATGTAGACATTGAAGAGGGTGGGGCTGAGCGAGGAGCCTTGAGGAACGCCGCAGATGACTTTGGTGGCTTCTGATCTGAACGGGGGGAGGCGGACTCTCTGTGTCCTTCCGGCGAGGAAGGAGATGATCCATTCTAGTGCCTTCTCCTGGATTCCGACGTTGCAGAGGCGCTGTACTAGGGTGCGGTGGCAGACAGTGTCGAATGCCGCGGTGAGGTCCAGGAGGATGAGGGCCGCTGTTTCTCCGTTGTCGAGCAGGGCTCGGATGTCATCGGTGGCTGCGATGAGGGCGGTCTCGGTGCTGTGGTTGGCCCAGAAGCCAGACTGCGAGAGGTCGAGGGATCTGTTCCTCTTGAGGAAGGCGGCCAGCTGCTTGTTGACGGTCTTCTCGATGACTTTGGCCGGGAACGGGAGGAGCGAGATGGGGCGGTAGTTTTTTAGTTCGGTACGGTCCGCTGTTGGTTTCTTCAATAGAGCGCTGAGTTTGGCGTGCTTCAAGCTCTCCGGGAAGGTCGCGGTGTCGAAGGAGGTGTTGATGATGTCCCGCAGGTGGGGTGCGATGACAGAGTCGGCCTTGTTGAAGACGTGGTGAGGGCAGGGGTCGGTTGGATATCCGGAGTGGATGGAGTTCATCGTGCGGATGGTGTCTTCGGTGCTGATCGGGGTCCAGGCGAGGAGGGTGGTGGTGGGGGGCGTTGGTGCGGTCGTGGGGTGCGTCGGTTGTGAGCTGAAGCTGTTGTGTATGTCTGCGATCTTGTTGTGGAAGTAGGAGGCGAGGGAGTTGCAGAGGTCTTGTGATGGGGTGATGTTGTTGTTTCCGGCGTTGGGATTGCAGAGCTCTTTAACGATGTTGAAGAGTTCCTTGCTGTTGTGTGCGTTGTTGTCCAGTCGATCCTTGAATGCAGTTTTCTTGGTGGCGTGGGTCAGTTGGTGGTGTTTTTGGGTGGCGAGCTTGAGGGTGGTCATGTTGTCTGGTGTTGGGTCTCTGAGGCAGGCTTTCTCGAGGGCTTGGCAGTTCTTCTTCTTCAGATCAAATCAGCCAGCAAAAAGGCTCCCTGGTTCAATGATGACCTTAAAAAATCCAAAAAGTTAAGGCCCACCCTGGAGAAAACATGGAGAAAAAACCTGACCACAGACAACATGTCCACCCTCAAGGCAGCCACCCGCAAACACCATCAACTGATTCGATCCGCCAAGAAATCAGCATTCAAGGATCATCTCGACAACAACACCCACAACAGCAAGGAACTTTTCAACATCATCAAAGAATTCACCAACCCCACCGCAGCATCCAACGACATCACTCCCTCCCAAGACCTCTGCGATGCGTTATCCTCCTTCTTCTACAACAAAATTGCCGACATCCACAACAGCTTCGTGAACACTCCCAGCACTCAACCCTCCCCACCCCCCTCAGATCCTACCCCGCCAACTAACATCCTTAACGCCTGGAAGCCAATCACCAGTGAAGACACCATCCGCCTAATGAACTCAATCCACTCTGGCTCGCCAACCGACCCCTGCCCCCACCACATCTTCAACAAAGCGGACTCCATCATCGCACCCCATCTCCGTGATATCATCAACTGCTCGTTTAACTCTGCCATCTTTCCAGAAAGCTGGAAACACGCCGAACTCAGCGCCCTTTTGAAGAAACCCACAGCAGACCCTTCCGAACTGAAAAACTACCGACCTATATCCCTCCTCCCATTTCCGGCCAAAGTCATTGAGAAAGCCGTCAACAGCCAGCTCACCGCCTTCCTTGAATCCAACAACTCCCTTGATCCATCCCAATCCGGGTTTCGAGCCAAACACAGCACCGAAACTGCCCTCATTGCAGCTACTGACGACATCCGAACACTACTGGACAACGGTGAAAAAGTAGCCCTCATTCTACTCGACCTCTCCGCCGCTTTTGACACAGTCTGCCACAGTATCCTTATACAACGCCTCAGCAACATCGGAATACAAGGAAAAGCCTTGGACTGGATCACCTCATTCCTCGCTGGGAGAACTCAAAGAGTCCGACTTACCCCATTCAACTCTGAGGCCACTGAAGTCATCTGCGGCGTACCACAAGGATCTTCACTCAGCCCCACCCTCTTCAACGTTTACATGAGTCCACTTGCCTCCATCGCCCGTCAACACAACCTTAACATCATCTCTTACGCCGACGACACCCAGTTAATCCTCTCCCTCACCAAAGACCCTAACACCGCCAAAACCAATCTTCACGAAGGCATGAAAGAAGTAGCCGAATGGATGAAACATAGTCGCCTAAAACTCAACTCAGACAAAACGGAAGTGCTCATCCTAGGATCTTCCCCCTCCGCTTGGGACGACTCTTGGTGGCCCTCCGCTCTGGGCACAGCACCCACACCCACAGACCATGCACGTAACCTCGGCTTCATCCTAGACTCGTCTCTCTCAATGTCCAGACAAGTCAACGCAGTCTCATCCTCTTGCTTCAACGTACTTCGCATTCTCAAAAAGATCTTCCGTTGGATCCCCCTCGAGACAAGAAAGACTGTCACACACGCACTGGTCACGAGTCGACTGGACTATGGTAACACACTATACGCCGGAACCACAGCAAAATTACAGAAAAAACTCCAACGCATCCAGAACGCATCAGCGAGACTCATATTAGACCTCCCTCTTTTGGCATTCATCGGTCCAAGGGAGAGGTTGTGGCGTGTCTTTCAACGTAAGCGCCAGCAAAGGCTTAGCTAACAAAGAAAAATTCGGAATCCATTGCCTACATTATGAGGTAATGCCCAGAAAGGCACGTACCTCCCTCTGTGTGGTTGGCTCGGACATTTGTGTAATCGCTTAAACTCGTTCTGGGGTCAATCGTCTTCCCTCCTTCGACAAGAGATGACCTAAGTAGGCAACCTCTTGGCGACAATATTGCAACTTAGAAGGAGACACTTTATGATGTAAATCAGACAAATGACGCAACAAAGAAACCGTCACCTCCTTACAAACATCCTCTGAATCAGCAGCAATCAGTAAATGATCAACGTATTGGATCAAAGTAGCACCTGAAGGCAAAGTGAACGCATCAAGCTGAGATTTCAAAGCTTGACTGTAGATAGAGGGACTTTCGCAATAACCTTGAGGAGCACGGTTGAATCGGAATCTTCAGCCTCCAAGAGAGAAGCCAAAAATATCTCTGCTTTCCTCAGCAAGTGGGAATACTAAAGAAAGCATTCTTTAGATTGATAACAGAAAACCATGCCGCTGAGGTGGGTATTATAGTAAGCAAGGCAGTAATATCCGTAACAACAGGAAACTGGGGGACAACAATCTTGTTGACCTCCCGAAGATCAATCACAAAGCGATACACAGGTGGTTGAGAAGGATCGCTACATTTTGAGGACGGGGAGAACAGGACTGTTACAAACATTACCTCTCGTTTCCTCAACCACGCCCTTTTGAACCAAGTCATAGATGATAGCCATCAAGGCTCGCTCACCATCGTTAGAGATCTTGTATTGTGGAATACGTGGCAGTTTAACATTAGGCTTGATAGTAACCACATAAGGGGGAATCTGTAACAAACCAATATCCTTCGGACCTGTAGCCCAAAGCGTAGCTGGAAGAGACTGCAACTCGGGTGGAAAACTATCCTTCGATAAATATATGGGAGAAACCAATTTCTCACCCAAAGTAAGATGCACACCTGAGGGGGAACAATACAACGTTGCATGAAGACGTTTCAACAGATCCAGACCCAACAAATTTTCTCCGCAACCAGTCGTTAAAATAAGTGGAGCTTCCAGATCGTAGGGACAAATCGAAAGAGGCAAAGGACAAGAAACTGGGTTAGCAACTGGGGCGCCAGAAAATCCTACAGAAACTTTTGTTAAGCCAGACAAAGGTGCCCCAGGGAGTTTAGTATGGCTCATAGAACTTCTCATTGCACCAGTATCCAGCAAGAACGGTTCTGCAACACCCAAAGCAACTACCTCGACATAGGGCCCATTCTGATCTACTGGAACGGCTGACACTACTCCCTCACTTTGTCCATGGCTGTCCTAACTAGAATGAAAATCCTGAACCTCACCTTCAACACAATAATCATTGTTGTAATATTGCGCGGACTGAGTATTCTGCTGATCAAAATAATTCGAAGAATTCTGAGGAGGAAAGGAACGCTGTCCTTGAGGCAACGCACCTCGCCCTCTACCACTAGATCCTTTTTGAGAACCACCACGGCCTCGCTGTCCTTGAAATCCACCATTACGCTGCAATAAAACCAGACAACTATTCTTAAAATGGCCTTCCTCTTTACAATAGGCGCACCGATTAGGACCCAGGGAAGGTCGTGGAACAAAAGGCTCAGGTTTCTGGAGCAACCTCTGAGATTGAATAGGTTGCTGAAACTGACGCTGACCAGAACGAGGAGGATAAGCCTGCTGAAGAAGAACTTTCGTTTTTAAATCCTTAGTCTTCTACTCAGCCTTATCTTTTTCCTCCTTGTCCCTATTCTCGTAATATTGATCAGAAGCCAATATTTGAGCAGATGAAGAAACAGCCCAAGAACTTTCTGAATCTTTCAACTTATGAGACAATTCAGGAAGCAAATTGAAAACAAATGTATCCACAAATAATCGCTGTCCCCCTTTAGTACTCAAGTCCTGCCCACTATGGTCAATAAACGTCTCTTCAAACCGAGTGAAGAAATCGGAAACACTCTCATCTTTCTTCTGCTTGCACGCAGCCAACTTATCCCAGTTGACGCGTAAGGCAGGCATCATTGTGTTAATTAAAGTTATAATTCTGCCAGGCAACTGTGTAATCAAATCGTCTGGCTTAGCACCACCCACTTGGGCTGCATCTGCGGCAACAATATCATTCCAAGTACCACCTAAAGCTTGTTCGTGGTCCTCTCTACGAATCCGAGCCCACAATGCTTGTGGAACTACATTACCCATCAGCATATCAATATCGGCCAAATTCATAAAACATGCATCAACAGTCTGGGACAACTCTTTATAATAGCCAGCAGGATTTTTACGAGGGTCCGGCAAAGACTGCTTAGGTGCTAAAACTTCAGCTCGCTTCCAAGGAACATGTACCCATACACTCTGAAAATGAGCAGGAACAGCTTGAACATTATCTGCTTGTGGAACCGCTTCTCTCCATACTGGAGAAACTTCTCTCATAGGATAATTCTTCGTCTTTTGTCTAACTGCAGAATCAGGTTCAGGAATAGTCCGGGAAGAAAAAAAGGTCCTAAAAGTAACAAGTGTCTGTATGGCGTCCTGAACATTAGGACCCACTATAAGTCCTTTATCGAACTAATCTGTATTTCCAATAGACCCTGAGGAGTTAGATCTAATTCCATATTCTCCCATCCTTTAATAAGCGTGTCACACATAACATTAAAAACGTATCTCTGTGTAGGCGCATTCCATTGGAGAAAGGTACTCAATATATCGGGTACACTATATATTGGACCATTCATCATCCACCTACGAGCAAGGGAGTCAAATACAACCCGTTCCTCAGAATCTAGGAGTTGACTACGGGATTGCCCTCGGGAAAAAGCAGGAGACCTGTTGAACAAGCCAAAAAGGGGGGGAGAAAAAAACAGAAACAGTATCGACTAACCGAGTACGGGTCAGAGAAGAAGTAGTGAGTAAAACTGGAGACGAACTATTAAGCAAAGGTAGAGAAAGGCCACCCGTTGCAAGAGACACTGGGGGCAAAGAAGACTGAGGGACAGAAGTTTGGGGCAAAGGAGGTGCTGGCGGTATTACTGGAAGAGGCAAGGGTGCAGGAGCCAGAGCACCTAGCGGAACAACAGGTTGCTGTGCAGGTGGCAATAATACGGGTGCATTAGTGCCTGGAGCATAAGGCGGAGGCAATTTCAGCAAATGAGACATTAAAGGATCTTCATCAATAAAAATAGTTTACAAAAAAAAAAAAAAAAAAAAAGGATCTTCATCAAGATCTTTGCGTTGTGGGGGTAACACACGATAGCACCTATCTATTGCCATCCGATGCTGTCTATCCGAGACCTCAATCGCTCGATCAGTCTCATCGTCTTTAAATTGCTGGGCAGCCTGTATAACCGTCATATCTTTCATTTTCCTATCTCTTTTTGCTTGTTTAATTTCTCTCTGTTTGGCTTCCTTACGCCAAAGGCAGAAAGAGTCAAACATTGCCGGCCGGGCTCTTCTTTTAAACAGAAATGATTCCAAATTATCTAATATGTCAGGCTCAAAACTACCGTTTTGTGGCCACCGTAAGATACCATCTTTCTTTGTGTATTGGATCCATGCATCGTTAAAAGCAATCGGACCAACACCATGCTTAGAATAGAGCTCACAAGTGGGAGTTCCAACCGGAGGAATCGGACATGATTCCTCAAGCCGGGAATCCCTAGAACAGCAAAAACAACAAAGTTTCCTAAGTCCACTCAGACCAGGCATTTCAAGCACCCTGATCCGTTCACTAACTTCGAGGAGTGAAAGCAAAAAACACAGTACAAAAGTACTCACCCCTCGGCTTCGACTATTGCAACAGGCGAATAACAAAAAACAAAAACAAAACAAAGAATTGGGTGCTACCCACGAATACTTAACTAGATGGTCTTCTCACGCCAACGGAGGTCCGTCTAACGTCTCGCGATACCAATCATCACCAGATGGTCCAAGGTAGGGCGGTAGTCAGGGCAGCAGTCATCAGCAGCCGTTGGAAAGGAGTAGCCGCGCTGCAAAAGACCTTCGGTCCACTTCGACATACAGGGGTCGCTTGGTGTGGCTCGCGAATCCTCCGGAATTTTCTTGCGGGGTTTCTCACGACCCTCGGGCTGAACCGCTACCACTGAAACCGCCCCACGTTGGGCGCCAGTTGGAGAACCGGGCCTTATGGGCCGGGCGGCACAGGGCACGCCTAAATCCCCGGATTCACCTGCCTTGTTACTAACAGAGACACGAGACACCCCGTTGAGCGTGGAAGCCAGGTTTATTAGCTGCAGCTAAGCACAGTTGTCCTAGAAGTACATGCAGAGTGTAAGTTCTAAGGAGACTGCCACTTCAGTCTGTGGCGTACAATCTCTTATACTAAACACATTTACAATATCCCACTCCCCACACACACAAAATGAACCAATAGGAAAAGTTGGAATACAAGCTATTAGGTATCCCAGTATACGCCTCTTTTTCGGACCCCGTGTGTCACCCCTCCCAACACATTAATCGGTGATGGCGTTCACAATTCCCTCTCGCAGGTGGCAAGACATGCTGGTGTGTCTCAAAGGATAGTTGTGTAATAGGAGCATACAAGGAAAGAATAGGGAAGGCCAGTCGGATAAGATATTATAAGGGAAGAATAGGAGACGGCAAATAGTCGGCTGAGACAGGGATCAATCGAACCAGACATGGATTAACAAACTCGGCCGAACCCTGACATCGGTTTTCATACACAAGGACAATAGGGTTACTTTTTAACTGGAAGGACATGTAGCAGCTGGAAAAGTTCAAGTTCAAGTTCAGGAATTTGTATAGCGCACTACTCACCCAGAGGGTCTCAAGGCGCTTGAGGGAGGGTGGGTGCATTACTTATCGAATAGCCAGGTTTTTAGTTGTTTTCTGAAGGAGAGGTGGTTCTGTGTAAGTCGGAGGTGAGTGGGGAGAGAATTCCAGGTTTTGGCTGCTAAGAAGGAGAAGGATCTTCCTCCCATGGTGGATCTGTGGATGCGTGGAATTGCGGCGAGGGCTTGATTGGATGATCGTAGTTGGCGGGTGGGTGTGTAGAAGGACAGTCGTGTGTTGAGGCATTCGGGTCCTAGGTCATAGAGGGCCTTGTGTGCGTGGGTGAGGAGACGGAACGTAATTCTCTTGTTGGCGGGGAGCCCGTGGAGATCCTTCAGGTGACCGGAGATGTGAGCATGACGGGGAATGTCCAGAATGAGTCTGGCTGAGGCGTTTTTGATGCGTTGATTTGATTTGATTTGATTTGATTTGGGTTTTGTATAGCGCTCTATCACTCCGAGGAGTATCTTGGCGCTAGATGTGAATTGTGTAAGCCTAAAAACGGAGGGCAGAAGATGAATAGCCCCTAGAGATGATTCAGGAATTTAGACCAGGGTTTTGCAGAAAGTGGCTGTTTGGTTGTAGATCCAGGTTTTGATGGCTTTCCTGAATTTACTCTCACATGAGATTTCTCGGATATGAGGGGGGAGTTTGTTCCATGCTCTAGAGCCTCTTACCACTAGGGATTTGCCACCTCTAGTGGTCAATCGGAACTTGGGAATGATCATGAGGTTGGCCGTTGCAGATCTCAGGTGACGTCCTGGATGGTAGCGATTGAATTTACTGGACAAGTAAGTAGGGCCTGTTTTGTGAAATGCCCTGAAGGAGATAATCAGTAGTTTGAATAGTATCCTCTTTTGGATGGGAAGCCAGTGGAGGATGTTTAGTGCTGCAGATGCTGATGTCTTTCTTGGCAATTTTAGCACCAGTCTTGCTGCGGTGTTTTGCACTATTTGCAGTTTATGTAGGAAGGCTTTGTTGATCCCTACATATAAACCATTACAATAATCTAACCTAGATGTGATTAATGCCACCGCTACAGTTTTCCTGGCTGATAGGGGAAGGAAGTCGAAAATTTTTCGAAGGCTCTTGATGACATTAAAACATGAACCAGCCACTTCACTGGTCTGTTGCTTGAATGATAGTGCCTCGTCAAATTTGATTCCCAAGTTTCGGGCACTCTTTATAGTGCTTGGCGGGGCTTCGGCCTTGGGTGGCCAGCAGGATTGAGGGGAAAACAAATTATTTTTCTCGAAGGGTAGGATTTCGGTCTTTGCAGTATTACATCTAAGATGGTTAGAGTTCATCCACTCAAAAGTTGCTTCCAAACAGTCCCTAAGGGAACGTTCAGCCATTGCCGCATCCTCATCTAGGATTAACACTAATTGAGTGTCATCGGCGTAGGCTATTGAGCTAATGGCAAAGGAGGAGATAAGTTTCATTAATGGGACCATATACAGGTTGAACAATATGGGGCTTAAGCTGGAACCCTGAGGTACCCCAGATTGTACTTCCCTTGCCTCAGAGTGGTATGGCCCTAAGAAGATGGTTTGTTTCCTTTGTCTGAGGAAGTTTGTGAACCATTTCAACACGGTGCCCCCTATGCCTGCACTACTCAGGCGGTGAAGTAGAATATCGTGGGACACCGCGTCGAACGCCGCGGATAAATCCAAAAGGATCAGGACAGCTCTTTTTCCCTGATCTAGTGCGGTCCTGATTGTTTCCATTGAAAAGATAAGGGCAGACTCGGTGGAGTGGTGCGAGCGGAAACCCGCTTGGTTAGGGTGAAGAAGGTTATTGTTCTCCAAGTATGCAGTGAGCTGTTTGTTTACACATGACTCTGTAAGTTTACAGAGTGCTGGGAGAAGTGAAATAGGTCGAAGATTTGATAATGTCGTCGGGTCTTGAATTGGTTTCTTTGGAGAGGGTTGACTACCGCGATTTTCCAGCATGTGGGGATATCTCCTGTTTGCAGGGAAGAGTTAAGAATAGAATTGATTAATGGATTAACCTCATCTTTTAAGGTCTTGATAAGTAGAGGAGGACAGGGGTCGAGAGGGGAGCCTGAGTTCAGTTTTGAGATGGCTTGAGAAGATTCAGTTGGGTTGATCATGGTAAAATTATCCCATGTAGAGGTACAAGGAGTTTCACTTAGAATGATGGGATCTGCAGTGTTAGAAGGTAGCTGGCTGGTCTGTGGAAAATCTTTGGTAAAATTGGTAATTTTCTGTTCGAAATATTCCGCGATTTTATCGCAGAGGGCTTGAGACGGTGGAATTTCCTGCGTTAAAATTTTAGGTTTTCTGAAGCTATTGACGTTGGAGTTTTTTCTGTAGTTTGGCTGTGGCCCCGGTGTAGAGGGTATTTCCATAATCCAGTCGGCTGGTGACCAGTGCGTGGGTGACTGTCTTTCTTGTTTCGGTGGGGATCCAGCGGAAGATTTTTTTGAGCATGCGTAGGATGTTGAAGCATGAAGATGAGACGGCGTTGACTTGTCTGGTCATCGAGAGGGAGGAGTCTAGGATGAAGCCCAGGTTACGTGCGTGATCTGTAGGTATTGGTGCTGTACCCAGGGCCGGTGGCCACCATGAGTCGTCCCAGGCAGAGGGGGATGATCCCAAGATGAGGACTTCCGTTTTGTCCGAGTTAAGTTTTAAACGGCTGTTCTTCATCCATTCGGCTACTTCTTTCATTCCTTCGTGTAGATTGGTTTTGGCGGTGTTTGGGTCTTTGATGAGGGAGAGGATCAGTTGGGTGTCGTCTGCCTAGAAGATGATGTTGAGGTTGTGTTGGCGCCCGATGGATGCGCGGGGACTCATGTATACGTTGAAGAAGGTGGGGCTGAGTGAAGATCCTTGTGGTACACCACAGATGACTTCGGTGGCCTCTGATTTGAATGGGGGGAGGCGGACTCTCTGGGTTCTTCCGGCGAGGAACGAGATGATCCAATCCAAAGCTTTTCCTTGTATTCCGACGTTGTTGAGGCGTTGTATGAGTGTGCTATGACATACTGTGTCGAAGGCGGCGGAGAGGTCGAGTAGGATGAGGGCAACTGTTTCTCCGTTGTCCAGTAGCGTTTGGATGTCGTCTGTAGCTGCGATGAGGGCGTTTTCGGTGCTGTGTTTGGCTCGGAAGCCGGACTGTGAAGGGTTGAGGGAATTGTTGGATTCAAGGAAGGCAGCGAGCTAACTGTTGACGGCTTTCTCAATGACTTTGGCAGGGAATGGGAGGAGCGAGATGGGGCGGTAGTTCTTAAGTTCAGAGGGGTCTGCTGTGGGTTTCTTCAGAAGGGCGCTGAGTTCGTCATGTTTCCAGCTTTCCGGGAAGGTAGCGGAGTTGAAGGAACAGTTGATGACATCGCGGAGATGGGGTGCGATGATGGAGTCTGCTTTGTTGAAGATGTGGTGGGGACACGGGTCGGTTGGCGATCCTGAGTGAATGGAGTTCATCAGGCGGATGGTGTCTTCAGTGGTGATTGGGTTCCAGGCGAAAAGGTTGTGAGAGTGCTGTTTTGGTTCGGAGGTGCGTGGTGAGGGCTGTTCATCGGACTGGTTTTCAAAGCTGTTATGTATGTCGGCGATTTTGTTGTGGAAGAAAGAGGATAAAGAGTCGCAGAGGTCTTGGGAGGCAGTGATGTCGTTGGTGCCGGCGGTGGGGTTGGTAAATTCTTTGACGATGTTGAATAGTTCCTTGCTGTTGTGGGCGTTGTTGTCGAGTCGATCCTTGAATGCTGATTTCTTGGTGGATCGGATCAATTGGTGGTGTTTGCGGGTGGCGTCCTTGAAGATGGTCAGGTTGTCAGAGGTTGGGTTTTTTCTCCAGGTTTTCTCGAGGGTACGACATAACTTCTTGGATTTCTTAAGGTCGTCGTTGAACCAGGGGGCCTTTTTGCTACCTTGTTTGATCTGATGGTTTTTCAAGGGTGCTAATACGTCAGCGCTGTGGGTGATCCATTGTGTGAGTTTGGTGGCAGCTTGGTTTGGGTCCGATGATATGGCAGGAGGGTTTTGGTTTAGCGATGTGAAGAGTTGGTCGGTGGTGATTTTGTTCCAGTTTCTTCGAGGAATAGGTTGTGGGGGGTTATGGGTAGTGGTATTTTTGTAGCTGAAGTGAACGCAGTTGTGCTCCGTCCAATGGAGAGTTGTGGTGTGATCGAAGGAGATGTGTTTGCTGGAGGTGAAGATAGGATCGAACGTGTGTCCGGCAAAGTGGGTTGGGGTGTCAACAAGTTGTTTGAGTCTGAGATTGGCCAGGTTGTCTAGAAGGGTGGTGGTGTTGCTGTCGTTTTTCTTTTCCAGGTGGAAGCTGAGGTCTCCCAGTAGAATGTAGTTCTCGGAGGTGAGGGCATGTGGGCTGATGAAGTCTGTGATGTCTTCGTTGGATTGTGTGCGGGTTCCTGGTGGTCTGTAGATGAGGGTGCCTCTAAGAGTGGTTTTCGGGTTGGTGTGGATCTGGAAATGAAGGTGTTCGGCGGTCGTGAGGTTATCGTCGGAGCTGGTCGTGATTCCGATAGTGTTCTTATGGACGATGGCGATGCCTCCTCCTGTTTGGTTGGTGCAGTCTTTTCGGATGATCTTGTAAGCGTCCGGGATGGCTATGGCGATGTCGGGCGCTGATGAAGCGTTCATCCAGGTTTCTGTAAGGAAGGCGACGTCCGGCGATGCAGTGTCGAGAAGGTCCCAGAGTTCAGTGGCGTATCTGTGGACCGAGCGGGTGTTCAGCAGGATGCACTTCAGGTGGTTGGAGTTGGAGCTGTGTTTGGAGGTAGTGGATTTGGAGTGGGTCCTGGTGCAGGCGAACTTGCAGGAGACAGAAGTGGGGAGCGCAGATTCCACGCTCCACTCCCAGATGCACTGCATGAACTGGATAAACAATCCAACCAACTTTTCAACGTTCCACATTTCTCCAAATTAATCCAGTGATCAACAGTCTTTCTAATGCTTTTTCTCCTTTTCCCCACATCCTTAACATAATGTATTTTGAAAGCTTTTCATATTTGTGTGTGCCCATCCGGACTTCTTCGAAAATACGATCCAAAAGACAACAGGTAGTTCAGAGCAGCATCTCTTTATTTCAAACCCAATACATTTCGGGCTGTAACATCAGCCCTTATTCGGGGGTCACTATAAAATGAATTACAGGGAAATTCATCATTGCCAGATAAATTACGTTTTCCAAAACATACACAAGAATCTGTACTTCAACATTGAATTTCGTATTTCCAAGAATCTAAAATAGTGCCTAATCACCATGATCATTGTAACCCACCCTGCAAGCATGAAAATCAACATGAAATAAACATATACTGCCCCATGTCCCCTTTAGTTTTATGGTGTCACCCTCTAACTGCACAGAGCATACTCTAAATTCATCTTTCACTTTCTGCTAAATACCATTCTTCCTCCGTACTCTAATAACTGGTTTATATTCTACACCGAGCACAAAGCAGTTCAAACCCTCTTTACACGTTCCTTTTTCCCATGTTACCCCTCTCTTTCGATAAATGTGGAAAACTCCCCATTTTAGTACAATCTGTATGAACCGCATTTCTCTTTGCACCCGTGTCCCTACGTTCTGAATAGCTCAGTTTAACGCTTTACCTGCTTACTCTTTTTCTTCTGGTCGCTCGGCAAACACTTTCAGCAACCAAGGAATTCTCGCGTGCCTGGCCATGCATTCAAACCCCATTAAGAGTCTACATGCTCCGCCCCTCTGTAAACAAACCAACCGATCACCTGAAACTACTTGTGCTTCCTTGTGGACTACGCGACCCACCATGCACTTGCTTATGGAAAGAAGCAACGATCATCAGTGTAAAAAACATCATTATCATTTTCATTCTTTTCATTGCAATGCCTGTAATATATCTAGTATTGTTCTTCTTTTTTGCTCTCATACTATGAACATAATTACTGAGAACATGATTACTGCCTTGAACTTTGCGTTTTCCCAGATGTGGAGTATTCAATCTATCTCATTATTTATTCAAATGTAAATGTAAATGTATTTGAGCTTATATAGTGCACAGCTACCCGCAGTGGGTTTCCCGGCGCTTGCTTAGGGAACCCGTCCTGGTATTCCCCTGTGAGATAGCAGGGTATCCACGAGGTAAAAGTCAGGCATCCCGCCGCGAGGGGCCGTTGTGGAGATTAAGCAAGCTATTGCCCAGAGTAGCAGAGTGTGACCCCGTGAGTTGAGAAGGCACCGGGGCGAAAATTATCGAGTCCATGGAATTTTTAGCCCAAGACCCGCCGAGGCGGGGAATTGAACCCTGGTCCAGGACCGAACTCAGCTTCCGGGTCTGCCGCCTCTAACCCCTTAGCCACACTTCTCCTATTCAAAAAGTGTATTTTGTCCCGGGTGCAATACCAACATTTTGGGCAATTGCATTTATATCATGAAAGGGGTGGTATGCACACCATATTTATATGGTGTGCATACCACCCCTTTCATGAACTTGCAGGAGAGGCAGGCGAATGGACCATGGGTGTGTCCTGGGACCGCCTTGCAGCATTGTGGTGTGCGTCCGAGGTTAAGGGCAAAGAGGGTAGCGGCGTCATACGTTATGCGGAGGAGTGAGTTTTGCGGCCGGACGGGCGTAGACGGGCTTACCTTTGGCGCACCTTCGGTGCGCATGGAGCGCGACCGCTGCGCGTAAAGGCATCTGTCATATGTAGAAAGTGGAGGAGGGGAGGGGCGAGGGGGGGTCAGCTGGGAGGCGGGAGCGGGGTGGAGAGAGGGGCTGGGAGGCAGAACAACAAAATGGTGGCAGCAAAAAGCAAAATCGAAAACAACACAAGCAGGGCTCTGATAATGTAAACAATGCTAGCTTTGCAGTAAGCGCTACGAGAAATTCAATCACCATTCAAAATATGCAAAGTGGGCAGCCAGGATCAGTGAAGCGCTACGATGTCAGCAGAGCACAATAACTAATTTCAGCCAGGAGCAGTGAAGTGCTACGATGTCAGCAGAGCACAATAACTATTTTCAGCCAAGAGCAGTGAAGCGCTACACTTAATTTCAGCTAAACTTAATTTCAGCCAAGAGCAGTGAAGCGCTACGATGTCAGCAGAGCACAATATCTTAATTTCAGCCAAGAGCAGTGAAGCGCTACGATACCAGTGCCAGGGAGCGTGGGGAGCGACCGCTTCTGAGCCAGTCCACGTTCGCCGTGCCGCCTGAGTGAGGGCAACACAAAATGCCGACATGACACAAAATGGCGGCTAGATACGGGACGAAATCTGAAATCGCAGAACCTCAATGGTTTTGAATTTATGAATTTATTGTACCCTGTGTGTTTCCAAAATTTTGACTATCGGTCTCCACATTATTCAAGCAAATTAGTTTTTCGTAATTCAATTTGGATGTTCGCCAATTCACAGGACTTCTGTATAATGCCAAGTCCCCCAGTTGGAATTTACTTGATGCAATAGGGGAAGAACATTTCTACATATAGAAAGATTGCTAGGAAAGTCTATCAAGTGGTCGCTCCACTCTTGACGCTTATCTGTCCTGATGATCACCCTCAAAGAAATTTTGGGTTGAAACGCAGTTGACGCTTCTAACATAGCTCAAATCAGAGATGACATTATTTTTTGACTGTCTATTGTGTCGATTGTTATTTGTTTATTTGTCTCTGCCACCGTTGTTTTTGATTTCACATCTGTTCATGTTTTTTGAGTGTATATTATGAGTGTAATTGTTTGAGCGCCCTTGTTTTTTCATTTAATTCCATTAAATTCATTTGAGTATTCATTTATGTATTGGTTTTTTGTGACATTGTGACACTCGCAGGTTTTTTCCCTTATCTTTCCTTGTTTGATGGAGTCTTTCTTACTTTTTCCCTTTTTTTAAGTAGTTAAGTATGATAATATAGCTCAAGGACCCTTGTTCGGATTATATTGTTTGTTATCCCTGGTTCTTGTTCTAGGGTTGCCCTTGTGGTCAGTAAATCGAGAGATGATGGACAGAAAAAGGAACAGAAAAGAAGAAGCGACATCAGAACCCCATGATAACCGCGGAGTCCTTTATATTTTTGTTGAACCCCCGAGAAGGAAAAATAAAATCTACAACCGTTAAGAAATGTATACAGCCTCCAGGTCTGTTTGTCCAGTCTGCCCGTCCACAGACCAGTTTAGCCCTAGTTAGGGCTCTTCAGCCAGGTATAGCTTAGTCCCAGCGGCACAGTGAGCCCAGACCCACGTCTGGGTCCAAACTGAGGAGACATGGTGTACAAAATAACATGGATTAGGATGCGGCCCGAGTAATTACCAGTGGCTGAGCTCAGTTCAAGCCTTCCATCCATCATTTTTTTGTATAGTTTAATGTTTAAAATGACAGCAGTTTCCTTCTCTACAAACTGTCGAGGTCTGTGCTCAGTCGCGTGTTTGTCACTCCCTGCTCGGGCTCGTCTCCAATCTCCTGATGGTGTTTGCCCAGGGTAGGTTCCTTGTTATAGATCGATAATAAGTTACTGGGGCTCTGCTCGGTCCCAGGGCAGAGAGCAGCACTAAACGCCTTTTGCTCTGAACCTCTCTTTCACTTTCACTTCTGTGAGGGGCTTTCCTTCCCTGGAGCTCATAAGCAGACACTCGACGCGCAGCGCTGCAATCACGGCTTCCAGGCTCTAGGACTCGAGCCCAGCGCTGCACTCACGGCTTCCAGGCTCTAAGACTCGAGCCCAGCGCTGCACTCACGGCTTCCAGGCTCTAAGACTCGAGCCCAGCGCTGCACTCACGGCTTCGAGGCACTAGGACTCGAGCCCAGCGCTGCACTCACGGCTTCCAGGCTCTAGGACTCGACGCGCAGCGCTGCACTCACGGCTTCCAGGCTCTAGGACTCGACGCCCAGCGCTGCACTCACGGCTTCGAGGCACTAGGACTCGACGCGCAGCGCTGCACTCACGGCTTCCAGGCTCTAGGACTCGACGCGCAGCGCTGCACTCACGGCTTCCAGGCTCTAGGACTCGACGCCCAGCGCTGCACTCACGGCTTCCAGGCACTAGGACACCAACTCCGCTGCAGCAGGTGAGTAGCGCTGAGAGGCGGCCTGAGTGGATAGCGCTCACGTGTCCCTCTCAACTCCTAGCGCTGCCTCCAGTCACTGTCCTGTCTGTGGGGGCCCTGCTTTCTGCCCTCGCACACAGGTATGCTGTGTGTTTACTTTGTACAGCGCCAACCGCCCTTGCGTTTCCATTCTGTCTCTAGGCGCCCTCTCTTGTGGCTCTGGCACGCCCCCCACTGCAGAGGTGCGGTCGCTGGGCTGCAGAGAGGATGATCCGTTTCTCTACAGCGGTCCAGAGACTCGTCTTGTGTTTTTTTTATATCTGTCTGGAGGTCGCTGTACAGCCTTCAGAAGAACTCATGTCACAACACGCGACACATAACAGACAGAAAGGGTGCGTGGGTCGGTGCGGGGGTATCCCGCAGCCCCTTCAGGCCCCGGCCCCCAGAGCTGCCACGCCTCTTGGTATTAGCCCACGGCATGTCGAGATGTTTTACAATGTTCACTTACAGGTTCCTAGGAGAACAAGTAGTGTGCACATTGAGCCGCACCGCATGGAGCAGCAACACTTGAACTGTCCTGTCTCCAAATAGAATACATTTATTGAAAGATTGCACAATAACTTCTACAGTCCTTCCCACTTCTTTCCATTCACCCCCTGCTCAGCTCTTCGCTCCAGCACAAGTCCCCAGTCTCTCCACCTCTCCCCCCACGCGCTCGCGCCCTCTTTCAAGCCCTCTTTCCTACCCCCCACCGCTCCCATATCACCTGATATTTGCCCGACTTGCACACTTCTCTCCATCCTCCAATCCCTGCTCCCTTTCCTCCTCTCTCCTTTACCTTCTCTCCGCTCCACCCTTTCTCTCCTGGACTATTCTCAACGGCCCCCACATCTTCACTCTCTTGAACCGCCTTCTCTTTCTCTGATACCCCCACCCCCATCTCTCTACCTCATGACACCGCCATTGCTCTGCATTCTCTTCTTCATCCTAGCCACAGATGTCTGCAGCTCTTTCTTCTGGGTGGCCTTTTTCTTCCTACCACCTTCTCTCCTCTCTTCTACTCACTTATCTCTCTCCCAACCTCCTCTCAAACTCCAGTCTCCCGCCCTCTCCTCTCTCCTATTCATTTCTGCCAACACTTTAGTTCCCTTCATCTCATTTTCTCTTTCCACTTTATTTCTCCCACTAACACATCCCTCCCCACCCGAGCTCTCTTGCTATTTCTCCCTTACTTACTTAACGTAACTGAATTATCTCCTTTTTATATGTCTAATTTTCAATTCTTCCACACTTCATATCAGCTTCTTCCAAATTCCTTTCACTTCTTTCCCACCATGCTCACCTTTCTCTCGCTCTCTCTCCAAATCTCCCCTGCTCACTCCTTTCCCACCCACGGTGACTCTCTTGCCATTTACCAATCTGAGGTTGTCTCTGAACCTCGGGGCGTCTCAGTACTGGCCACGAGGCACCACCACCTATTGTGCCCGAGTGCGCTAATGTGCACCAAGTTGCATATGGTGTTAAACAGGCCGTCTTTTAGTATGTGTACACCGCCAACTCAGCAGTTCGTTTTAAAGCGGCTGTCCATGTGATCTACACAATTAATACTTTTTTTATTCCCCACTTCTTCATAAAATTGATTACTTTTAGGAAGTGAGAGTAACAGTCTTACATATAATAACCCTGAACATATCTGTGTGTGTAATATGCAGAAAATGTGCTTCATTTAATCCGATTCAAAACTGGGTTTAATTCAAGGAAATTCGCTTTCTGTGCATGTCGGGGGGACTCATGAAGGTAAACTTCCATCTGAATAAATCTACCTTTGACCACTCACCATTTATGAGTGTAAAACTACTGTAGAGTATAGACTTATATGTATGCACGCCCTGAATTCAGGGGTGGAGCCTAATTTTCAAGTGTAAAGTAACTACTAGGAACTTGTGGCACAGATCTTCCTTTGGTAAATTATAGGGTCAACATAAAGTGTGATATATGCGTTCAAAATTGAAAAATAAAACCAAACTAAAATTGAAAAATAAAATCAAAGTGAAATTTTAACGGGAAATTATTTTATATATGTAGTTTCAATGTAGACCAATATAAAAAATGTGACAGCAATACTCACTTAACTTGAAATAAAAAAAATTAATAATTTAAATATATTAAATTACAACAAAATAATGAATAAGTATAAATTAATAGAGCACATCTTCCCAAAGTAAAATAATTAAATATTCGTAATATGTATTAAACATTATTGAAACTACCATATGCAATTAATGAAAAAAAATATTTTAACAAATATGAATTTTAAAATATTTTGCAAATTTAAAGGTTATCAAAATATTTTTTACTCAAATGATTTATGAACTTTTTAGCAGTAAAGAAAATATATTTATATTTTTAAAGAGTTTAATAATTAATGTTATTATTAGTTCACGTAGGGTTTTATTTTAAGTCCCTACTCAGTTATTTTCCATGAGATGGTGTTGTAGCCGTAGTGGTTGACCATGCGTGGTAATGGCGGCTGATAGTTCTTAGGGGATTTCTTGGTCCTATTTCTGGGGACTGCAAACTTGGGAAGGTGTTCTTTTACAGCACACTGTGGCGATGACCATTCTCCCTATCGGCTGCTAATAAAGAATGCAACAATATATTTACCTCTTGCACTTGTAGCTGACATTGGGTGTGGGTTTGGGTTACAGACAGAATCAAAATCTACAATGGAAGTGGCGATCACCCACAGGGAAAAAATATTCAGCCTGTAAATTTCTATCCCTTCTCACCGATTCGTCTTTGAAGAGGTCGTGTCCTGCCCGGCCTGGGAGCATGCACCACAACACGCCACACACGGAGCTCGTTACCAACATCTTTATTTATCAGTGTGCAGCATTCAAACTGAACTTCTCATTACTGTTCATAGCCATACCTTAACATCCTCCCAAATGATTACATCATTCTTTCATTGAATTCGCCTTGGGTTGTGGGGTCCTAGTGCACACACCTTATTACACTAGGGAGCATATTTACAAACGGCAAGTAGGGCCGGTGCATCCCTAATATTGACGCACCGGCGTGCAGGCTGCAGGCCCATATTTACAAGGCTTCGCAAAACCCCCTTGTGTGGCCTTCCATGGCCTTGTAGATATGGTCCCCTTTCAAGCATTACTCTGTGTGACAGGGGCGTTCCTTGGGTGTTGCTGTGGGGGTTCGCATGCAACACTCATGGATTCTCACCCATTCCCAGATTTTGAAGGTTTCGGAAACCTGGGAATGCGTCCGATTCTTACGCCTCCCAGGGGAGGAATAGGAGAGGTGCAACGAGGAGAAATACCTTTATTGCTCCTCATCTTTCCTTTTTCCATATGTGCTGCATACTGCAGCACACATAGAAAGAGGAAAACGACTTGTGATTTCTGCACAAAAATAATTATCCCTGCAACACAGGGCCCCTTGCACCGTGGCACTAGGGTTCCTGCATTGGCGCATGGGAGCCCATTGTGCACCAGCTCAGGGTAAAAGGACAGGAATGCACAATATCTCATAGAAACAGCGCATACCTGCCCTTTTAGTGCAGGGTCCTACAGCACGATTCCTTACGCCGCTGCCCTGCGCCAAAACCTCGTATATGAGGCCCTAGATAGCGCCCTTGTTAAAAAAACAAAAGCAGCATTATATTTCTTCGATAAGTCATTGAGGTGCTTGCACAGTTCGGCTAGACGTGGTATGAGGTAGTTGAACTGTGCCTGGAGTGGACAACAACAGTATGGAATCTAGTGTCTGTTCTGGGCCTTCAGGTGGGGCAGCCTAATCTGGGATTACAGGGACAAATGATTGTCGAGACTATTGTCTGAAATGTGATGAGCCCCTTGTGATAGATTTGCCAGGACGTTGTGCCTTTATCAGGTGTACTTTGCACATCACAACTTTCTGAGGTCCAACAACAATCCATGCCTTTTTTTGTTTGACAAGAGCCAGTATCCTTCGTCACGAATGTACCTTGAATAATCGCTGGTCTTGCCCAAGAAACACTGTAACAAAATGAGATCTTTCAGGGGACTGGTGGCGGCCAGTGAGTAAGTAAAGTACATTGTTTATTGTACATGATTAATTAAAACCTTTCCAAAGTTAAAACAGTGTTAAGAGTATATTTTAAACAGTTTTTAGAATTTAAGAATTTATGTTGTACACACCTGCAGGTAACTAAAACTGCCATCACGCAGCAGGTCAAGTGTTTTTTGTTGGAGCTCACGCTACGTGCTCTTGTGCCTTTTTATTACTAGGTCAAAAAACTTTGTGACCCGACAGTTTCGTTTTATGTCAACTGGGTTGAAGCACAGTTTAACTGCTTGCCTGCACGCTCGAATACCATGCTGCTTAAAAGATGGGCGTAGTAGACTGTGCCTAATATCCTTTAATTTAGGGCATATACAAACCATCGTGAATAATGTCTTCCTTGCTAACTCCACATAAACGGCAGAGCGGCGGCCAGTTTTTCCTGACAAATGAGGGGTAACTGGAATTACTCCAAGGCATAATTTTAAAAATATTTCTTTCATCTTTATATTAACTCCGAATTTGAGGTATGTTTGAGGATATACGTTCCTCCACCGCAAGATTGCCGACATCCACAACAGTTTCGGCGCACCACCCACAGACCCAACCGTCGAACCAACGCCCCCCACCGCCACCCTCCGCACCTGGACCACGGTGACCACCGAAGACACAGCCCGCACGATGAACACCACCCACTCCGGATCTCCGACTGACCCCTGCCCCCACCACATCTTCAACAAGGCCAACTCCACCATTGCACCCCAAATCCGAGACATCATCAAAACCTCCTTCGACACCGCCACCTTCCCGGAGAGATGGAAGCATGCCGAGCTCAGCGCCCTACTGAAGAAACCAACAGCGGACCCCACCGACCTCAAAAACTTCTGCCCCATCTCGCTCCTTCCTTTTCCTGCCAAAGTCATCGAGAAGATCGTCAACAGACATCTTGCCGCCTTCCTCGAGACGAACAGATCCCTCGATCCCTCGCAGTCCGGTTTCAGAGCCAACCACAGCACCGAGACCGCCCTCATCGCAGCAACCGATGACATCCGAGCCCTGCTCGACAACGGGGAAACAGCGGCACTCATCCTCCTGGACCTCTCCGCAGCGTTCGATACTGTCTGCCACCGCACCCTAATACAGTGCCTCAGCAACATCGGCATCCAAGAGAAGGCACTGGAGTGGATCATCTCGTTCCTCGCCGGAAGAACACAGAGAGTCCGCCTCCCCCCGTTTCTATCAGAGGCCACCGAAGTCATCTGCGGTATTCTGCAAGGATCATCACTCAGCCCCACCCTCTTCAAGGTCTACATGAGACCTCTTGCCGCCATCGCACGCCAACACAACCTCAACATCATCTCCTATGCCGACGACACCCAGCTGATCCTCTCCCTCACCAAAGACCCGACACCGCCAGAACCAGCCTACACGAAGGGATGAAAGACGTCACCGAGTGGATGAAGAACAGCCGCCTGAAACTGAACTGAGACTAGACGGAAGTCCTCATCCTGGGACCATTGCCCTCCGCCTGGGACGACTCCTGGTGGCCCCCAGCCCTGGGCACCACTCCCGAGCCAACAGACCACGCACGCAACCTGGGCTTCATCCTGGACTCCTCCCTCTCGATGACCAGACAAGTCAACGCCGTCTCCTCATCATGCTTTCACACCCTACGCATGCTATGCAAGATCTTCCGATGGATCCCAACCGAAACCAGGAAAACGGTCACCCAGGCCATCGTCACCAGCCGATTGGACTACGGAAACACCCTCTATGCCGGAACCACAGCCAAGCTACAGAAAAGACTCCAACGCATCCAGAACGCCTCCGCCCGACTCACCCTGAGCATCCCCCGACGCAACCACATCTCCGGCCACCTGAGGGACCTGCACTGGCTCCCCGTCAACAAGAGGATCACGTTCAGGCTCCTCACCCACGCACACAAGTCTCTCCACGACCTGAGCCCCAAGTACCTCAACGACCGCCTGACCTTCTACACGCCCACCCGCCAGCTACGGTCTACTAGCCTAGCCATCGCCGCCGTACCATGCATCCGAAGAGCAACCGCCAGAGGCAGATCCTTCTCCTACCTGGTGGCCAAGACATGGAACTCCCTCCCCATCCACCTTCGGCTGACCCAGGACCACCTCGCCTTCAGGAGACAACTCAAAACCTGGCTGTTCGAGCAGTAGCGGACCCCCTCCCCCAAACGCCTTGAGACCCTTCCGGGTGAGTAGCGCGCTATACAAATGTTATGATTGATTGATTGATGCAGTGATGCGTAATCACTGAGCGTTATCCAGCCGTGGAGGATATAATTTGCGTTGATTTTTTCATGATTTTTTTAAAAGACGAAAGATCATTATAAGTGCCCCACAAATCTGTCAGTACCAGAACTATGAGCAAATCAAATAGGTAATCCTTGGCTGGAGATTTTCTGTGTCGGAGTAACTCTTCCCAGAGGTTAGAACATAAGGAGCCAGCCTCCCCACTGCGAATCTTATGCCAACTAATGATGTAGGCGCCCCTTCTTTTCAGTGTTTGCTTTAGGAGGCCAAATTCCAGCCGTATTTGCACTGGGGAGCAATATTTTGGCAAGTTAAAAATTGCTCTGTATGAATTTGCTATCACTGAATCCAGGAATACGGCGTCCTTTTCCTGAAGAGATTCGCTCCCATACGTGAGGGTCGGCTGCAACTTTGCACACAATACCTGAAGAAAGGGGTCCAACGTTAAATCGGGAAGTTTTTCCTTTATTGATTTTATTGCCAGGTAAGTCGCGATTCCCTTCCCCCGCAAGGAGTCCAGGTGGGGTTTTAACATGTTCTTGTTGTCCATAGTTACTCCCAGGAATGTATAATTAGTTACCAGATCCAAACCTTGACCGTTCAGATGCCAATTGATCTTTCTCTTTTTTCAATGAGCTTGGTTTAAAAAAAAATATTTGCAGGCTGTTCCTTTCTGAAAAGGTTTGAGTTACATTCCGAAGGCGCTGGAGGCCGATGGGGGTCTAGCTTATTAGTACCAGATAATCTGCATGCAGCAAATTTGTCAGCAGAGTTTTCCCCAATTTTTGTGGGTGACCGGGACACTCATCGAGTTCTCCTGGAAGGTCTGCAAGGAAGAGGTTAAATAGAAGCAGAGCATCCCTGCTTAAACCCTTTTGTTGTCGGGATTTGTTTTGAAACATGCGTTCCCGCTTCTAATTTTGAACTTAATTCAAGTGCTTGTATGGAGTAATTTTAACTGATCCAGAAGTAGTTTCGGTACTCCCCAATTTCCGCCAGAACATATTACAATCATATGGGTCATATAACTGCTCTGATC